>NC_056759.1:19011509-19325884 GCF_018687715.1 Carya illinoinensis | reverse complement strand
TCTCCAGTCCAAAACCCGCGGCTCTAGAGTGAAAAATGGCTTTTATATGGTCCCACGGCGGAAAACCTAAAATCTGTCAAAATACGATGTTCGCTCGAGCGGGGTGTCGAGTGCGCGTCGAGCGTTCGACTCTGCCTGATTTCGCTCGAGCGTCCTATCGAGCGCACATCGAGCGTTCGACTCTGCCTGATTTCGCTCGAGCGGCCAATGTCTTTGCTCGAGCGATCTTCGTTTTTCAGCAACCCGCTCGAGCTCCCTGTCGAGCGGCAGTCGAGCGTTTGAATCTGCCTGAATTCGCTCGAGCGGCCAAAAGCCTCCGCTCGAGCGAACTTGTAAAATCTGCAATATGAAATTTTGCAAGTCATTAGCAACTTGTTGTGAATTTACTTGGATCAAACAACTCCTAGTGGATATGCACATCTCACACTCACATGCTGCCATTCTTCACTGTGACAACCAAGCAGCCTTACATATTGCTGCTAATCATGTCTTTCACGAGAGAACCAAGCACATTGAAGTAGATTGCCATCTTATTCGAAATAAAAATCAAGAAGGAAGCATTTGTGACTACACATGTTCCTACTTGATCTCAATTGGCTGATATTTTTACTAAGACACTCTCCTCTATAGTTCTCAATATTCTCATTTCCAAGATGGGAATAGTTAATCTCTATTCTCCATCTTGCGGGGGGTATTGGAAAATAATGATCATAAGCAGTAGTTGATCTCCACTGATGAAGTTAATTTACAGAATAGTCCCCAACTCAGCTTAGATGAAAAATGCTAGCTTAGGTCTTTTATGTAATTTAGCAATTAGTTATTCTCACTCTGACACTTGCTGAGATGTACAGCTCTTAGTGGTAGAGTTAGTTATTTTTTACAGACTGTGAATATTCCCTTTGGATTGTGATGCAGAGTGCTACATATACCACATCTCTGTAATTCTGTTTGAGTAACTTTATGAAAGAAATGGAAAGTTCTTCTGCAACTTTTCTTTAATTCCTTCTCTTCTCTGTGTCCTGCTTCCATATTTCTTACATAACACGTGAAAGCCATTAGACAGATAAAACTTGAGAAATTTAAAAGTACTTATTCAACATAAGTATGGCAAGGGAAACGACAACACGCACTTTACACACTTGTCATTTTACTATTCTCGTAAGAAGTGAGATTAGAGATTTTAATAAAGAGATTAATATGAATAAGAGGTCATGAGAAACACAATAGATTTGGAGGATAATTGTTTGAACAAAAAAAAAAAAAACTTAAAACATGGAGAAGGGAAAGATGAAGGCCCCTCATTTCTACTTTAGAGAGGAAAAGAGAGAAAGAAGATGGATTCTTTTTTTTTTTTTTTTTTTTTTTTGAGCTACTTTGGCATGCGAGGCAGAAATGGGATAGAGATGCTCCTACAAGCCTACAACCCAACAGGATGTCTACCATGAACTCTACTCTCTAGTTGAATTCAAGTTTTTTTCTTTTTTTCCTTCTTTATAAATATGGAGCCAACACAAGTAATCTATATTTTTCTTCCAGAAGAAAAATGAAGTAATGGACAATTCAAATTTAACATGTTTCTCCAATAAGGTGCTCTCATTATAAAATATAGAATTATTTTATTCTCAAATCAATATATAAAGAATATCATTCACATTAATTAAATGAGATCTTATTTGTAAAATTTAAAATTTATGTTTTAAATTAAATTATGCCATGAAAACATTTTATTAAGTATGCTCTACACACCGACTTGAAAAAAAAAATCTTATATCTTTTTTAATCAATTAAATTCATCAAATTTTTTCTTTTAAAATAAAACAATTACTTTGATGGGTAATGCCGATGACGTAAAAACTAAAATGCTATAGATAAAATTTTATCAAAAATGACAGAATACCAACTTATCTACAACTTCTAAATAACCAAATAAAGTAATTTTTTTTTTTTTTTTTGAAATTTCTATCTATCTTATTCTATCTGGACAGTGAGATGAGATGAGATAATTTTAAATGAAAATTAAAAATTAAATAATGTATTATTTAAATATTCTTTTTTAATATTATTATTATTTTCAAATTTTAAAAAAGTTAAATTGTTTATCAATATTTTATAAAAAAATTAAAAAAAATTATAATCATTAGATGAAAGCTTTGTATTCAAACAGGACTAAGTCAATCTATGATTTTCTCTCTCATGCTTACATTCATGTCGAAGGGGAGCTATGCACTTTTGATCCAAGATAAGATCCGATACTCAAATTGAAATCGAAAGGAAGTGGGAAGGAATGGTGGCGTATAGAGCGGAGGACAACTACGACTACCTGTTCAATCTGGTGTTGATAGGCAACTCGGGTGTGGGCAAATCCAAACTCTTGTCTCAATTCACCAGGAACGAGTTCAGCCTTGAGTCTGAGTCCAAGTCCACTATCGGCATCAAATTCTCCACCTGCACCATCCACATCGACAACAAGATCGTCAAGGCCCAGATTTGGGACACTGCTAGCCAAGAAAGCCCCAAAAATAGCCACAAAAAAATTCCAAACCTTCCTTGGACCCTGCCCATCACAAAGAACATAATTCAAGGACTCAACCTTGTTTGAAAAGCAACAATGACATTTAGATGCAAGAGAAATACCAAGCTGTTGAATGGATTCATCCATCGGAATGGCATTTTGATGTGCTTGCCAACATAGAAAAGACATCTTATTTGACACACGATCTTGCCATAGCCACTTCTTCCAAGGAAAAACAGTACCATGAGACCTAATAAGCTGCCAGGCCGACTTTGTAGAGAAAATACCACCAACCAAATGCTTCCAAACCAGTACATCCTTCCCCTCACGCATATGAGATTGAATAATTTTCCGTACCATTTCCTCATCCACAAGTTGCCACAACCAATCATAATTCTACACTGCCCCATCTCATACTTGTCGAACTTGTAATTTGGAATCCCCCATAACAGCCAATCGATCAACAATAGGACCATCCCCAAACTAATTATCAAACCAAAAATTCAAGTAGCCTTCTCTAACCAGCCATCTCAAATTTTTAAACATCAAAGGCAAGACCTGCAAAACACCACTCTGGAAACAGGATCTCCTCGGCACTACCACAGTGGAAAAAATATGATAATTTCCCACATACTTTGATGGAAAAAATCAGACCAAAGAAAACCACCAATAAGTAATTTCCATGCAAACTTCATAAACAATGATTGCTGAACCTCGGAAAGATTCCAAATTCCCAAGCCTCCCTCCTCAATTGGCAAACAAATACAATATCAGGAAACCCATTTATGCTTTTTGAAGTCCATACTTGAACCCCAAAGGAAGTTTGAAAAAATTGCGTTGAGTTTTGCAAAACTTCCTTTAGGCAAATTCATCACAAACAATAAATGAAAAGGCAGGTAATTAAGCACATGTTTGATAAGAGCAATGTTACCACCAAATGAGAGCAATTTACTCTTCCAACCAGCCAATTTTTTTTGTACTTTTGCCAACAAAGGATCAAACATGCACAAAGTCACCCTCCCTACGTGTAGTGGCATACCCAAATAAACACAAGGCCGAGCACCTTTCACCAAATCTGAGATGCGCTTTAGCTGTATCTTCTATTAATAGGAATATTCGAGGAGAAAAAAATAAAACTCATGGTTTGGATTGGGAAGTGGTCTCATCTCATCTCATCATTACAACTTTCTCAAATTTTCACACAAAATATAATACCAATTCAACTTTTCCAAATCCCAAAACAATAATTACAATATTTTATTTAATTTTTATCTTTTATCTAAAACTATATCATCTCATCTCTAAATCCAAACCAGATTATTTGGACTCACAAGCTGTCCTGATAAGCTTTCATACTTAAAAATCAGTGACCTCCACTTTTCTAAAAAACCAATCCTGCATAAGATTTCCATCAAAAATCGCCAATCAACTCGGTCATCATATCAATTTTCATCGAACCTTTTCTACGCTTACATTGTCTAAGATACACATATATATTTTCTCTTTGAGGGTGTATATGGCTTGGAAATGTATATATACATGTGCATTTTTCAATATTATGTAGAGATTTGCATTCTCATAGGAACAAGACTATACAACTAAACTGAAAGAGATAACTATAAGTCTACAATCACTACCAAAATCCTTTATTTTATAAGATAGCAGGGACGTTAGGAATCCAAATCATATTCTTTTTTATGTATGTGTGTGAGAAAGAGTGAGAGAGATTAATTATAAAAAATAGAGTGAAAGAGAGATTATGCACACCCCAGCAAACCACTTCTTTAAGTTCCATGTTGCATGCTAGCCTTGCATTTCTTGAAGTTCAGAATTCTCTACTTGTATCTTTGGATTTCAATAGGCATAACCCCCCTCCCCCAATCTTTTGCTCTCATGTGATCTTGTTAATCATGAATGTGAAGTCATGAATTACAATTTGAAAGAATTAATCTACGCAACTTTGGGTCAGTTTGTCACACACCGCACACCGCACAACTGATGTGACGAACCCAGTTCGTCGCCCACTTCACGGTTCTTCTCCCTCACCCTGCACTCCCAAGCACACGTCAAACTTTCTCCCTCACCCAAGCCCTCAGCAACTCCACTAATTGTTCTCTCTCTCTCTCTCTCTCTCTCCTCTCTCTCTCTCTCTCTCTCTCTCTCTCTCTCTCTCTCTCTCTCTCTCTCTCTCTCTCTCATCCATGTCTCTATTTTGTGTTAGATTAGATGAGATATACAAATTCCCTATTTCTTCTCTGGAGTTCAGATTTTTTTCCCTTTCCTGTGGGCATGAGGTTGTACTGTGAAATCCAACCAGAGAAGGAGGAGAGAAATGTAGACAATAGCTTCAATTCGCGTAGCTACTCGATCGGCATTGGGTTCCTTCACTTGCAGGCACACAATCCCATTGTCGAGTATGCCTTGACCTCTAAGAAGAAAAAGAGCTTCTACAGCCCAAGCTTCTTCCATTATTTCTAAATCAATCTTTTGCGGTTGTTTGGATTGAATCTTATCGGTTTCACTTATGGGTGTCTGGAATCTAAGGATTTTTTTTTTAATTTTTCCTTTTTTTTTTCTTTTTTTTTTTTTTGTAAAATGGGAATATTTTACAAATATGCCTTTCGGATTAGTCCACAAATGAGGAATCGAACTAAAGTCAAGTTCTTTACTCTCTAGTTTGTATGATTAATCTTCTATGAAATTGATCTATTTACTAAAGAATCTTGGATTTTCCTTGTCAAGAATGGTTATCTCCCATTGTGTCCCACCCAAGTCCCTTCGGTTTGGAGGACAAGCCATTTCATCTAAATCGAAAAATAAAATGTTTGTTGTTCATTATAATATTAGAAATGGGAATTTGCATAAACATTGATCTGAGGAGAAGAAATGAAGTTTATAAAGACTCGAAAATTGCTTAGCTAAGGAAAGTATTGGACCATTTTATTTTATTTCTTCATTTTCTTATTATAAATATGTAATGTATAGATAATACGTGAAACAACTTAATTAATTTAATAAGAATAAAATCAAATCAAAAAAATAAAAAATAAAAAATAATTTTAAAATATATAAAAAATATAGTATGAAATGATGAGTAGCATTTCTTTCTTTTCTATATAAGGAGTGGGGATTAAAATCTAAATTTTTTATGTTTTTCTTTTTTTGAATCATAAATTTTTTATGTTAAAAATTAGATTATTAGTCGCATTAGAAGAGCAGCATAAGACCTGACTCTGCCATTAGGCTGTATTTATTGAACTATTAAATTAGACTAAAAGAAAAGCCCAACCGAAGCCCATTCCACCATCATCACCGAAAGGCCATTAACGGTCGAAAGTATAATACCCTGACCCACACTTCCCAATAACATTGTTACACTAGAACACTACTTTCCCAGAACTCTCTTCTCGCCGCTACCCTCTCCCTTTCGAATGGGATAACTTGCTGCTAGTTGTAAGAATTCTCTTGATTTATAGATTGTATATGAAATGATGGTAATAGGAATAGTAAAGAAGATGACAAAATGTTTATGAAAATACCTCAAAGATTAATACGAATTGGGGTATTCGAGGTCCCTAATTCCTCTGTAGAAAATAACCAACTAATAGATGAAAATGCTCTAGAATGAATCACATATTCATCCAGTCGTGATACTTAACTAACTCATAAGGAAACTACATAAAAGTCCCTTGTAAAACAGATTCTAGAACTAATGCCCAAGCACACCATTTATACTAAACAGAGCATATTACACTCAGCCCCACTAATACTTAAAGCTATGTCGTTTCCCTCAATTAATCAAGTGTCGTCGTTTAGCTCTTAAGGCTTGCTAAAGCTACACCGTTTGATGATCTTGCCGAAGACATAACCAAATCTCCTTCTTCGTTTTGCATTCTATCACTCAAGTCTTCTTCCTTCTAAACCGTAAAGCTCCCACCTTTATCTTCAGAGATCTCCATACACACAGCTCCCTAACATTCCTCCACCCTTATAAGACCTTTTCCACAAGGTGTGGATACAAAGCCCTAAGCTTCCAAAGATTTTCCCATGAATTGTCCTCCTCCCAAAGCCCTACCCATTTAATCAGCACCTTTTTCGCAACCTATCCCCCTTGTTGCCTCATGTGTTGATCACGCACCACCTCAGGCTTAAGAATCACTTCGCCGTCGCTGTTGATGGGTGGAAACGTAGCAAGTGGTTGAATCTGATCCCCAAGTTTCCTCTTCAAGCAGAAAACATGAAAAACAAGGTGGAATTGAGAGGAGGGAGGTAGCTCAATCTGGTAGGCCACGGATCCGAGCCTCTGGAGCACCTTGAAGGGCCCCTAGAAGCGCAGGGCAAGTTTCATATTTGAGCACAGTGCCACCATCTTCTTGCGGTACGGCTGCAGGTGGAGGTATACCCAATCTCTCACATTAAACTATCTTTCAGTTCTCTTTTCATCATCATAATGTTTCATCCTTATTTGAGCTACCGTAAGGTTACTTTTTAAGAGATGTAAAATTTGTGATCTATTGTGTAATAGCTGGTCAACTGTTGGGTTGCTTGATGTGCCTAGAATGTACCCGAGTAACCTTGGGGGAGGGTAACCGTTGAGGGCCTCAAAGGGGGTCAACTTCATTGAACTGTGGTAGGTATTGTTGTACCACAATTCGACTAATGGTAGCCACTGACTCCACCCAGTAGGTTTAGATCCCATGTAGCACCTCAGATAACCTTCCATCACCTTGCTCACTTCTTCCATTTGATCTTTGCTCTGTCGATGATAAGCCGAGCTATAGTCTAGGAAAGTGCCCTGGAGGGTAAACAACTCCTTCCAAAAGGAACTTAGAAATACCGGGTCCCTATTGGACACTATGGTTTTTAGGAAACCATGCAATTTGAAAATAAAAAAAATACCTTGGCCACTTCCTGAGCTGTATAGGGATGTGATAGGGTTATGAAATGCCCGTATTTAGTGAAACGATCGACTATGACAAAAATTACAAAGCACCCTTAGACTTTGGCAACCCTTCCACAAAGTCCATCAAAATATTGACCCACACTTGTTGGGGTATGGGAAGAAGTTGTAGGAGACCAGCTGGGGGTAGCGTCTCAAGCTTCAAAGCTTAACATATTTCACACTCCCTCACCCACCTTTCAATGTCTTTTTTCATACCTGGCCAATAGAAGTCCCTTTTGGCCCTTTGATAGGTCTTTAAGTACCCCAAATGTCCCGCCATAGGGTCAGTGTGAATGAACTAGAGAACTTTCAGTTTGAAGGGTGAATCTGGAACTATGAAGATTCTGCCCTTCCTCAAGATTATTCCCTGCTGAATTGTTGTCCCCTTAGGAACCTCTTGTTGATTTAGCAATCTTTCCATCAACCCTGAATCTGTACTATTCTTATAGCTGAGCTTCAGCTCTCCCACCCAATTTGAAGTGGGAAATGAAATCTGGGCAAGCAATTCGACCTCTTCATTTTCAATATCCCACTCCCTCTACAGTGTATCAGCCACAACGTTCTCTCTTCCCCTCTTCCACTCAATCTTAAAATCATAGCCCATAAGCTTGCTCACCCATTTGTGTTGAGCTTCAGTTCCAATTTTCTACTCAAGTAGAAATTTCAGCACTTGTTGGTCCATTTTAATGATAAATGACTACCCCAAAAGGTAAGGCCACTATTTTTGCACCACTGTCACAATGGCCAGAAATTCCTTCTCATACATTGAGAGTAGTAGAGCCCTTCTTTTTAACATTTTACTCAAAAAAGTAATAGGTTGCTCCGACTACATAAGGACAGCACCTATTCCCTTCCCACTAGCATCACACTCCACTATGAAGGGCCTTGAGAAATCTGACCACCGCTTCCTTTAACTTATTAAAGGCCAACTCTACCTCTTGGTCCACACAAATCCATTTTTTGTCAATAGCAAAGTAAGTGAGGCTACTAATAGCTTGTAATGCCTTATAAATTTTCTGTAATACCCCATCAACCCCAAGAACCCTCTCAAGGCCTTAGTTGTCTTAGGGGTTGGCCAATCCAACATTGACTGAATTTTTGAAGCGTTTGCCTTAACACCTTGCCCATAAATTATGTGACCCAAATAATCCACTTCTTCCACAGCGAACCAACACTTGGATTTTTTTTTTTTTTTTGCATACAAGCAATGTTGTTTCAGCAGTTTTAAAACCTCCCTCAGATTAATCTCATGCTCTTCCTGAGATTTACTATAGACCAAGATGTCATAAAATAAATAAATAAATAAATAAATAAACAAATTTCCTCAAAAAGGGTTTGAATATATCATTTATTAATGCTTGAAATGTGGCATCACCAAAAACTCAGAATATCCCTGATGGGTATGAAAAGCCGTCTTAGGAATGTAACTAGGCACTAATCTCACTTGGTGATAGCCCGACCATAGGACGAGCTTAGAGAAGATCTTACTCTAAAGAGTTCATCCAGCAATTCACCTATAACTGGAATAGGAAACTTTGCCTTTACTGTTTCCTTATTAAGTGCCCTATAATCCACGCAAAGCTGCCAACTGCCATCGACTTTACGAACCAGCAAAACAGGTGCAAAAAAGGGACTAGAACTAGGCCTAATCACTCCATAACTCAACAACTCAACTACCATTTTTCAATTTCTGTTTTCCAGTAATACAAGTATCAATTTGGTCCAATTGCTATGGGTTGAAAGCCGTCCTTGAGAACTATTTGGTGGTCATGGGAACGAGTTGGGGGTATGTAACAACATGCTCCTTTTCTTTTTTATAATTATGAGCCTCGTTCTATATGCCAAACCTCAATGGCATGTTTTTAAAGGTACCGAGCGGATTTCAAAGCAAGCTTAGTATTTTAAAGCTTACGAATATTTTTAAATGTCATAAAAATATTTATATATGATATTTCTAGTGTTATTGGACTAAGCTTGTTTTGAAGAGCTCCAAAAATATTATAATCGTGAAAAATTATTTAATTTAGATGATTTTAAATCATTTAAAAATATTACAATATTTAAAATATGTTGAAAACTCTAAATTAATTTAAATGGTTTTATCCTCTTCAAATAATTAAAAAGAGTTCATCATTTTAATTAAGAATGAAACAATATTATTTTATGAACTTTAGTTCATAAAATAATATTTTATTTCAATTCCTCTCAGTGTTTTAAGTTAAATAAATACTTATGCATTTTCAAATCAGTATTTAAACTCAGTATTAGATCGTTTTCAAGATCCCAAGACAAAGGGCCTGGATTAGATACCCAAGCTCCTAGTTTTTTTCCTCCACTTTTTCCCTTTCCCTTCTCTCTGCTCTCCCTTCTCTCCAGTCGACAGAAGCTCTCTCTTCTCTGCATGGTCGTGCTTCACATCTCCTCTAGTCGGCGCCACCACATGCCACCCAGCCTCACCTCCACCACCGGCAGCTCGCCCTCACGCCGACAAGTCCACCCCCACCAGTGGTGAGTCACACGATAGCCTTTTTCTCTCTCCTCCTCTCTCCAAACAAAATGGGTTTCAAAACCCATTCTTCCTCCTAGCACCGCCGTACATGCCCAATGTGGCCTCTGAGCACTTCCACCGGCACCACCACCTCGTGGGCTTCCTCTCCATAGCCTTATTTCCCTGCAACTCTCTCTCTCTCTCTCTCTCTCTCTCTCTCTCTCTCTCTCTCTCTCTCTCTCTCTCTCTCTCTCTCTCTCTCTCTCTCTCTCTCTCTCTCTCTCTCTCTCTCTCTCTCTCTCTCTCTCTCTCTCTCTCTCTCTCTCTCTCTCTCTCTCTCCGTTGCACCACACACGCACATGCATAGAACCCATACGGGTTCTCCTCCACGAGCCACCATACACGGCTACCTATGCCACCATACCACCACCACTATGATCCTTAGCCACCCATGACCTCCCTTAGGCATTCCCATGCCCAGTCGAAGTCCCCATCTCTTTCACTCTCTCCCACTCTCTCACAGGTGTTTCCTCACCTTACACAGCCTAGATCTGCCGTAGGACCATCGTCTAGCCACCACAGCTCCACCACACCTCCCTCAAGCTCCTTCATGCCCAGCCAAGCTCCCTTAGCTCTCCCTCTCCATTTCCATGCTTTGAGACCCATAGCCCAAATCTCCTCCACCGACCACCGTGCTTTCTCCGTGTGCCACCTCGGCACCACCATGAGGCCACCACTATAGGACCATGATCAAATCTTTCCCCACTCAGATCCACACTTAAAGCCATCTTCAATAGCCCAAACAACCACTGTACACGATTTAACCGCCACGTACAACCCTTCCGACGCCTTTAACCATGATGGGCAGGAAGCAATGCACGGGTTATCCCATCGATGGTATAACTCTCTATCTCTCGTTAATTATATTAAATGTTAGTTGATAGGTTGTGAACTGTGTTGTTAGTATTGTGGAGTTCGCTATGAAGTGTGGCTGTGTAGCGAAGTGTTGGGCTTAATTGTGTAGTGTTGTGGACTGTGCTGTGAAGTATGGGTATGAGGTGTATGCCGTAGTTGTGATGCGACGTGATGTGTGAAGGGAGTACATGATTGCGACTAAACTCTGACTCAAACTAATGAATCAAAAATCTAGTGCAGTTTTACCTGCAAGTATACAGGCGTTGTAGTATCTTACAGGATCGTATCCACAGGGATTGACTTTTGTGATAAAGAAATAAATTCAGACAATAAAACGAAATTACTAAAAGAAACGTACTATCAAATGAAGATTGATAAAATGAATGGAAAAAGACTAAGGTTTCGAGGATCCATCTAATAATTTATGATATTGTTTCCGATCGATTTACTTCAATTAAACTAGAATAATGATTCCGTTTAATTGGTAGATTTAGCATTTAAGATCGAGAAAAAACAGACACTTATGATTGAGCGTGAACGATTGATGGTTAAAACATTTACAAATCTATTTGAATACCACAGGGATTCCTCAAGCATTCACTGTATTCAGAAATCACAATGAATCAAGACGAGTATATAGATAATCAAATTTTCCAAATAAAAACTTTCAATCAATCAAACTCGCAAAAAAGATTTTACGTTGATTCGGAAACAATATGTAAATCATTAAACTTCACCTCTAACCTTAGTATGAAAATTTAGCCAAACATATTTATCACAAATAATATAGAAATCATATAAATATTATTCATTAGAAAACTAAAATGAAATACAAGAAATACTAGGCAACAATTTAGAAACAACAAAATTTAAAATCTAGTCAACATTGAAAGAATAAAGCTCACAACGTTATTAAAATGCATAAAACAGAAATTGAAACTAAGTTGTAGCCCAATGTCAAAAGAAAAACATGAATAATCGAAAAGGAATACAACTCCAACCACTTCACATGTCCCTTTCTTCCACTCACAAGTCCCCACTCTATTCCTTTCACTCTACACCCACCAATTGCTTTCAACTCTTCCCTCTCTCCTTTCCGTGTCTCTTCCCCCACTTCTCCCTCAATGTCCTCTCCTGGTTCTCTTCAACCAACCTCTATTTATAGCAGAAAAAACAATAGCCAAACAACTCCACTTGCCTCTTGAAGAATCAATCAATTTCCTTAATTCCGGTTCCATGTTCCCCTCTCCTTCATCCATTACTTTATACCCCCTTTAATCACGGCACCTTACCAATCTATACATTACTTCTGCTGCTAGCCGAATCAAAAAGGGAGAAGAGAAATTCAATTTCTCCACCTTTTACTGCCAAACTGAAAGTGAAGAATAAAAGTCAAGAAAATCAGCTGCACTACTCCTCCTTCTCTTTCGGTCCATGTTTTCTGCATGTGTATCTGTTTGTGTCACCGAATGATCATGTGATTTTTCTGTTTTCTGCATGTGTTTTTTTTTTTTGAATGGTCTGCTGCATGGTTGTATATTTTTCTGCAAGTGCTTTTCTGTGCTGCTGGTGCTAGTCCGAATATTTTGGTGCTGTTGTGGGTCCAGCTATGGGCTGTCCATGTGGGTTTGTGCAGGTTGTGTTCCTGCTGCATGTGTATTTTGCCGAGTGATCTCTTTGCTGCATGAAGATTTTTTTACAAAGAAGAACAAAGTTGTTGTCCTGCATGTGCATTTTTCTGCATGTGTATTTTTCTGCATGTGTATTTTTCTGCATATGTCCGAATGGTGCTTACATTTGAGTCCAATCCATGTGTCCCATTCTTTCTTTTCTTCCATAAATGCCCTACAATATATAAATGAATTGGTATCATAGTTTAAGTATTTCAAGGGCAAATATGAGACTTTGATGTGCAAAAATCTTGGCATCAATTAATTTAACATTCAATATTAGAATTTGATGCATAATTAAGTGTTCAATCCTTATTTGATAAAATAAATCACTCATTTAAACAACTTAATTATACAATTCTAACCCTTTATCAGTACACGTGGAGTGTATTCCATGTGGTGCAACGATGCACTATGTGGTGTTTGCCGAAGTGACGTGTGGCACAAAATGAAAAGAGTACATGTGGCATATGCTCCATGTCGTGTAGCGATGCACCGTGTGGTGTGCATCGTGGTAATACGTGATGTAGTGAAGGGAATACAGATGATGTGTACTCTATGTTATGTAGCAATGCACCGTATGGCGTCTCGTAGTAGAGGAGAGTAGAGTGTTGTGTGACATCGGGAATTGTGTAATAGTGTCCCAAAATAACTGTGATGTGGCCTATAGTCCAAGGTGACAGGTGTCACCTTGTAGTTGACTTATGGATTAGAATATGTGTAAAGTGATGGGGTAGTGTAAGAGTAGCGCAGCAGAAGCATGATGGGGGTCATGACATAACTAGGGATTTGTCTTGAGCTATGTGACATTATAGAGATGTAGTGGTGAATAGAGCCCTATCGTGTCAAGCGTTGGAATGAACTTTTAAAGGGGCCGGGACATAGGAAGGTCCTGCTAACCGAGTTTGAGTAGAAGTTGGTATCAGAGTATGGAGCTTGTTTATACAAGCGGGCGTTCATTGAACTATAAGTTGATCTTAGGTAAAAAAGGGTAAGGTACATGTGCATTTGGTGAGACACGTGTACCAGACGGATTTATCACATATAATGGGTAATCTGTCCTAAGCATGGTTGCACAATGTTTAAGCCTTAGAGTTGGCTTAAAGTCATGTGGCATTGGTTGGGAATGAGGATTGAGTATGGGCTAGGAAGCATGAAGGTAGTATTGGGTATGTTGTCTAGGATCGGGATGGGGTTCATAGAAGAGTAAAATGAAGGTTTTAACGTCTTAACCCTAAGGTGAAACACAGAGGTAGTGATGTAAATGGACACTGAAGGTTTTAGCATAATAAATAGCACGTAAGAACCCATGGATGGATGAAGAGTATTCCAAGTGAAGCTTAGTTCTATTTTTATTATAGTTACTTATGCATTAGATGGAGAATAACGTTAAGGTTATGTGTATGGATGTAGGTTGCCATCAGACACGCACAAGAATGGACTACATGGAATGAGTATGGCATGGAGTCCAGGTAAGTATTACGTTCATACTCTTCTAGATTTTTCTAAATAAACGAAAATACAAATCAAATGCTTTTCTTTATGAAACACACTTTACGAAAGAATGCTAACTATAAGTTTTCAAGTATAAGTATGTAACGGCCCTCCTTGGCAACCTTTTTTAACCACACAAAGTACATAAGTGTGTACATGTGAATGGATGCTATACGTAGTAAGTAGTGGATGTATTTTCACGAAATGAAATGCGAGGCTCATGCCTCATGCTTTAAGCGATGCCTTAAACGACGCAAAGAAAGTGTTTTAAAATGCCCCTATGAACTGATGTTTTAAATGATACTATGAAAGATTATATTTAAGCTCATGTTTTTTAAATGACTTTTAAGAATGAACAGACTAAAGGATTGAATGAAAGAACTAATGTTTAATGTATGAAAACACATAACAGCCATGATTGATTGAACGAAAATAGTATCGAAGGACTGGACTGGGCAGACTACAATGCCGGGTAAGTAGTACTGGTAGTGCACCCAGTGTTGTACCCTAATAGAATGGATTCCTAACCTGTGGCTATAGGCAAAATCAGGTCCAAAAGACCGCTAACCTTCACACACAGGACGTAACAGTGTGCAACGGCTGAAAGCGATAAGAAAGAATGTATGCATGTTAAGAAAGTATGCATGTATGATTAGACTCTTTAATATATGAAGCCAGTGAGGCATGAGAAACTGTTTTACGAGAAGAAAACCTTTTTAAAGAAAACCCCACCTCGCAACGTTTTTTATTAAACTAAAATATTGCATATTTTATATATCTAAAACCAATATATTTTAATTGTTTCATGACATTATTATTGGTTTTAGATGGAAAAATGGTTAATAGGTATAAATTTGAGTTGTGATTTAAATTGATTGATATCATGATTTATACTTAAAGTTATAACCTCTTATTTAATTGAGTGATATTTCTTCACATGAGCAATGTTTTTCTTTGATATTATATTTTTACTTTTTAATTTATTTTTGATTTTCAATTTTTTTGGTGTGTTGTTTCTTTTCCTTATTTTTATTCTTCCTTTGATTTTATAATTTCAGATTGTCTTTAGATAAAATACATGCAATTTAAACACATGACCGACCTAATTTTGGACAAGAAACCAAAGGAAAAAAAACACATGAACATAGTTTAGTGGAACCCACTCATTATTTTATGGAAGCACAAGCACACATGGCAATTGCATTTCAACCATCATGCAATGAACTTTGCAACAAGAAAAGTTGAGGATGGATGTACGAGGTGTCATGTAGGAAAATAAAGAGATTAGAGGAGTGATTCAAGGTGAGGGGCATGGAGATAGGTTTGAAAAAAGCAAAGGAAAGTTGCTTTGGTGGACGCTGAACGTGAAAGTCGTAGGAGGGGGGCTAAAAGTCATAAGAGCAGGTTCGAGAAAAAAAAAAAAAAGGCTTACGGATTATTCTAGACGCTAGACTTTAGCAGGCTTAAAGACAGGAAGATACACTTTTTCGTCGAGGACAGGACCAAACGAAGAAAGCTTATACAAATCGAACGGAAAAAAAAAAAAAGACTTACTCTCTCATTCTAGTCTTTGGACATGAAAACAAAGGCTTGGATGGAGAGCAGAGGCTATGAAAAAAAGAAAGAAAGAAAGGAGAACGAGTTGGAGGAGAAAGATGTGGAAGCTTGGAGGGGGAAGGAATGGAAACGAGGAAGGGATTCTATTTTTTGTTTGGGGTTGTCATTTTTGGTCTGGGGAAGCTTTACGTAAAGCTGAAGGGACTTACTGAAAAAAGAAAAAGAGGAGAAGAAAGGGATAGATGCTTATGAGATTACAAAAGTGGATCACGTAGTAGCAGTTCTTAGAGAGATTTCCTGAAGAGTTTATCTGGTGGAGCTTTGGACTACAGCAGAAGACACCGAACGGAGCTCTAGTTCGCACTGGGACGTTCTGTGAAAGAAAAAAAAATATAGAGCTACTCTGTTTTGGAGGAGCAGAACAAAGTATAGAGCAGTTTCCTGTATGCCAGCTGGGTGGAGTTGGGACTGGTCGGTTCAATGACTTCAAGGCAGAGCAGAATGTAAAAAGAAAAAAAAAAGGAAAGAGAATGGGGATAGAAAGAGCAGGGATTTTCATGTGGGAGAGTGCTGACTTGGAGAGCTAAAACAGACAAATGGACATGAGGGGCTGAAGTTGGTTTCTGGGGGGTGATTTTTCATTTCTGTAGGCGGGGCTTGGACTTCAGCTACCGGAGCTGGGGACGCTTACAGAAAGATGAAAAGACTTCGGATAGAGCAGGACTTACGACAGCTTGAATGAGTGAGAGAAACGTGAGTGCACTGCACTGGGCACTTCGAGTGGGAGCTTCTCTTTTGCTTGATCAAGGAACGTTGGATGACGTGGGGTACGAGAGAGAATTTGACTGAACGGACAAGGAGTTTTATTTTCGTTTGGTGTTCTCATCTTTTCTTTAATTTTGCTCTATGTTTTAGATTATTCTTTTTTATTGATAATTTGTGTATTTTATTTTAGTAGTCTTATGGAGAATTTTTTATAATTTTTGTAGCTCTTATGATGAACATGATTGGCTAAATTCTCATACTAAGGTTAGAGGTGAAGTTTAATAATTTTGACATTGTTTTCATATCGACATTAAAATTTATATTGTGAGTTTGATCGATTGAATGATTTTATTATTAGATATTTTGATTATCTATATATTTATCTTGATTTATTGTGATTTTCAAATACAGTGACTGCTTGAAAAAAATCCTTGTAATATTCAAATGAGTTTGTGAATATCTTAACCATCAATCGTTCATACATAATCATTAGTGATTATTTTTCTTGACCTTAAATGTTAAATCCTCCAATTAAACGGAATCATTATTTTAGTTTAATGTAAATCGATCAGAAACAATATTCTAAATTATTGGATGGATCCTCGAAATCTTAATCGTTCTTCATATCAATTTCTTTTATCATTTTAGGTTTATTCTGTTAATTTAAAAATCGTCATCTTAGTAATTTTATATTCTAGTGAATTACACATTCATTTTAGTAATTTATTTTCATTGTTTGAGTTATTTTCTTTATCACATAAGTCAATCCATGTGGATTCGATCCTGTTAGGTACTACGTCACCTGTATACTTGCAGGTAAAACTGCACTAAATTTTTAGTTCACTAGTTTGAATCAAAGTTTAGGCACAACAAGTTTTTAGCGCCATTGCCAGGGATTACAAGGTGTGATAAGATATTTTTTTTTTAAGATAAGAAAAAAAAAATAGTAATCTTTTGCTAACTTTCTCCTTTTTTTTTTTTTTACAGAAACAATTTTTGTTATTTTGACGAGAAATGGATCTAGTAACATTGTCTTCATATTCATATCATTTGGTAATCTCGTTCTATTTTTTTTTTCTTGCTTGTTTTGGATTTAGTTTTTAGAATAGAAGACTTTAGGTGGTGCATGCATTAATTAATTTTTAAACATGTCCATACCTTTTAGTTTTTTAATGTACTTAAACCTCTATGGTGAATGATCTCGTGGCAACGTGATCAAACTGGTAGATTGAGAAAAAAAAAATTGTTTTAAAAGAATTGGTTGATAGGTTGTCTGGTGATTTTAAAAATTCTCATTCTAATACCATGGCTGACAATCATGGTGTTCATGATGAACTTGAAAATGAGGAGGTACAAAATAATCCACGAATGAGAACTTTGCATAAGTATTTGCAGCCAACAAGGACAAGTACTCCATCTTGCATGATTTCTCCTACGAATATGGGGAATTTTTATTTAAAATCGGAAGTAATTCAATTACTTCCCAAGTTTCATAGCTTAGACTCAAAAAGTCCTTATTTGCATCTGAAAGAATTTGAAGAGGTTTGTGCAACTTTACAAACCCAAACTATCAATGATGATGTTGTTAAATTAAAGTTGTTTCCATTCTCTTTGAAAGAAAAAGTTAAAAATTGGCTGAATTCCTTGAGACCAAAATCTATTGGCACATGACAAGAAATGCAAAGAGAATTTCTGAAAAAGTTTTTTCCTACTCACAGGACCAACACTATTCGTAGAAATATTATGAATTATTTTCAAAAAGAAAATGAAACATTTTTTCAGTGTTGGAAGCATTTTAAAGAATTATTGTTAACTTGCCCACATCATGGCTATGAGATTTGGTGCGCCATTAGATTTTTCTATGAAGGTTTAACATCTCAAATGCGCTAGGTTGTAGAAATAATGTGTAAAGGTGAATTTTTAAATAAAAATTCTGATGATGCTTAGGACTATTTTGACCAATTGGCTGAAAATGCCCAATCTTAGGATAACACAGATCATTCTGATTGATCAAATAAGCCCAAACGCAATGCCATGTTTCAAGAGGGTATGTATGTTCTTAAAGGAAATGATAATGTGAATGCTAGGATAATAAGTTTGACAAGAAAATTCGAGGCCATGGAACTTAGGAAGGTAAATTCGGCTAAGGCCATTGAAAAAGAAGAAGAGAATTGTGGCATATGTGAGATTAGTGGACACCTAACTCAGGATTGTCCAACAATCCCCGTTTTTAAAGAGGTATTGTACGAATAAGCAAATGCCATGAATTCTTATAGGAGACCATTTTCTTCCCCTTATTCGGAAACATATAATCATGGATGGAGAAATCATCCCAACTTTAGTTGGAAGAACGAGTCCAACTCAAATCAAAATCCTCAAAGACCTTCTTCTACTCCTTATGTGCTTCCACATAAGAAAACCCTTGAGAAGACATTACAAACTTTTATGCAGGGGCAAGTCAATATTAACACTCAGACAATGCAGGCCATTAATGAGATGATAAGTTCCATTAACGACTTGACCTCCGCATTGTACGCTCAAGAAAAGGGTAAGTTTCCTACTCAACCTCAACTGAGTCCAAAATGGAAATTTGAGGTAAGAAATTCAAATTCTTCTGATTCAAAATTTGAACATGCCAAGTCCATCACCACTCTACACAATGGAGAAACAATTGATAAGAGTATTTTAATGAAAGTTGATGAGACCAACAATTCTTTAAATTCCAAGAGTGATGGTGAACTTGACAAGGTCGAGCTAGATATGATTGTGAAAGCCCCAATACCTACCCCATTTCCCCAAAGGTTGCAACAATCTCACAAATTGGTCCAAAATGCTGATATTTTTGAAATTTTTAAACAAGTAAAAATTAACATTCCTCTGTTGGATGCAATTAAACAGATTCCATCGTATGCTAAATTTTTGAAAGATCTATGTACAGTGAAGAGTACGATGAAAGTACAAAAGAAGGCTTTTCTCACAGAAAAGGTAAGCGCAATCCTTCAGAACAATTGTCCTCCAAAGTACAAAGACCCAGGTTGTCCAACAATTTCCTGTGTGATTGGAAATTTTAAAATTGAAAAAACCTTGCTTGACCTGGATCTAGTGTTAACCTCCTACTCTGCTCGGTATATGAGCAGTTGGGTCTTGGTGAACTTAAACCCACCAAGGTAACACTCCAACTTGCTGACCGTTTAATTAAAATACCAAGAGAGATAGTTGAGGATGTGTTAGTGCAAGTAGGCAAATTTTATTTCTCAGTGGATTTTATTGTTTTGGACACAGAACTTGTTTTTGATATTTGCACTCAAATTTCTATAATGTTCGGTAGGACATTCCTTACAACCTTGAATGCTTTAATAAATTGTAGGAGTAGTGTGATGATAATTTCTTTTGGAAACATGACTTTAGAGTTGAATATTTTCAATATTTGTAAACAACCTGGTGATGATGATGATGTGCATGAAATAAATTTGATCCAAACTCTTGTTCAAAATAAATTTAATTTGTCAATTCTTTCTGACCCTCTTGAGGCTTGTTTGGTTCATGGTAAAAATTTTGATGATGATTTTATGCTTGCATCTATGAATTTTTTGCTAGAATCTACTCCTACAATAGACACTGATAAATGGAGGACACGTTTGGAGGAATTGCCACCTCATGATGTCGTGTCCCTCCCCTCAAGCGTGCAAATACCAAAGCTTGACTTGAAACCTCTACCTGCTGATCTCAAATATGCATTTTTAGGACAAGCAGAGACATTATCAGTGGTCATCTAATCAAAACTGGATGAAATTCAAGAGAGAAAATTAATTGGTGTTCTCATTGAACACAAAGAGGTAATAGGATGGACCATAGCCGATATCAAATGTATCAGTCCTTTGATTTGTACCCATAGAATATATCTTGAAGACAATGTTAAGCCCTTTAGAGAGATGCAGCGTAGACTGAACCCCAACATAAAAGAGGTTGTCAAAGCGGAGGTGTTAAAACTTCTGGATGTAGGGATCATTTACCCTATTTCTGACAGCAAATGGGTTAGTCCTCTACGCAAGTGATACTGATGAGTGTGTGAAAGTGCACTCTAAATACCCTATTATTGGACTAAAATGCTAAAATGTGAATAGAAATCATAAGAATTAATGTGTATTCTTAAATTGAGTTTTTATTTACGTTGGGATACTCCAAAACAGTTTTTTTTGTTTCATTTCAGAGTTTATAAAAGAGCAAGTCAAGCCTAGTCAAATTCAAAGGAGGACATTCATGGGGTTTGAGAGCAATTTGGAAGAAAAGAAAAGGAAAAAAAATCACAAAATGAAACCGGAAGAAGTTCAAGTCCGAAATTCGTTAGGAGAGAGTCTGAAGATACTTTAGTCTTTTGACTGTATCTTTTTACTCATATATCGAATTGATGCTATTCATGATGCATTAGAAAGCTATCTTAAAGGGCTATAACTTTGTCTCTAATAAGGATTTTCAAATTCGAACTCCTGAAGGGCGTACGTGGATGCCAAGATAAGTCCTAAACTTTAGGCGATTTTTTTATGCGAAAATTAAGAGGACATTAGGGTTTCTTTCCTACCCTATATAAGCATATCATTAGCATGAAATAGAGGAGGAGGAGAGGCACAAGAGGCAGATTTGAAGAGAAGAGAAAATCACTTCTATGACCACTGCTCGCTTTAGTTTTCTCTGGAGATTTTTGTTATCCATTATATTTATAGGTAACTAAATTCTCAAGTAGGGATAAAGATGAACTTGCATATTAGATGGTATTTTTAATTTATGTATTTGATCTTCAATTACTAAAACTCTTTTGTTTTATCATTCTCAATTCATAGTTGATATTTTCTTCTCCGAATAATCATAGAATTTATTCTGTTTATGGATTCAGTCATGCTTTTTCTATTGAATGGATTAGTTCTTTGATTTTGTTTGGATCAATTATTTATCTATATTGATTTAGTTCTTTGCTGCAATATTGCTCCCTGAGTATATTGTCGTCTCTGGATTTTTTCAATAGGGATAATAATTTACGTATTTTAAAAGTGGTGAATAATTTTTTGAAAGATTACATTTGGGTTAATTTTGGTTTATAAATCTATACCTTCCGATTGAGAATTTCAAGAATTGAGTTTCTAATTGAATTATCCAATGAATTAAGAATAATTAAAATACAAGATTTGTGCAAGGGATTCCTGACGCTTTACCTTTCATCAAATTTGAGTACTTTTTCCATTAATCACTTTGCTTCACTTTAATTTACATTTAAAATTATTTGTTTTCTATTTCTTATTTAATATTTTTATTTAGTTTCTTTGTTTCTTTTGCTATTTTTTTAATTTGTCTCCCTGTGGAATCGACACCCCAAAGCTGCGTTACAACTACCGCGTTATTCTTTGGGCGTAATCAAATTTTGGCGCCGTTGCTGGGGAGACAGTAGAAGAATTGTTAGATAGTTTTTCTTTTTAACAGTTTGTAAAGGCGGTAACTTCATTCCCTCATTTAACTTTCTGCATATTTATTTTATTTTCTTTCTCTTTTTATAGTTTTGGTTTTTTTTTTTTTACTGTTGCGTTTTTCTCTACCTTGCATGAACAGGTATAGAGACGCCTGGGGTCAGTTTGCTTGTAGTTAGACCTTTGTTAAAGTTAGAGTCAGAGCCTAATTTTTTCTAATTTTGAGGAAATGAGTGAACACGGAGATCAACCTACTAGGACCCTTCAGGATTACCTCCACCCTACATGCACAGCCACACCATCATTCATCATGTTTCTAGCTAATACTCGCCAATTGGATTTTAAAACATGGATGATACAGTTACTCCCTTCTTTTCATGGCTTCGAAAATGAAAATCCATATATGCACATTAGGGAGTTTGAGGAAGTAGTTGTGACTTTTTATAGTCAAAATGCAACTGATGACATTGTGAGACTTAATTTCTTTCCTTTCTCTTTGAAGGATAGAGCTAAGAGTTGGCTATACTCATTGAGACCATGATCTATTGGGTCATGGAATGAGATAACTCAGGTCTTCTTTAATAAATACTTGTCCCAACATAAGACCAATGTTTTAAAAATGTAAATTTCCACCTTTGCACAAAAAGGACATGGGAGAGATTTGAGCTATTGAGTATATGTGCTCACCATGGGTATGAGAATTGGCGCTTAGTGAGCTATTTTTATGAGGTACTTACACCTAGAGAGCGTCAATTTGTGGAAATGATATGTAATGGTGAGTTCTTACAGAAAGATCCTGATGAGGCTATAGAATACCTTAATGAGCTTGCTGAAAAAGCTCACACTTGCACTAGGCCTAGTGCTACCGAGAGCACAAATAGGTCACGACTTGTAGGAAACCTAAAAGGTGGTGCAATTTACCATCTCAAGGAAGAGGATAACCTAAAGGCTAAGGTTGAGATGCTCATTAGGGAGCTAGAGGTGTTGAAGAATAAAGACTTAAAGCCAACACACGTGGCTAATCATGTAGAGTCTTTTGGACCATGTTTTGTGTGTGGCGGGATAGATCACATTGCCCAAGAGTGTCCCACATTTGCTGAGATGAAAGGGATGTATGAGGAACAATGTAATGCCTTAGGTATGTACAAGAAGCCTTTTACACCTTTCTCTGATACCTACAATCCTAGGTGGCATAATCACCCCAATTTTAGTTGGAATATGAAAACCAACAACTTGCACAACCCCCTAGATCATATCCTGCATCTTCATCTTCTAGGAGCCCCTTAGAAAAGATACTTTACATACTTTTATTGAGGCATAGAGTAAAACTAATCAAAAGTTTGAATCTTTGATTATGTAGGTTGTTGAAGAAAACAAAGTGATAAAGAGTCATATATCCAAGATAATGAGCTCCTTGAGTGTGAATGAGCGTGGCAAGTTTCCTTCTTAAGCTCAATTCACACCCCAAGGTCAGCATATGACACAAAAAAATTTGAAAAAGGTCAATGCCATTGTGGCAAGAAGTGGTAAGTCCTTACACATCTCAACAACTGATAAGCCAGAGGATGTTGAAATGAAACAAAGCATTAATAGTACTGAGTTCCCCAAGTAAGCAGAGATAATCAAAAGTTCAGTTAAGGTACCATTTCCTCAGGCTTTAAAATCTGGTATGCGAACTTTAGATTCTAGTAATGAAATCTTGGAGAACCTTAAGCAGGTAAAGATTAACCTTCCTCTTTTGCATGTTATTGAACAAGTTCCCACTTTTGCAAAAGTTCTTAAAGATTTGTGTACAGTTAAGAGGAAGCACCATGTTAAGAAGACAACATTTTTTACAGAGCAAGTTAGTGCTCTAATTGAGCAGCGAATTCCTCCTAAGTATAAGGATCCTGGTTGTCCAATGATTGCATGTAGTATTGGGAATCATGAGTTTGGACAAGCCTTCTTAGATTTAGAAACTAATGTTAATTTGATGCCTTATTCCATTTATTTGCAGCTCAGTTTGGGTGAAATTAAGCCTACTTCTGTTGTGCTTCAGTTGGCTAATCGTTCAGTTAAGAAATTGAAAGGGATAGTTGAGGATGTTTTGATCCAAATTGACAAGTTTTATTATCTTGTTGATTTCTTAATTTTGGAGACTCAATCAGTTGTTGAGTCTAGATCTAAGGTTCCTCTCATATTAGGTAGACCTTTCCTTACTACGACTAAGGCACTTATAAATTGCAAGAATGGGTTGATGAAGCTATATGTTGGAAACATGACCATGGAGGTCAACATTTTCCATATTGAGAAACAACCAATAGATGAGGAGTGCCACCAAACGTACATGATTGACGCACTCATAGACAAGTGAGTTCACACAACTCATGATTTTGATCCCCTTGAATATTCCATTGTGAATTCTGAGTTTGATACTATTAGTGATTCATCTGATGTTATTGATATTTGTGTTATTTTTTATGAAACTCGGGATTATGGCACACAAGTTTGGCAATAGAAATTTGAGGAGTTGCCTAAGAAAGGTGGAAAACAAATTCTTGTAAGTACGAAAGCACCAAGAGTTAAATTGAAACATTTGCCTAAGTCTAAAGTCTGTAAGGTTAAAATGAAAGCGTTTCATAATAAAAATATTCTTAGAAAGAGGTTTGAACTTAATGACCGAATATATTTATATGATTTTGAATTTCACAAGCACCAAGGAAAACTTCGGTTTAGGCGGACTAACCCATTTGTAGTGAAAAATATTTTTGAAAACGGGACGGTGGAAATAGAAGATCCTAAGGATGGTCGGATCTTTAAAGTAAATAATCAACACCTTAAAGTATTAATTGATAGGCAAGTTCTGGAAGTGGAAGACATTCCACTTGTGGATCCAGTCTATCAACATTGACCACACCACCCATGTATGTTTTTCTTTATTTATTTTGTTTTGCTTTGTTTTATTTTTGTTTTCTCTTATTTTCTTTCTTTTCCTTTTTGTTTGCTGCTGTTTTCTTTGTTTTTGATTGCAGGATAATTTCATTTCATCATTTCAGGTTACCATCTTTGGTGCTTAGCGAGCTACCATCATCACTCATCAGGTGTATTCTACCATTTTCAGTTACTCCTCATTCAATTTTGATTCTTAAACATTGAGGACAATGTTTCATTTAAGTTGAGTGGTGGTGGTGCAAATTCAGTATTTAAAATGCTTATTGGAACTCTATGGCATATTTTCATGTGTCAATTTTTTTTTAATTTGCATTACACGTGCATCATTTTCACATGTGTACTTATTCTCATTCATAGCCATCTTCGTGAATTCACCAAACCCACCATAATCATTTTTGCTGAAGCATTCACAGAACCCTTAATGCACTTATCCAAGTTTTGTGGTAAGATGGTGGTTTGACACATGTAGCTAGAGAACTCTTTTGCTTAAGTATTCATGTGAGTTTGAAGAGGATTGAGAGCATACAAATGCAATAAATTTTGATAAACGTTTATTGATCTGTTGAATTGGACACTTCTTTTTAGAATATCATTACATGGTTTGTGGTACAATAGTGGATATACTCGGGATATGACGAAGGTCAACTTAGGATTAACGTTTGAACCTTTCAAGCTATCCCTTTCCATCATAGACCCCTAGGAGCCAACTTTGAGTCAATAAACACATGTAGCCTTTTCCTTTCATATGCCCATATCATCCATGCCTCTCCACATTGGAGTATAACCTATACACTGATTTTCTTACCCTTTTTACTTCCAAGTGTATGCTAGGTGTGGAATTTGTATTTTCTTTCTTTTATTTTATCATCTTCAATTAAAAACAAAAAAGACGACAGAAAAAAAAATAAAAAAAGAAAAGAGAGAGAAGAGTACAAGTTGCAAAGTGTTCAATTGAGCGAGCTCCGAAAAAAAAAGGTTGGTAAAAATGGAAAGAGTACAAAAGTGACATGTGTTTGTCCATCAAATTGTTGAAAAAAATAGAAGAGGAAGAAGAAGGAAAAGCATTATTATTTGATGATCTAAAAAGTTGGAGAGTACATCAAGTAAGAAGTGTGGTCTATTGAGATATTTAATAAAATTCCCTTTGTATGTACTTGGAAGTTTTTGAATCCCTTTCATCATTTTTTTTCATATAGGCCCGAACCAAAGCCACATTACAACCTTTCGTGTTGACCATTTTAATCCTAAGTAAGTTGTTGGAAAGACTGGTGGAAATCTTATTTGTTAGTGTTCCTATCATAAGATCAATATTTGCTTGTTGCTTGTACATAATTGCCTAATTTTCCATGATAATGTGTATACACCCATTGTCAACTCCACAGAGAGAGCCCTTACATTAAACATTATTATACACGTGAGTTATGAAGTTGAACCTTTTGCTTGAGACGTTCTTAATATTGCATGTATCAAGGTTAGTGGTAAGATGGTTATGGCTTGGAGAACACACACACACTCTGTGGATTGCTATAGGTGGATTGATCTTGATGGGTTATTGGATTCCTTAGATTTTTTTGATATGTAGATCTAGAAAGTGTGACTTGATGGCCTTTATGTGTGATTTTCTTTGGTCTCTTTCGTTGTTTTGACATGAAAATTACTAGGGACTAGCAATGAGTAAGTTGAGGGTGTGATGAGTGTGCGAAAGTGCACTCTAAATACGTTATTATTGGTCTAAAATGCTAAAATATGAATAGAAATCATTGGAATTAATGTGTATTCTTAAATTGAGTTTCTATTTACGTTAGGATACTCCTAAATAGTTTTTTATGTTTAATTTCAGAGTTTATAAAAGAGCAAGTCAAGCCCAGTTCAATTTAAATGAGGACATTCATGGGGCAATTTGGAAGAAAAGAAAAGGAAACAAATCACAAAATGAAACCACAAGAAGTCCAAATTCGAAATTCGCTTGGAGACAATCTGGACATACTTTAATCTTTTGACTGTATCTTTTTACTCAAATGTTGGATTGATGTGATTCTTGATGAATTAGAAATTTATCTTAAAGGGCTATAACTTTATCTCTAATAAGCATTTCCACATTCGAACTCTTGAAGGGCGTACGTGGATGCCAAGATAAGTCCTAAACTTTAGACGATTTTTTTATACGGAAATTAAGAGGACATTAGGGTTTCTTTCCTACCCTATATAAGCATATCATTAGCACGAAATAGAGGAGGAGAGACACAAAAGGCAGATTTGAAAAGAAGAGAAAATCACTTCCATGGCCACCATTCACTTCAGTTTTTTCATAAAATTTTTGTTGTCCATTATATTTATGGGTAACTAAATTCTCAAGTAGGGATAGGGATGAACTTGCACATTAGATGGTATTTTTAATTTATGTATTTGATCTTCAATTACTAAAACTCTTTTGTTTTATCATTCTCAATTTATCATTGATGTTTTCTTCTCTGAATAATTATAGAATTTATTCTGTTTATGGATTCAATCATGATTTTTCTATTGAATGGATTAGTTCTCTAATTATGTTTGGATCAATTATTTATCTATATTGATTTAGTTCTTTACTGCAATATTACTCCCTGAGTATATTGTCGTCGCTGAATTTTTTCAATAGGGATAATAATTTACGTATTTTAAAAGTGGTGAATGATTTTTCGAAATGTTACATTTGGGTTAATTTTGGTTTATAAATCTATACCTTCCGATTGGAAATTTTGAGAATTGAGTTACCAATTAAGTTACCAATTAAGTTATCCAATGAATTAAGAATAATTAAAATACCAGATTTGTGTAAGGGATTCCTGACCCTCTACTGTTCGTCAAATTTGAGTATTTTTCTCGTTAATCACTTTGCTTCACTTTAATTTACATTTAAAATTAATCTGTGTTTTTCATTACTTATTTAATATTTTTCTTTAGTTTCTTTGTTTCTTTTGCTATTCTTTTAATTTGTCTCCTTGTGGAATCGACAACTCAAAGATGTGCTACAACTACCGCGTTATTCTTTGGGTGTAATTAGGTATCAAAGAAATCTGGTGTGACTGTAGTTAAGAATGCTAATAATGAATTGATCCCAACTAGAGTTACTACTAGTTGGTGTATGTGTATTGACTACAGAAAACTAAATTCTGTCACCAGGAAGGATCATTTTCTGTAACAGCCCACTAGAAATTCAATTGTAGAATTTCTATTGACTTTAGGAACCTCATGAAGATTCTATAAGCTTTCACGAATCCATTAATCATATAGGTTTTAGTCTAACTACATAATTAGTGTTATTACTCATTATGGTATCAAAAGTGTGTTTTTGATTATTGGAGATAGTTAGAAGTGTCTAAATGTATTATAGTTTGTGCCATTAGACTCGGAGGGTTATTTAAGGTCTTATGGCGCAATAACACTTTTTAATATTTTCGGACGAAATGTCTGTTCAAAATTGTGGATATTATTGGATAAAAATATCTTAAGCTAATTTTGTGGATATTATTGGATAAAAATATTTTAAGCTAATTTCATGGATATTATTGGGTAAAAATATCTTGAATTGATTTTTGTAGATATTATTAGGTAAGAGAGTCCTACACTCCACTCTCACTTCGGCTAAGAGAGTCCTACACTTAACTCTCACTTCGGGTAAGAGAGTCCTACACTTAACTCTCACTCCAGCCTCATCTCTTCCATATCTCATCCATAAGTATCTCCAACCACCCCTCCCCATGAAATTATCTTCACTTACACTTTCCATTGAAAGAATACCAAACACTCTCTCTCAGACAGCTTTTAGGTGTTCTTTTGTACGTCCATTTCAAAGCTTTTGTAAGTATTTTATCATAACGTCTCCTTCATATAAGTTGTTCCTTTTTTAGTCTAGTTTATGTGGATATCTTATTTGTCCCATTTGAAGATCATTTGGTCAGTAAAATATTGTGTAAACTATAGAAATGTCATTCTGGGAGATAAACTGGAGAATATGTTATAGTTTGAAGTTTTTGACCAAGCTAATGGATAGATATTGGTCCGAAAGTTTTATGGAGTATTGTTAACATGTGTATATGATTATGGGTTGAGGATTTTTGCATGATTAAAGGTTTTGCTGAAAAATTTTCTTAGATTTAGAAACTTAGAAACTGGAAGAGGAAAAACAGTTTCTGTTTTGAGAAAGTTTAACTCTTTGGTGGTCTAAACCTATTCCAATGACTTTGATAATTTTATTGGAGGATCTTAAGCATCTTATATACATGTTATATTATTATTTTGAAGATATTTGATGTTAGTTTCAAAGATATGAAATTTTATGTAAAGAGATATTCAAATAAGCCAAAGTGTGGATGTTCTTGGCTAAATTTATGTTTTGGTTAATTTTTAACCATGTGATCTTGAATTAGAAGCTTATATATGTTTTAGGACATCTTTTTAAACCATGTGATGGTTTGGTTTGAAAATCACATCTTTATAAGTCATAGATCAAAAGGTTAATCAAAACAAGTTAGAAACAAAAATCAATGGAAATAACATATGGGAATATCGGCCCTATGGAGTTTTAATAGTTGTGATCAGTTTTAAATTTTTCTAAATTGATATTTGAGTTGAGGATAAAATTTACATGAGGCATGTAAATTTTGGTGACTTTTGGAGTTAGTATGCAAAATCCTTAAGTTATGGGTAAAACGGTCATTTTCCTACATATAGAGAGTAAAATGGAAATTTTACTCTTTAAGTTAGTATTTTTCATATTTCAAGTTATTAGTGATTTAGTGCTAACTTTTAGAATCACTAATTACAGTTCCTCATGATCGCACTTGAGGTTTTATAAGAAACGCGGAGATCGAGGTAAGTTAGCTTTTAACTTACTAGTAGTCTACTGTGTATGTGTGCTAAGTAAAGGAACTACAGTATATGTATGTGTGTTATCATATATGTCATGCCATGCCAAGTTATCACGTAATTGTCTATTATACAGAATTTATTCTGTCATCAATTTTTATCTGTTACATAATATATTCTGTCATGTATTACTGTACCTTACAAGTACGTCATGCTAAGTATGCCATCTATTACATGTATGTCAAGTCATGTAATATTCACCATTGCAAGTATGTCATGTTAAATATGTTGTCTATTATATGTTATGCCATGTTACGAAATGTTTCTATCTCAAGTTGGTCATGTATTTCAAGTTATATTCAAGTCACGTTATGTTACGTCAGGGATTCAGTCATTTCGTATTCTAGTCACGTTTCATCTTGATTACTTATGTATGGGGTCACAGCAATTGTGGCGCATACACTACGTGAGACACAGCAATTGTGACACGTAGAATACATGGGGCCACAACAACTGTGGAGTATGTATTTAAGCAGTTAAAGAATAAGTTTCCGTAGAATACATGGGGCCACAACAACTGTGAAGTATGTATCTACACGTTGAATACATGAGGCCACAACAACTGTGGAGTATGTATTTTTCATGTTAAGTTAAGTTTGTGTAGAATACATGGGGCCACAACAACTGTGGAATATGTATTTACACGTAGAATACATGGGGCCACAACAACTGTGGAGTATGTATTTTTCATGTTAAGTCAAGTTTCAGAACAAGTTCATGATAAGTCAAGTTTCATATCACGTTCATGTTAAGTCATGTTTCAGAACAAGTTCATGATAAGTTAACTTTCATATCATGTTCATGTTAATTCAAATTTCAGAGTAAGTTCATGCTAAGTCAAGTTTCAGATCAAGTTCATGTCAAGTCAAGTTCAGTTCATGTTTCAATTTAAGTTATGTCAATTATGCTATGTTGTACGCCAAGTTATGTTTTAATTACTTATGAATTTGATTATGCATTTATGCTTTTACTGTCATCCATGCATCATTAGCTTGTGGGGAAGTTTTTTGTTAACTTACTGAGATTTATAATCAAATCTCACTTTGGTAGTTCCAACTACCATTACCCCCGAATGGTAGATCTTGTTACAGGACCTGAAGGAGAATCAGGAGCTGATCAACTAGACACAATTGACTAAGCGACGGTGCGACATCAATGTTAATATAGTAATTAACGTAAATTACTACTTATACGATTGAGTTGCATCTCTAGTACTTTTTGGATCATAACCATTTTGGACTAGTGTTGTGATCTTAGTTGTTCAATGGGTTTTTATATATGAAGTATGTTTTAAGCATTTGGGATATTTTCAATTTGGTGCATAGTATTGCTAAAGAAAAAATTTATCCGCTGCGAATATTGCATAATGTTAGATGCATGTTAGGAACATTGCATCTTATATGTCATGAACGGGGGCAGGTAACCTTGTGTTGCATATCTCGACGTTTCAAATGTCCATCCGATCCCAAACGGAATTTGGGGGCATCACAGGGTGGTATCAGAGCAATACGTCTCTAGGCAGTAAATCCACATGTCCTTAGGAAATGCACCAAACATTGGGCTTGAAATTTTAGTCGTCATTAGGCTTGAATTTCTTAAGGTATGAAAGGTAGTATGTGGTTTTAATACGTATACTCGTGTGTTTCAAGAAATGACACATGACTTGTAGTAGAATACCTCAGAATCCTAAGGGAGATAACAGTCAAGAGGATCAGAATTCACCAATGGATGAAGGATTAGCTGAGGTGGTAAGTTTGTTGACCAACGTGTTTAGACATCCACAATTACGGCAAGTGCACATACCCATTAGAGTATATGCTCTCACTCAGAGAGAAGTAGATGTTGGCGCTCCAATAACTGTAGGAGCTAGTATTGTCACTAGTATTTTACTAGGACCTAGGTGTGGTTAAACATAGTTAAGGTTGATCTGATTGCAATTGATGGTAGTATTGCATTATTGTTATTTTGGAGTAGGTCAAGTCAATGGGGTTGGTAAATTGTACATTGTTTGATTCAAACGAGTCATTGTTTCTAGTAATTGTGGTAGTTTTGAGAATTCAGCTTAGAAGCTAAATTGTTACCCTAGTGGTAAGAGTAACAATTTTCATTAGAAGTATTATTGTTCATACCAATGTAGATATAGAATACCTTTTAGTAATATGAGAAAGGATATTTAAGATTGATGAATAGTATTCCACATATTTGGAGAATTGTTTTGATTTTGAGAATACAATGGAAATTGTGTTTGGAAGAGTAATTTGATTAAGAGAAGCTTTAGCCTTAGTAGGATTCATTTATGATAATAGTATTACCACGTCACCAGTAAATGATTTCTGGCAAAGCAATATCTTTATGGATACATAGATCGATCTTCTTTTGGAGACTATTATATGGGGAGTAAAATCTTGGTCTTGAGGATTTATGTGAACATTAGGAACAAATCATTTAGAGTTAGAATAAGTGATAGCTCATGATGGATAGAAGAGTTATGACAATCATAAAAGAGAAAGTCTCAAGTTTAAGTTATTAACTGGTCAGTTATCGAAGTACCACCTAGGAAGATGATTGATTGTTGTGATTATAAAGAAGTAAGTTAGTCCTAGACCAGTAGAACTCCTTAAGGTTTTTATTAACTTGAAGATTACCGAGAGTTTGGATATGCATGATTAAATGCATATTTATATGAGTCATTAAATCATGTCATATATATGAAAATCCCTGAAAGAAATAAAATGGAGCACATAAAACATCTACCAGAAGATAGAAATACAAATATGATATTTGTAAAGTTTTATTTTATTATCTCGAAGCCAAATTACAGAAATTTGAGGCTCTTTGCCTCAATTGTTAAACGCTCTTGCTCTTCAAAAATCTGCATGCCTTTCCTATCTAAAGGAGTAGCCACTCGAAAAGAAGATTTAAGCAAGGATTTTAAATCTCTGTTATCTCGCTTTAGTTCTTCTATCTTCATATTGGACTCCAAAAGAAACCGTTGAAGGATAGCAATATTCTCGTGGAGTTTGTCAACCCCACCAGTCCTAGATTGTAGTCGCGAGAATATGCGACAATGGCTGATGAGTATTGGGTACCGAGACTCACAAGCTCGTAGATAAGTTCATTATCTGACTTATTAGTCAGATCATTATTGGATTGCATTATAGCACCTACGGAAGAAGCAGAAATAATTGGTGAACGGGGTGCAGAATACCTCATGTATTGGTAATGAGAAGATTACTGAGCCATTGCAAAGTGAGAAAGCAGAAAAAGATTGCAGAGTAAGAATGCAGACTAATTTCAGAAAAGTGAAAAAGATGAGATGCGAAAGAAGATGAACTGAATAATTCTTTTATAGAGAAAATTATGACGAATCATCTCTCGTGAAGCATTTCTCTACAAGAGACAAGAGCAATGTAGTATCATAGATGCAGTGCCTGACAACTACAGAAGAACAAAGTAGTGTCATAGCTATGCGGTGCTTGACAACTACAGAAGAACAATGTAGTATCATAGCTGCAGCGCCTGACAACTATAGAAGAGCAAAGTAGTGTCATAGCTATGCAGCGCCTGACAGCTACAGAAGACCTATAAAAATCATACGGATCAGAGTTGTCTGGTCTAAAACAGAGGGCCACCGATTTTGTTAAAAAAAAAACAACAGAGAGAGAGAGAGAGGTTAACGGCTTAATTTTAATGAATTCTCTACTAATTATGGTATTTACAAGAATACTTAAAGTATATCGCCTATGTTTTTCTAAAGAAGAGTTTCGGAAGATTATTTACTTGAAGTTTTAGGTTTGGAGAGTATGTCGATACAACTTGGCCAACCTTGTGGAAAGAAGTATAATATAATTGTTGGTTAAAGTAAGAGAGTTAAAAAAATGACATAATCTCAAAGGTAGATATATACGGGTTAGACAGCAGGTTGGTAAGCAACACCTATTCCTTAACTTGTTATTTCTTACTTATTTCAATTTCGAGGACCAAATCTTTTTTTAGGAGGGGAGATTGTAACAGCCCGCTAGAAATTTAATTGTGGAATTTCTATTGACTTTAGGAACCTTGTGAAAACTCTATAAGTTTTCATGAATCCATTAATCATATAGGTTTTAGTCTAACTACATAGTTAGTGTTATTACTCATTATGGTATCAGAAGTGTGTTTTTGATTATTGGAGATAGTTAGAAGTGTCTAAATGTATTCTGGTTTGTGCCATTAGACTCGGAGGGTTATTTAAGGTCTTATGGCGCAATAACACCTTTTCATATTTTCGGACGAAACGTCTGTTCAAAATTTTGGATAGTATTGGATAAAAATATCTTAAGCTAATTTTGTGGATATTATTGGATAAAAATATTTTAAGCTAATTTCATGGATATTATTGGGTAAAAATATCTTGAGTTGATTTTTGTAGATATTATTAGGTAAGAGAGTCCTACACTCCACTCTCACTTCGGGTAAGAGAGTCCTACACTTAACTCTCATTTCGGGTAAGAGAGTCCTACACTTAACTCTCACTCCAGCCTCATCTCTTCCATATCTCATCCATAAGTATCTCCAGCCACCCCTCCCCATGAAATTATCTTCATTTACACTTTCCACTGAAAGAATACCAAACACTCTCTCTCGGACAGCTTTTAGGTGTTCTTTTGTACGCCCATTTCGAAACTTTTGTAAGTGTTTTATCATAAAGTCTCCTTCCTTTAAGTTATTCCGTTTTGAGTCTAGTTTACTTGGATATCTTATTTGTCCCATTTGAAGATCATTTGGTCAGTCAAATATTGTGTAAACTATAGAAAGTTCATTCTGGTAGATAAACTGGAGAATATGTTATAGTTTGAAGTTTTTGACCAAACTAATGGATAGATATTGGTCCGAAAGTTTTATGCAGTATTGTTAACATGTGTATATGATTATTGGTTGAGGATTTTTACATGATTAAAGGTTTTGATGAAAGATTTTCTTAGATTTAGAAACTTAGAAACTGGAAGAGGAAAAACAGTTTCTGTTTTGAGAAAGTTTTAACTCTTTGGTGGTCTAAACCTATTCCAATGACTTTGATAATTTTATTGGAGGATCTTAAGCATCTTATATACATGTTATATTATTATTTTGAAGATATTTGATGTTAGTTTCAAAGATATGAAATTTTATATAAAGAGATATTTAAATAAGCCAAAGTGTGGATGTTCTTGGCTAAATTTATGTTTTGGTTAATTTTTAACCATGTGATCTTGAATTAGAAGCTTATATATGTTTTAGGACATCTTTTTAAACCATGTGATGGTTTGGTTTGAAGATCACATCTTTATAAGTCCTAGATCAAAAGGTTAATCAAAACAAGTTAGAAACAAAAATCAATGGAAATAACATATGGGAATTTCGGCCCTATGGAGTTTTAATAGTTGTGATTAGTTTTAAATTTTTCTAAATTGATATTTGAGTTGAGGATAAAATTTACATGAGGCATGTAAATTTTGGTGACTTTTGGAGTTAGTATGCAAAATCCTTAAGTTATGGGTAAAACGGTCATTTTCCTACATGTAGAGAGTAAAATGGAAATTTTACTCTTTAAGTTAGTATTTTTCATATTTCAAGTTATTAGTGATTTAGTGCTAACTTTTAGAATCACTAATTACAGTTCCTCATGATCGCACTTGAGGTTTTATAAGAAACGCGGAGATCGAGGTAAGTTAGCTTTTAACTTACTAATAGTTTACTGTGTATGTGTGCTAAATAAAGGAACTACAGTGTATGTATGTGTGTTATCATATATGTCATGCCATGCCAAGTTATCACGTAATTGTCTATTATACAGAATTTATTCTGTCATCAATTTTTGTCTGTTACATAATATATTCTGTCATGTATTACTGTACCTTACAAGTACGTCATGCTAAGTATGTCATCTATTACATGTATGTCAAGTCATGTAATATTCACCATTGCAAGTATGTCATGTTAAATATGTTGTCTATTATATGTTATGCCATGTTACGAAATGTTTCTATCTCAAGTTGGTCATGTATTTCAAGTTATGTTTAAGTCACGTTATGTTACGTCAGGGATTCAGTCATTCCGTATTTCAGTCACGTTTCATCTTGATTACTTATGTATGGGATTACAACAATTGTGGCGCATACACTATGTGAGACACAGCAATTGTGACACGTAAAATACATGGGGCCACAACAACTGTGGAGTATGTAATTAAGTAGTTAAAGAATAAGTTTCTGTAGAATACATGGGGTCACAACAACTGTGGAGTATGTATTTACACGTAGAATACATAGGGCCACAACAACTGTGGAGTATGTATTTTTCATGTTAAGTCAAGTTTGTGTAGAATACATGGGGTCACAACAACTGTGGAGTATGTATTTATACGTAAAATACATGGGGCCACAACAACTATGGAGTATGTATTTTTCATGTTTAGTCAAATTTCAGAACAAGTTCATGATAAGTCAAGTTTTATATCACGTTCATGTTAAGTCAAGTTTCAAAACAAGTTCATGATAAGTTAACTTTCATATCATGTTCATGTTAATTCAAGTTTCAGGGCAAGTTCATGCTAAGTCAAGTTTCAGATCAACTTCAGTTCATGTTTCAATTTAAGTTATGTCAATTATGTTATGTTGTACGCCAAGTTATGTTTTAATTACTTATGAATTTAATTATGCATTTATGCTTTTACTGTCATCCATGCATCATTAGCTTGTGTGAAAGTTTTTTGTTAACTTACTGAGATTTGTAATCAAATCTCACTTTGGTAATCCCAACTACCATTCCCCCCGAATGGTAGATCTTGTTACAGGACCTGAAGGAGAATCAGAAGCTGATCAACTAGACACAGTTGACTAAGCAACGGAACATCAATATTAATATAGTAATTAACGTAAATTACTACTTGTACGATTGAGTTGCATCTCTAGTACTTTTTGGATCATAACCATTTTGGAATAGTGTTGTGATCTTAGTTGTTCAATGGGTTTTTATGTATGAAGTATGTTTTAAGCATTTGGGATATTTTCAATTTGGTGCATAGTATTGCTAAAGAAAAAATTTATCCGCTGTGAATATTGCATAATGTTAGATGCATGTTAGGAACATTGCATTTTATATGTCATGAACGGCGGCAGGTAACCTTGTGTTGCATGTCTCAACGCTTCAAATATCCGTCCGATCCCAAACAGAATTTGGGGGCGTCACATTTCCCCTACCATTCATGGATCAAATCATTGAACGTGTAGCGGGCCATAAATTTTATTGCTTTCTAGATGGTTATTCTAGATATAACCAAATTGAGATTACTCCTGAAGATCAAGAAAATACCACTTTTACATATCAATTTGGTACCTTTGCATATTGAAGGATGTCATTCAGACTTTGTAATGCTCCTGTTATATTTCAAATATGCATGATGAGTATATTCAATGACATGGTAGAGCGTTTCTTTGAAATATTCATGGATGACTTTTCTATTTTTGATGATTCATTTTATAAATGTTTGACTCATTTGGAAAAAAAGTGCTGATTAGATGTAAAGAAAAGAATTTGATTTTAAATTGGGAAAAATGTCATTTTATGGTCACTCAAGGGATTGTCCTTGGTCATATTGTCTCTTCTCAAGGTATTGAAGTGAACAATTCCAAAATTGAATTAATTTCTAAATTACCCATCCCAAAAAAATCAGAGATATCATTTATTTTCTAAGTCATGCAGGTTTTTACAGGAGGTTTATTAAAGACTTCAATACAATTTCTAGACCTTTGTGCAATTTATTGTCAAAAGAAAATTTTTTTGTGTGGACTAATGATTGTGAGTTAGTTTTTACAAAGCTAAAAAGTATGTTGATTTCAACCCCAATTATGTCATCACCTGATTGGAATTTACCATTTGAGATTATGTATGACACTAGTGATTATGTTGTTGGAGCTATGTTGGGCCAACGTAAGGACAAAAAGCCTTGTGCTATTTATTATGCAAGCAGAACTTTAAATAGTACTCAAATGAATTATTCAACAACTGAAAAAGAGCTACTTGCAATAATTTTTGCACTTGACAAATTTCGCTTTTATTTGATTGGGTCTCAAATTGTCATTTTTACTGATCATGCTGCGTTGAAGTACCTTTTAGCAAAAAAAGCTGCAAAGCCCAGGTTACTTAGATAGATCTTTTTGCTACAAGAATTTGATTTGATAATTAAAGATAAAAAATGAGTTGAGAATGTTGTTGCTGATCATCTGTCTAGACTTGTTCTTTCAGATCCCATAGAGACAGTTCCTATTAGAGACACATTTTCAGATGAGTAACTTTTTTGTATATCTCAATTACCTTGGTATGTTGACATTGCTAATTTTCTTGCTATAGGTGAAATTCCTCACATTTGGACTTAACAAGATAAGAGAAAATTTTTTGTAGAGGTAAAAAAATTCTTTTGGGATGATCTATATTTGTTTAAATATTTTTCAGAACAGACAATTAGACGATGTGTTCCCAATAGCGAATTTCAAAGTGTGATGTCTTTTTGTCACTCTGGAGCATGTGGTGACCATTTTCTGGAAAGAAAATAGCTTTTAAAATTTTGCAATGTGATTTCTATTGGCCTACCATTTTCAAGGACACCCATGAATTTTGTAAAACTTGTGAGCGCTGTCAAAAATTGAGAGGGATTACTTGCCGGAATATGATGCTATTAAATCCAATTTTGGTTATTCAAATATTTGATTGTTAGGGCATCAATTTCATGGGATCCTTCCCAGTTTCTTTTGGCAATCTCTACATTTTGGTAGTTGTTGATTATGTGTCCAAATGGATCGAGGTTGTTCCATGCAAGAACAATAATTACAAAGTTGTGCTAAAATTTTTGAAAGAAAATATTTTATCAAGGTTTGGAACACCTCGAGCTATTATCAGTGATGGGGATAAACATTTTTGCAATAAGTCTTTCAATGCCTTAATGTTAAAATATGGTATTACTCATATGGTTGTGATGCAGGGGGATCCAAGACAGATGATGCTGAGCTGTGAGATTGCACCTTGATGGCTGAGATACCATGAGTTGGCAGATCAGCGCAAAGGCGGGAATTGATTATGATAATTGGGGCCGTTTTGAGTGCGTTTCAGTCTTTTGGCCATAACTTTGGCTATAGGTGTTGGAATCGCGCATAAGACCCTAATTCAGAAAGCTCTTTTCGGCGGGCACACTGTCCACATCAAGCATGGCTTCATATGCCTTTTTTTTACCTCAAATTCTGCTATTTTCTCCTCTGAATTACTAGTTTTAGTTATTTTTTACTATTTATAGTAATATTTCGCTTGTCAGTTAGGAAGTCATTTTAAACTCGATTTGGGCTGAATTTTTTGCAGATTGCTTATTTTATTTTGAATTTCAATTTAGAGTGATTTTCGAGATTTTGCTATTTTTGGCAAAATTCGGATAAACACGATTTTTGGCTATAACAATCTGGCTTATGGATTGATTTTCATTATTGCTTGATTTGATAATATTCAGTTAAACCCTAGAGACTTTTCTCTCTAGTTTTGGGCTATTTTTCTCCTATGAATCATCTGTTGGAACTAGCTTGCAGGATAATCGCTATTCTATCTGGCGTCAGTTTGCTACCCCTTATCATCCACAAACAAGTGGCCAAGTTGAGGTATCTAATTGGGAGATCAAAATTTTTTTAGAAAAGATGGTTGATCCAAGTTGCAAAGATTGGTTTTTATGACTAATCGACTCACTTTGGGCATACTGTACTGCTTTTAAAATCCTGATTGGTATGTCCCTATATCGACTCATTTTTGGAAAGGCGTGTCACTTGCCTATGGAATTGGAACACAATGCTTATTGGGCAATTAAGCAATTTAATTTTAATGTGGATAAAGCTTTCTCTTTTCGTAAGTTTCAGCTTAATGAATTAGAGGAAATCAGGAATGAAGCTTAGGAAAACTCTCGTCTTTCCAAGGAGAGAATGCAAATTTTTCATGATAAAAATATTTTTCAAAAATCTTTTGAGCCTTTCCAACAAGTTTTGTTGTATAATTTAAGGCTCCATTTGTTTTCTGGCACGCTTTGATCCCAATGGATCGATCCCTTTGTTGTAAAACCTATTTATCCTTTTGGGGCCATTGAGATAAAAAAACCCAGAGAATGGTAATGTGTTTAAAGTTAATGGAAAAAGGTTGAATTGAAATCATTTTTGGGTGATTTTACTCTAGAGGTTGAGTCAACTACTCTAGAGAAATTATCAGAATTAATTTCTGATTCCTCATTGTATATACCGTATTTGTTTGTTTTGTTTTTCTTTATTTTACTTTTTATGTCTTCTAACTTCGATAGAAATCTACTCCTTGTGTGCACTCAAGTATTTCAGGTGACTTCTTTCCTCTTTGTTTAATCATTTTCGTTTCAATATATGTTATGCAGTGTTTATCTTGCTTCAATTCATGTCTGTATAGCAAACATCATCGAACATTCATTCGCTGAACATTGAGAACAATGTCACATGTAGTTAGGGGTAGGGTTTTATGTTGAAAATGTGTTAGTGTATATATATATATATAAATTGTGATATGCTTTGAAACACAAATGATTAACACACTCATTCTGAAAAATTTTGTGAAATTTGAGCACCTTGGTATAGTAGTTGAGCGAAATTATTTTGTGAAGATTTATTTCAACCCTAAGCATAGAGCATAACTTATGATGCATCATATTTTGTTGAAAAGTGACTTGAAACACCGGGATGCGATATTTATTAAGATGAGAATTAGTATGATTTATATAGAAGGCAGGGCAAATTTTGAAAGAACATTTTGCACATGCTTACACTTGTAGTGTTCCTCATTAATGTTCATTGATTTAAAACAGGAGAATTAAACTACATGACTATAGAGCCTTATTAGAGAGAGAGAGAGAGAGAGAGAGAGAACAAAGACGAACAAATCGAAAAAAAAATAAAAAGAAAAAGAGGATAAAAGCGTGTAAGTTTTCCTAAATAAATGGCTAGAAATAGTTACCCAAAACTTTGGGGGTTGATTGTTTAACCTTTAAACAGAGTTGGCGTGAAAACTGCTAGTCTATTGGGTTTTGAGGTAATTAGAATCAATAATGATTAATCTTAAAGTTGAAAAATCTTATGATAAATCATGTTTATTAATGAGGAACACATAGAGGTTTAGCCACACATATATATCTGAGTTCTAAGACATTTGCTCCAATTCTATGTGAACAATTGTTGAGACTTTCCTTGTGGATATAACTCCTGATGTTGAGTAGTCACGAATCAATTTTTTGTGAGAATTCAAAATTATGTTTGATTACTTTTGTTTGAATTTTGAGCTTTATGCAATGTTCATCTCAATTAATTTTCACTATTTTGTTCAAGGATTAGGAAAAAGCTAGTTGGGGGTGTGATTGAGCTGAAATATTGCATATTTTATGTATTTAAAATCAATATATTTTAATTGTTTCGTGACATTATTATTGGGTTTAGATGGAAAAATGGTTAATATGTATAATTTTGAGTTGTGATTTAAATTGGTCAATATCATGATTTATACTTAAAGTTATAACCTCTGATTTAATTTAGCTATATTTCTTCACATGAGCAATGTTTTTCTTTGATATTATATTTTTACTTTTTAATTTATTTTTGATTTTCTATTTTTTTTTTTGTGTGTTGTTTCTTTTCCTTATTTTTATTCTTCCTTTGATTTTATAGTTTCAGATTGTCTTTAGATAAAATACATGCAATTTTAGCACATGACTAGCTTGAATTTAGACAGGAAACCGAAGGAAAAACAAATGCACATAGTTCAGTGGGATCCTCTCATTATTTTATGGAAGTGGAAGCACACACGGCAATTGCATTTCAACTATCATGTAGTGAACTTTACAACAAGAAAAGCTGAGGATGGATTTACAGGGTGTCATGTAGCAAAATAGAGAGATTAGAGGAGTGAATAACGGTGAGGGGCATAGAGATAGGTTTGAAAAAAGAAAAGGAAAGTTGCTTTGGTGGACGCTGAACCTGAAAGTCATAGGAGGGGGGCTGAAAGTCATAAGAGCAGGTTTTGAAAAAAAAAAGAAAAAAGAGGCTTACGGATTATTCTAGACGCTGGACTTTAGCAGGCTTAAAGATAGGAAGATACACTTTTTCGTCAAGGATAGGACCAAATGAAGAAAGCTTACAGAGATAGAACGAAAAAAAAAAAAAAAGAGTTACTCTCTCGTTCTAGTCTTTGGACGTGAAAACAAAGGCTTGGACGAAGAGCATAAGTGGTGAAAAAAAGAAAAAGAAAAAAGAAAGGAGAACGAGTTGGAGGCAGAAAGACATGGAAGCTTGAAGGGGGAAGGAACAGAAACGATTAAGGGATTCAATTTTTCGTTTGGGGTTGCCGTTTTTGGTTTGGGAGAGTTTTGTGTAAAGCTGAAGGGACTTATGGAAAACATAAAAAGAGGAGAAGAAAGGGATAGACGCTTATGAGATTACAGAAATGGATCACATAGGAGTTGTTCTGAGAGAGATTTCCTGGAGAGTTTATCTGGTGGAACTTCAGACTGTAGCAGAAGACGCCGAACAGAGCTCTAGTTCCCATTGGGAAGTTCTGCAAAAGAAAAAAAATATAGAGCTGCTTTGTTTTGGAGGAGTAGAATAGAGTAGAGAGCAGTTTCCTATACGCCAGCTGGGTGGAGTTGGGACTAGTCAGTTTAGTGACTTCAAGGCAAGGTAGAACCTAAAAAGAAAAAAAAAAGGAAAGAGAATGGAGACGGAAAGAGCAGGGAGTTTCATGTGGGAGAGTGCGAACTTGGAGAGCTGAAACGGACGAACAGACAGAAGGGGCTGGAGTTGGTTTTTGGGGGGTGATTTTTCATTTCTGGTAGATGGGGCTTGGACTTCAGCTACGGGAGCTGGGGACGCTTACGGAAAGATGAAAAGAATTCGGAAAGAGCAAGACTTACGACAACTTGAAGGAGTGAGAGAAACATGAGAGCACTGCACTGGGCACTTCGAGTGGGATGTTGAATGACGTTGGACTTCTCTTTTGCTTGATCAAGGAATGTTGGATGATGTGGGGTACAGGAGAGAGTTTGAGCAAACGGACAGGGAGTTTTATTTTCGTTTGGTGTTCTCATCCTTTCTTTAATTTTACTCTAAGTTTTAGATTATTTTTTTTATTGTTAACTTGTGTATTTTATTTTAGTTGTCTTATGGAGAATATTTTTATAATTTTCGTAGCTCTTATAATGAACATGGTTGGCTAAATTCTCGTACTAAGGTTAGAGGTGAAGTTTAATGATTTCGACATTGTTTTCGGATCGACATTAGAATTTATATTGTGAGTTTGATCGATTGAATTGAAGAGTCTCAAGTGATAGGGCCCAAGGTCTCTAACCACTTGACTCCTAACACAATGTCACAACCCGTGAGGTCTAGTAAATGAAGAGGGGGTTGTAGCAAATTACGTTGTACCTTCAGCTGCACTTTTCTACACAACCCTTCACTACTTAGGCCCTGTCCATTAGCTACCCACACTTTTAAATTTACTGAGTAATCAACTAGCAGCTGCAACTTGGAGACCAAGGTTGAATCTATAAAATTGTGTGAGCTGCTCGAGTCTACTAAAATCACCACTTGCTCCCCATTGATACTTCCCACCAGCCTCATGGTTCTCACAGCAGGAGTTCCACTTATAGCAGCCAAGGAGATCTCAAGTTCTACCTTGTCGCTGGAGGGTAACTCTAATGGCTTGCTCTCTTCATTTTTTTTTCACATGACTCCTCTACTTCCTTTTCCATTCCTTCTTCATCCACTTGCAAGAAATAAATTCTAGGATTTTTGCAAGTATGTGTTGGGTTCCATTTAATGGTAACACAGGCCCTTTTTCCTTTTCTCATCCATATGCATGGATGTCACCGGCCTAGTAAAACTCATTGGTTTCTTCCGTTTATTGTAATTATCACTGGAATAAGAACGCTGTCTAGAATTCCCCCCCATAAGTGCAGTGGTCCTTTCTTCCATTGGTTTGCTGTACTTCCTAGTAATGATGTGATACTCCTACATTTTTGCCAAACCATACACTGCATTTAAATTCACCGGGTTCCAACATCTGGATTGGGATGCGAATCTTAGCCTTCAAGCCCCTGAGAAAACAACTCAGCTTATGGACATCCGAGAGCCCTCACAAGCGGTTGGATAATTTTTTGAACTGCGCCATGTAACTAGCCACTAAGCTGGTCTGCTTAAGCCTTGTCAATACTTCCATGGGGTTGTCATATGCTGTTGGACCAAAACGAAGGAGTAACGGTCTAGAAAAGGCATCCCAATCCTTGCATAAGCTAGCATCTGTTGCATTTTGGAACCACGCAAGAGCCTCCCCTTCCATGTGATAAGAGGCCATCAACAATTGTTGGGGTAGTGGTGTTTGGTGGAATTCAAAGTAATGGTTGGCCTCGAAAAGCCATGTAGTCGGATTAACACCCTAGAAATGAGGGAAATCAAGTTTGACCCCCCTAGGATTGAACCTTCTCGAGTCTGAATTTTCATTTTTTGGGGGAAATTCTTGGTTGAGGGGTGGTGGTTGGTTGTGTTGTTGGGCAAAAAGGGTATGTAACATGTCTTTAATTTCCTTTACATCTATTTTCATAGTACTAACATCAGTTTTCAAAGTACTAACATCTAATTTTAATTCCAAGATTTCTTGATGGTGGTGTTCAACTTGATACTGAAGATTCTCATGCTGCTATTGCTTGGATCTAGTGTTGTCAGCCATGGATTATGGTTCTATTTGGCTGGTTTCTGGGTTACTATGGTGGTAGTGGTCGTGTATGGTGCTGTTTGGGTTAGTGTTTGGCTTTGAAAATGAGTAGTGAAGATGTATTGTATGGACTAATTCAATCCGATGTTCTCTAGATTGGATGGGATTGTAATGGTTGGGTAATGGAATGTTTATTTAATGGATTGGTTTTGTTTGGATGAACTGGGTAGGATTGGTGACTAATGATACCCCTTGTAAGGATTCTCTTGATTTCTAGATTGTATATGAAATGATGGTAACGAGAACAGTAAAGAAGATGACAGAATAGTGATGAAAATGCCTCGAAGATTCAGAGCTTGGGTATTCGAGGTCCCCAATTCCTCCATAGAAAGTAACCAGCTAATAGATAAAAATTATGACATCCCATTTTTACGTGTATTTTCACTGAAGGAATTTTTAATTTAATTAAAATATTAGTTCTTTTATTTTAAATTATTGTATTTCAATTGGTTTTATTTTAATTGATGTGGTGTTTAATTTATTTTAGTCGTTTTATGGTTTTTAATTTGTTTTCGTCAAATCAGTTTTTGGACTTCGGAGGTGAGGATTGGATTTCATTTCTTTTCTATCATCTTTTCTTTTTCTTTTCTTTTTTTTTTTCTCTTTTCCTTTTCTTTTTCTTTTCCTTCTTTTCTTTTTTCTTATTTTTCCTTCTTCTTTCTTCCCTTCTCGCGCGCGACCTCTCTCCCTCTCCCTCCGTCCATTCCTTTAGCCCACCCAGCCGGCGCCACCTCCAGCCGCCGTGACCCACCTCCACTTCCGGCATGTCCCTCCCTTACCCACGAGCTCTACTGCGCCGGTGGTGTGCTACGCTGGCCACCCAATCTCTCTCTTTTCTCCACCAAACAAATGGGTCTTCAAGCCTTTTTCTCTTCTTTGAACCACCATACACGGCCAAATCAGCCACCAAGCACCACTAATGGATTCACCACATCAAGGGCTTCCTCCTCATGTCTTTCTTTTCCCCTAAATCTGTCTTTTTCTCCGATGGGTCCGAGTTTCGGTTGCACTACCGTACGCCGCCGTACACGGCCACCCATGGTGTTTCACCACCACCATCTTGTTCCTCTCATCACCATGACCTTCCCCAAGAAATTTCATCACCAACGGAGTTGTGTATAGCCCTCACTCTCCCTCACTCTCCAAAGCTGAAATTAGCTTCAAGTGTCCGATCCGCCGCCGTGCGTCGCCACCCACGGCCAACTCTCACTTCCATTAGCTTCGTAAACATTCCTTGGCCATTCCCTATCAATTTCGTGTCTTGGTTTGTCCCCGTTCGAAAGTGGGTAATTTACTACCCACGCCCACAGTGTAAAATACAATGTTACGTTACTTTTTCTCCGCCGTTTGCAACGTCGTGAGCTTTTGAAAAATACCTTATAGCGCTATAAGTATTTTCCAAACTCTACTTTTAGATTTAAATATATTTTGCTCTTTCAATAATTATTTGACTACTGGTTGGTTGATTCAGGATTGAGTCCGAGGAGTTCGGGGGTCGGATGGATTGAGAACGAAGTTGCTTGATTTGTTGATTTGTGATTGGTTGGTTGGTTTGTGCCTTGAGGTTGCATTTACATGGTGCATTCACGTGCATTTTATTTAAATTGAGAAAATTCAGTTTTATATATGTAAAGGGATTTTCGGGTGTGTGTGTATCACGACTCCAAGCCGAGATGAGGTATTATCTCGATGGAGCTCCTCTGGTCACTCGAGAGCGTAATATACTGAGTGACGTCCCCTGAGTTGTCGCGGGGCGACAATGGGAGCGGGCGGGATGGTAACGCTCTCGTACTGACTCCGTGGCCCTTCATTGGCGAGGGCTAGAGGATGCTTGGCTACTAACGCGCGGGGCGTGGAACTGGGCATCGCTCGTTTAGGTATCATATGCATGGTCGTTACCTGCGGTGTGGCACAGGAGCCAGGGTGTGCGGATGACCCCTAGGGGAGGTTATGGTGCATTCGGATTAATTGGTTATTGGTATGAGTTGGATTTGGGCCAAATGAGACTTTTGGCATGAGTTGGAAAGTAATACGTTTTTGGGGCCAAATGAGATTTTTGGCGTGCGTAGAAAAAATGTGGCTTACGGGTCATGTGCATTTGCATTCTTTTATGCATATTGTTTGAGTTTTATATGCTTTTATCTAGTGGCGTTTGGATCTTACTTACCTGCGGCATCATTTTTGGTACCGTAGATTTTGATACAGAGATTGAGGAGAAGGAGGAGGCTCAGCCCGGGGATGCGGCTCCACCGGAGTTTTGAGTTGGAGTTTATGTTTTGTAGTTGGTTTGAAATAATATTTGTAGCTTGTAATATTTTATTATGTATGTTTTGAATGAATTTGTATTAAATCAAGAAAAATTCTGGTACTTAGTTGTATGGTTTTGTTTATCTGCTGCGTGTTTTCTTTATACACTTGTTGCATGTATACACACTTGGCACTTAGCGATAGGATGGTGACCCGCGATGTCATCATCCGGATGTATCGATTTCTCTGTATCTGTATGTGGGATTTGGAAGCGTCATAAAAATGCTCCAGAATAAATCACACAGATTCATCAAGGCATGATACTTAACTAGGGATGAATTCGGTCTGGTCCAGTCAGTCCGTAGGGGGATTTACGGACCGGACCGGACCAATTCTGTCCAGGGTGGAGGGTTGTCCCACCCTGGACCGGACCGGACCAAAATGCACTAAGGACCGGTCCGGTCGGTCCAAATATGGGCCATGTGGCCCATGGGCCCAATCGGCCCAACAGTGAAATCACATTAATATTTTATCTAATTTTAAGTCAAAAAATACCTAAAAAAAAAAAATATTTGGATGCAAAATAAAATTAAGCATAAAAAGAAAATTATCTATATACAATAAATTTGAATAAAAGATTTTACAAGGAAAAAAAATAAGAAAAATTAAAAAAGACCCATAAATTGCAAAAGAAGTTAAAGAACCATGACTTAATGTCTAAATTAATGACTTGCAAAGGACCCAAGACTTCATTAAAACCTCAAGAGCACCACTTTTACATCCAAAAATAAAAAATCCAACAATTCATGTCAAATCCTCACATACAAGCAATATTTTATATCAAATGATATTTAATACATCTAATTCTATGCCAACTAAACATCCATATTTCAAAAGAAAAAGAAAAAAGTTGAAGAGTACATCTAATTCTTAACTAAACATCCAACTAAACATGCCAACTAAACATCCAAAAGTTCATATAAAAGGGGAAAAAAAAAAATAAGAAACCAAAAAAAGTTAAGCAAATGACACAAAAAATATTACAATTCACAATCCATGCATCTAGGCTTCTAGCCATAATAACTAATAAAGTGATATTACGAATTACAAATGACTAAATAATAACTAATACAAATAACAAATAACATAGATTTGATCTCTAAATGGCAAACACTTGATCTCGTCAAAGCTTTCATCACCAAACGAAATACTGCCAAATAGGACACAAAAGTTCAATGAGAGACAATACAAAATTAAAACTAAATTGAACAAGTCACAATTGAATAAAGTAATATGAAATTTTAAAGAAAAGAATTCAAGTTTTCACCTCATGAATTTGCATTAGATGTAGACATTGTATTTGACGCCTCCATAGAATTTTCACCCTCCTGAGCAAGTGCTATACAATAAAGGAAAAAAAAAGTCACAATTTATATAAACTTTCACTACATATATAGATCATAAAAGTTATAAAATGAAATAAATAATAAACATACCCATATCCAACTGCCTCTCAAAATCCTCCACATCATCCATTATAGTCCTAAGACTGATTGGAGTAGATGAAGAACGAAGCCAATTTTATGTACAAATGAGGCCCTCAACCATCATCGGAGATAAACTATTTCGAAAATGATCAAGAACACGACCCGTCGTGCTAAAGCAAGATTCAGAGGCAACTGTAGAGACTGGTATTGCAAGTACATCGCGTGCAATTTTTGAAAGCACACGATATCTAAATGAGTTAACCTTCCACCAAACTAGAATGTCAAAACTTGTACTGTCTGTCTCACACTTTTCGTCTAGGTATCTATCAACCTTTGACTTACTTTCAAGAGAGTCCTCCGACTGCAACCGCTGCTTAAATATGGCCATTCTTTGTGCACGAACATCCACGTCTGTACTTGCACCATCTTCACCAGTAAGATGTACATCTTCACGTGAGAAACTTCTAGGCTCCTATTGTTGTTGTAAAGAGTTGCTCACTTCTTCATTTGCAAGGTATGCCTCATACATGCGGGTTAAAGTATTCTTCACTTCACAACTCAAATCAACTGTTTTTGTGGGATCATGGGCATACATCCCTTCCAACTCAAAGTCAAGATATCGCATCTTGTACCGAGGATCAAGAAGAATCCCAACAAACAACAACATATTCATATTATCCAAGTTGCCCCAATATTTGTTAAATTTTTTCTTCATATTTGTGGCCATTGATCCCACCACAAGGTTTTGATTTTGACACTCCAAATCAATTGCATCAGATATTGTAGCTAACTCCGGAAAAAATGAGTTGCAAGTTGCATACAAACCCCCCGAAAAGCATAAAGTTGCATCATGAAATAGTTTAAGAAACTTTACAAACAACCTTGCCTTCTCTCAATCAATATTATTGGGAGGCCCCAACTTTTTTGACGTTCTCCTATTCACTACTTGCTCCACATCGTCCTCATCATCCTCATCATCATCTCCAATACTAGTAAGGAAAGCCGAATCTTCTTCTTCCAACCGTTCAAACGCTCTTCGAAATTTTAAAGCTCTCTCTAGCATAAGATAGGTGGAGTTCCACCTAGTCGGTACATCTAAGCAAATGCCACTTTTGCACGTAATTTCTTCCAACTGTATACATTTTTTAAACATACTCCACCTTTGAGGTGAAGACTTCACATATTTTACAACACCTCTCACCTTCGCAATAGACTCATCAAATTCCCTCAACCCCTCACGAACAATTAAGTTTAAGATGTGGGCACAACATTGAACATGCAAAAATTCATGTTCCATAATAGTGTCCTTCCTATACTTGGTTTTTTTCTTTAAATAAGAAACTGCACCATTATTAGAACTTGCATTATCAAGTGTGATAGCAAGATATTTTGGTCGCCCCCAATCATGTAAACACATCTCAATGGCCTTACCAAGTGTATCCCCTTTGTGATTCTCAACCAAACAAAAAGAAAGAATTCTCTTGTGTAGATTCCAATTATCATCAATAAAGTGTGCAGTAAGACACATATAATTGAGATTTTGCACGGATGTCTATGTATCCTTAGTGAGGGAAATTCGTTGCCCTTGAAGAGCACTTCTTAACTTATTTTTTTCCCTCATATACACACTAAAACAATCCTTTGCAACCGTAACACGGGATGAAATTGTTACCCACTTAGGGCAAACAGTAAGCATAAACTTCTTAAAACCCTCTCCTTCAACAAACCTAAAGGGTAACTCATCAAGAATTACCATCTCTGCTAAGCTTTGTCTACAAGCCTCAACACTAAAGGCTATAGACACAAGTTCCCCACTACCACTTCCTCCATCCGCCTTCCAAGCTAGGGTAGTTTGAGACTTATCCGTCCTATTAAAAGGACATTTCTTACATTGTTTTTCAATATGATATTTCATAGACTTTGTACCGTTAGTCTTTGTATCACATGCATACGAAGCAGTACAATAATTACATTTAGCCCTATGTTTACTAGGATCACCGTTTGGTATTCTAGTAAAATGATCCCAAACCATTGACCTATGTCTACCACTTACATTGGGTGCGGGTGGAGGTAGGGCTGCACCACTTTGTGTAGGCATACTTGACTCTACATCATCTGTAGTAGAATCTTGAATCTGGTCCATCTACAGAAAAATACTAAAAGTCAGTAAATGAACTTGCATAAATGTTATTATTATATAAAAATAGTAAATATTATAAACTGCACAAAAAAAAAATCAGTATATGACCTAAAGTAAGAACATAAACTTAGGGAAATAGCAAATTTGCTAAATAAAAAATAAATAAAAAAAAAACAGTTTGCTCTCAAAGCCGTGTGGTTAAGCATATGGGTTTCTACTTTAAACTTTGGAACCCCCTGGAAATGTAAGATAAGTGTTTAGTATTGGGAAATTTCAAGTTTTCTTTTTCTAATTTTTTTAATTTTTATTTAGCTCATTTTACATATAATAGATTTTTTTTTGGGTAGTTTATTCAAGTTTCAATTATACTAAAAAGGGTAGATATAAAAAAAAAATTCTTTTATATGCAAGAATTTGAATCATCATAAAAAATATTTAATTCTAATACTTAGGAAGTTGAATCATCATAACAACAAAGGATAAACATTTACTAGCTATGCATGATAGATATTTGACATATAACATGAAGGAATTGGATGACAAAGAAACTATTCAACTCTTTAGCCAGAATGCCTTCAAAAGTGACAAACCAATGACAATTTTGTGGAACTCACAAAAGATGCACTAAGCTATGCTGAGGGTCTTCCACTCGCTTTAATAGTGGTGGGCTCGGATCTATGCGGTAGAGATATATCTTATTGGAAAAGTGCATTGGAAAAAGACAAAAGAATTTCGGAGGAAAATATTCAAGAAAAATTAAGAATAAGTTACTATGTAGAACTTCATTCTTTGCTTTTGCCAGCACACTTGGGCATTCTTTGCTCTTGCTAGGGAACAAAATTGCTTTTCTACTTTGAAAGAATTAGATCTATCGAGTAGTGATATTGTTAGTCTTCCCAAATCCATCAAAAGAGTTAATGGATTAAAACAACTTAGGTAGAAAATTTCAATTCTACTGGATGCATCTCATTGGAAAGCTTTCCCGAAGTATCAAGAAAGTTTCAATTCAATACTTGCAACTTAAGGGCACTTTGATGGATTGAATTGTTCAGATGCTATAAAATGTTTGTGAATATACCGATTCATGTGGCAAATCCTTTATTCGATGAGGTATCTCTTTCACACTCAACCCCCCCTTTCTCTCTCTCTCTCTCTCTCCCTCTCTCTCTCTCTCTCTCTCTGTGTGTCTCTGATGTTTCTTTCTTTTCTTTTTCCCTTTCCTTTTATGTGACATGTTTGAAACATATTTTTTTAACAGGAACATCTTAATGACTATTTTGGTGGGATTATATTTCCGGGAAGTATGATTCCTGACTGGTTAATCCATTGTAAGGAGGCTTAAAATACTCATGGGGTTTATTTCACTCATGGAGTTTAGTTCATGAATGGTTGGAATACTCTGTTCTAGAATCTTTCCAGCTAAAAGGGAAAAGTTTGAATGTTAAGTTTACTTGTTATTCAAACTCATTATCCCTTAAACGTTGTGGAGTCTAGTTTTTGTTGGTGCATAAGCATGCAGATAATGCTAAAGATCATTCAGATGTGTTCTATGAGCATGATTGCAACTTGGAATCCGACTATCATCCACAACAGAAGAATTGCAAGAATTTGAATCATCATAAAACATATTTAATTAAAAAATATTAGAATTATATAGTAGGCCATTTAGACTATTCTTGATATAGTATCAACCATAATTTTACATTAGAGTCTCAGATCAATTAAAAATAATAAAATGATTGTTCAACTATATATCTAGCCAAGCCCTAAACTTACACTCAATGTCCCAAATAATAACTAATAAGTAAGAGCAAGCATGAGCCATCACGATTCACAGGCAATGTCCATTATCCAATCATTTACTGCTGAATAAATTATAAATGAAAAATGTAACTAACTACTCAAATACAAGCCAAATATTGTTCCCAGCTACAACAAAAACCAACTAAATTAAAACAACATAAATTGAAATCAATTACATGACAAACAAGATAAAAATAAAAAATAAAAATTAGGCAGCCTTTGCTTATTCCCATTCCAAGTTGTGCTTGAAGAAAATAGGATGATTTCAAAAACAAAAAAAAAAAAAAACAAAAAAACATGAAGAAAATAGTAAAACTGTAAAATATGGTAAATACCTAACCTAACCAAAAAATCATACTACATTTGGAAATTAGAGGCATTTATTACCTTTAGAGGGAACTGGAACTGGAAGGGTGCGATTGTGTGAATCACCGTTTGGAGGGGCTGGACCGGCTGGTTTGTGGGAATCACCGTTTTGAGGGACTGGACCAGTTGGTTTGTGGGAATTGGAAGGGTGTCACGGAAGGTGTAGGGTGCGACGGGAGGGGCTGTGACGGCGCCGTTTGTGATGGAAGGGGGCGAAGGCCTGCGATGGAAGGGGGCGAATGGGTCTGAGAGGCTAGGGCATCGAGGAACTGAGGGGGGAATTGGGAATTGGGAATCGATAAGCTGAGGGGGGAGAAGGCTTTTGCCTTCTGTTTAGGGATAAAACAGCGCCGTTTGGAATTAAAATAACTTTAAATGGCGCCGTTTAACAAACCGGCTAGGTTTAAAAAAATAAACCGCCGTTTCATGCAACCCGGTTTTAAAATTGGTTTCCCCTGGACCTAAACGGCGCCGTTTAGGTCCAAATTTACATTAAACGGCGCCGTTTTCTATGATGTCTAATATATTCATCCAATTCTTTTATCTTATTGTCATTTAAATTAAAAAATATTTAAATTAATATAATTAAAGTTAAGTAAACTAATTGATGTAATAAATTAATAATGTAGATTATTTCATTAACTCAAAAAATAATTAATTAAACTTATATTAATATATTAATTACTATTTTATTACTAACTTAGAGATATAGACTTATAGTATGTCAATGAATTAGTGAGCTATATTAAACTTATAGATGCAAATTTTTTTATATTAGTAACTTGTTTATCTAATAACTTTAATCATATCATAGATAATAGTTATATTAGTAATTAGTTAATTCACCTACTAATTAGTTAATGGTGAATTTAATCAATTGATAATAACTAATTGACATTAGTTAATTACTAGAACATTAATTTAAATTTAAAGTTTTATATTGTTAAACTTAATGGTAATATTTTAGATGAAAATTGCATAATTAATTATACAATTATTATATAAAATAATATATATAATATATTTAAAAATAAAAATTTTCTATTCGGTTCGGTCCGGTCCAAAAAGCAAGGACCGGGATCAGACCGAAAACCGAATTTAGATGATCTCTTGGACCGAGACCGACCGGCTCTAAGGCCGGTCTGGTCCGGTCCGGACCGAAACAGTCGGTCCAGTCGGTTTTCTCGGTCCGGACCGACCGGCTTTCACCCCTATACTTAACTGACTCAAAAGGAAATTACGTAAAAATCCATGGTAAAACAGATTCTAGAACTAATGCCCAAGCACACCGTTTTATACTAAACGGAGCGTGTTACACTGAGCCCCACTAATACTTAAAGCTACGCCGTTTCCCTCAATTAATCAAGTGCCGTCGTTTAGCCCTTAAGGCTTGCTGAAGCTGCGCCGTTTGATGATCTTGCCGAAGACATAACCCTAGTCCCGAATCTCCTTCTCCGTTTCGCACTCTGCCACTCAAGTCTTCTTCCTTCTGAACCGTAAAGCTCCCACCTTTATCTTCAGAGATCTCCACACACGCAACTCCCTAACACTAGTCCAACAAAAATCTCTCTCAATTTCTCTCTTCTCTGGTTTATTGGTAGGGGTGGAACTAGAACTAGAACTACTTGCAAGAGCTTCCACCCAAACCAGCGCAAACTAGTCAGCGCAACTTCTCGACTCGCGAAGCAATGAGTAACCTCTCTCTCTCTCTCTCTCTCTCTCTCTGTTTATATTAATATGCTATATGCAGGGTTTTAGTTCCGCTCAATTGCATCGGATTCTTCATTTTTTATTTATTTATTTATTTATTTATTTTTTCCGTTTAACACCATTGAGTTTGGCTTAAATTATTGTCGTTTTCTGGTCTCTGATTTGAGAGTTATGGTGAATAAACTTCGTCTACTTTCGCCTTATACGGATTTGTACGATGTTATTTGTAAATTTTTGGGAAACTCATTAATTTTCATAGAAAAACGAAAGATTTTTAAAGAATTTGGTGGGAATTGGTCGTATTAATGTTGATTTAGTCGAATCTGTTAGAAATTTGACCAACCTCCGAGAATAAAATTTTAAGGCAGTTGCGATCATCTGATTTGGAAGATTTTGTATTATTGACCCGGCCTGTCCTTGGGTCTAAATTTTGAAACTTGGTTCCAAAATTATCCAAAGTTTTGATCTTGAAATTAGAATTTGTCGTGAACCATTGAATTACAAAACAATGGTTAATTGTGGAGCCATTGTTTCTTAAGTGGTTTGGAATTTGTGAATGTTCATTACAGTTTAATGAGTGATTTTACTGTAAGGTGCTTTTTAACATGCTTTTATTTTGTTACTTAGAGCATGATGAAGTTCATTTATTTGATTTGACACATGTAATGAGCTGACTCTATGCGTTGCAGTTGCTGGTAGCTCTATGGGTTTGGACTCCATAGTGTTGGAAGATCAAGAAGTAAAATTAGAAGATGGTGCTGAAAGAGCCAAAAATCGGAAAAGAAAGTTAAATAAAACTGTGGATAATGCGCACGCCATACCAGAAAAACTCGTCAAAAGGATTATATTATCTTTGACCAAGCCATCTTCCGTTCTAGGACTTGGCCCAAAGACTGGCTCGAAGATTGTGAGATGGGAAAATCGTGTCAGGTTATGCTATCTGTTGCGCAAGCTCACGAGACAGCACAATTGGATAGAATTAGGCGGTGTGCTGAGCATGTTCTTAAAAGGGACGTGCAAGGACAGATCTCCCGCAAACAATCGTTTGAAGTATTCGGTATGGTTTTGAAGCTACTTTCCTGGCCTGGTGGTTTTGATATTTTCTTAGTTGCTTATGTTTGAATTGTTTGTCACACCTCGATAATTTAGTACGTTCGTAAAATGGTTATAGGTCTTTGTGACTCAATAGGTGAAAGCTACCCTGTACTGGAACAGAAAAATGTTATGTGTGTATTCAATGTTGTGACACATAGGGGAGGCTCTGCTGATGTGGGCTACCAGCGTGCCGCCTGAGGTGGGGAATGGGGAGTTCGAGACCGAGGAGAAGGGGTGAAATCGCATAGTAACCCTAATCTGAAGTTGGGTGATTTGGGGGAGATTGTATCGGGGGAGGTGGGCCAGAGGATGGGCCTGAATACTAGTGGGCCGCTGAATAAACTTAAGTGAGTCTGTTAGTTGTATGGGTTAAGGCCGAAAGTTCTGTCCGGGTTTAAGGCCCAACTTATGTTTGTATTTCCGCCTGTAATGGTTTAGAGTAATTTGTCTGTTATTTCCTTAGGTGCTTAGCTCAATGAGCTTGTCTTTATTTCCTTTTCTGTTATTCTGTCAGAGTCTATATGGTGGTGGGCGGTTATTTTCCTTTATGCAAGAATTATCAATATACAGAATCCCTTTCATCTCTCAATCTCTGTCGTTTCCTAGAGGTCACCCCTCTCGAAGTGGCAATCCACCGTTGTTAATCAAGCCGTGCGAAAAATGTTTATGACCTGATACAAGTTCAAATTTGGTCCGATTATATCATTCTTATAGGAGCAGTAGTTTTTCCTATTATTAGATTAGGATCTTGAGCTTTGTTTTAGTCCTCTAAAATTAAGTCATCTTCTGATTATATTGAGTATACAATCATTTTTATATATAGAACCAATAGCACAACCTAACTAATGACATAATGCTCGATTGTTTTGATCTGAATTCTACTGCAGATTTTCTTTGCCTGATATATATAATGCATGTATTCTTAAGACTTCATATATACTTATATATATAAATATAAAAGTTTCAGGTTCACTTGTATATTTTTTTGATGTGTTCTTCTTGAAGCTACTCATTTTTATACTTTATCATCTTTGACATTGATATCATGATTCTGAAACTATAGAACCCGCTCATATATGTTACCAATACTTTTAGGTTTCAATGGAGCTTCTTAAGTATATGAAAAGTGATCGTATCAACCCCAGCAGGATTAAGAACATTTATGACGTTTGGATGAGAAAGAATGGATCAATGAAAGATTGCCCAATAGAGGTAATGTCTGGAAACTTGGTCTTAAATATCTCAGAATCATTGACATTAAGCTTTTGTGCTATTTTCAAGAATGGGCATATCTTATTTCAAGCTGTCCTTTTATTTTACTTTTTTTTCCCAATGATATCACATTACCTGGATTCAGGTTATGGATTGTAGTTCTTTGTCTTATCAGTTACTCTCTGTAGTAATTGAAAAGGGGTATCCAATGGAAGGAGGGGAATTTATAGAAGCCCAAGAGATTTCTCATGAAATAAACATAGGCAATGCAAACCGCACTGCATATAGATACTTTATAGAGGAGAAATTTCCTCTGGAGACTATATAATATTTTTCATCGCATTTTGTAATCAGGCCAATATGAAGAGTCAAGTCTGGCATTTGATCCCATTAATAAAATTTCTTTCACCTATTTCAATAAAGTACTTATCAATCCAAAAAATAAAAAATAAAAAATTATTTCACCTATTAGAAAAAGAAGAAGAATAATAAGAGTAAAGTCTTGTGTGCTATACTTGATAAAAAAAAAAAAAAATTATTGTTCTTCTTTTTGATCACTGCCCAATCATTGATGATGGATATGTTTAGACATTTTCCCTCCGTGGACCAGAGACGAGCTAAGCTGATCCTGAACTACACTCAAAGTTCAGGATTTGGATAGACTCAGATAATGTTCCTGTAATGTGTTTATTGATACATTTACTTAAAAAAGTTGTGTTGAATGATACGATTGAACCTGTATGTCTACATAAACTCTTTTGGTGAAGTAGAAAGAAAATTTTCTTTTGATGTTTGAGGAAATGAGAGTTGGGATCCCCTTTTCTAGATCTACAAAAGGATGTTGGTTTCATGAATTATTTCAGAGGCTTTTGCACGTTCCTATCATGGGATGAATCCCCGAAAAGCATATTGTCTAAATATAGATTCCAATGGTGGTGAAGTTGATGCACCAAAGTGCATATTGTGAAGGATTTTAGTTGATAAGCGGACACCTTTTGGGCTTACATTGTAACAAATATCGCACTTGACTCACTTCAAAAGGCTGAAGTTTCTCACGTTTATTTTTTTCTTGTTGAGCAGGATAAATTTGTGGTTCACTTGGAATTCATCCTGTTCTGTCTTATGCACGATAATATTGAGGAAGCACATCAGGCTGCCCTTTGGTAAGGTTATCATTTTTTTCCTGTGCCTAGTAGTTGTGATGTTGAAGCTTTTCTGATGCCTAACCTTGTGGGGAGTTCTTATATCTCAACGATGTGGTTTGTGGAATGCTGCACGTAGCTTTTGTTGATTACTAGAATTAAAAATTGTGGCCAAAATTTTTAATCCCTAAGCCAATGAGCTCTAGCTCCAATGGCCACACCTGCTCCTTTAAGAATATGATAGACGGCATGGTCATGGTGTAAGATCCGATGCTGCCAATTAGAAAAAATACAATGGCCGGCAGAGTGTTACTAGATTTTGAAAAATCCCTTGTCTGATTGCATCTCAAAGCTAACAAGTTTTACCCATAACCTTTTTATTTTATTTTATTTTATTTTATTTTTTATTTTTTAATAATCAGTAGCAAGAACTTTTATTAAAAAATAGGCATAGCCAAGTACCATAACATATTGTAGATAGCATTCGATTTTTTTTTGGGCTGGGCTGGTATCTATAGTATATTATAGATATTTCTTAGTGTGGTCCCTTTTGAAAACTTAAGACATCCTTTATGAGGGGGATGAGATAAAAGCAATGCTTAAAAAAAGCTAATTAATCAGTTATAGTTAAAATTGAAGAGTTCTATTGCTGTGTGTACCACATGTTAACCTTCTTTTTAACAAGCTTGAGAGCTTGTAGGTTGAAAATATATTCTCTATATTCTATAAAAAAAAAAAAAAATGAAAAAAATGAAGAAACTCGAGTGCTAATTGTGAATTCAAATATATTCTATTCTACTAGGTTGAAATAACCGTGTTAATTTAGTTACTTTGTTTGCAACATGATTTGGTTTTGCAAAAATGGTGAAGGCAAAAAGCACAACACAATTGACTATATTTCTATAAACATTTTATTTTATTTTTTATCTCTCAACTTCTTGAGTTTGCAGTGTTCTTTATTTGAATTATGTGGTCTTCAAAAATAGTGTCAATTTGTATGCTCCCTGTGTAGATGGACTATGCCTAATTACTTGGTTTAATAAAATTTCTTTTTACCTATCAAAACAAATTATGTGGTCTTGACAAAATGTGTTTGCATACCTTGATGCAATTGCACAATATACATACATAGATATATGTATGTATGTATGTATGTATGTATGTATGTATAATTCTACTGTCAGAGGGCATGATTAGTGTCTTCAGAAACAGTTGTACTCTTGCTTTGGTTGCATCACTAATAAGTTTTGGCCTTCTTTGGTAATAAGTTTTACATGATGCTGAACAATGGCATGATTCTAGGAACAGTATGAATGGTTAATGAGAAATTAGCGATGTTTGGTTTCATTCATTTATCACTTTTCTTTTCAGCCTTAAGCAAGAGCGTGAACTTGGTTCCAACCCTATTTCAAATATGGTCTTGGGCTTGACATTCTATCAGCTTTGGTACTCAACTATACCAAAAGAGATACAGTTGGGAGATTCAGATCCGTTCTACTCCCTCGGGCGCTCAGACATGTTGGGAACAAGATTCATCAACTCAGTTGGAAATTCTGAGTGGGATAATGGAAATGATACTTACAAGGCTGATATTCCCTTTCGACGTGATTCAGAAACCTCTGTCATGAATGATAAACAAATATTTGGGGATGCTGATATTAATCAATCCAGAGAAGTATCTATGGATGTTGATGTTGGTCTACAAGGAGAAAATCATATGCAGAACTTCCAGCCTCAAGATTTTTCCATGAACTCTGATGAAAATACTGGAAATGAAACCTCGTTCTCTAATCATGGCCATTATATGCAGTATGCTTCCAATTTATCTGCTCTTCGTGAGTTCTAATCCCTTTTCATTTTTTTTAGTGTTGTTTGGTTTTACTCCTTAATTGCCTCATTGGACCACCTCCGCCCCCAGGCAATGGGGAACATATATCTATTATGAACTTCAATTGGGTCGTCTTGCTTTTTTTAATTGTCTCTTTTTTTTTTTTTTAGTGATATCCTTTGCCACCGTTGCTTATTAAAATGCATTCTTTCTCAGAATGCTTTGCTTGATTTCCAGTGGTAGGAGAAACTCTGACACCAGTGAGAATAATTTCTTATTTCCACACACACACAAACACACACATATTCAGAAGCTAAGTATTCTAACAAGTGTGTTAACTAATTTTAAATTCCTGGACTAAGAAAATTACTGCTAAATGCTATCTCCAGCTAATATATATATATATATATTATATTAGGAGTATTTTTGCCCTTCCCCTAATCCCAAAGTTTTCATTTAGTAATCAACTACATTAGAAGAAAGATCTGAATTACTTATTAAAAACAATTATTAACCACTGAATGTCTCTCTGTTGACTTAGGGGGCATGAATACCTGCCTGCTGCCCTTGCAATTGCCGAACCCTACAGAGAATCCCGAGGACTTCATCAATTTGCATAGGAAAATGCTTAATGACTATCATATGGATGCAGTTAAGTATTTTCAACAGGCTCTTCACTCAACACCCCCTTTGTTGGGGGCGTTACTCCCTTTGATACAGGTATTTAAATATTTATTCCTATATTTTGTCAACAAACTTTTCAACTCCTATGAGATCTAATAGAATTTGAATTGATCCACAATATTCATTCATTTCTAACATATATGAATAATGGAATTAGTGCCGCTTTTTCATTTTTGCTTTATTAGGCTCAAGTAGGTGATTTTGGTAAAAGATAGTCCTTCAAAATGGTCTAGTGTTATTAAATTTCTCTTTCAGCCAGAAATGTATTAGAAGGGGAGTGTAGTGTGGAAAGGATGGACAATGTTCGTGGGTCTTCTGGGAATTTTTTCTCGGGGGTTCTCTGCTCTCAGTCCGTTGCTTCTGACTTGCAGATGGCTATCAGTGAAGCTTCTGTTCATTCTTTTAATGGGTCTCATGGTTCGGATGAGTTTGATGCAGATCCCTAGCCTCTATGTTCTATTCATCTGGGGCTTGAATGGGCTAATATTTCTTTCTGATTGGGTGCTTATAAAGTTTGATGAAATTAAGGAATGTGTGGGGATTTCTTGTGAAGGATTCAAAGAGCAGTTCAAATCCTCTCCTCATAGCCATTGAAGCTGGTCAGCCATCTTTGGAAAGGGAATTAAGATATTATCTTGTTACAACGCATTTTCTTTCCCTTTTCCATTTGTCTGTGGGGTGGTCTTGGGGATGACAGGAAGTTCCAACTAGTAAGTTGGGATAAAGTTTGTTCATCGGTTACTTATGGGGGTTTCGAGATACGTAATTTGAGGCTTTGGATGAAATGAAGTGAAGCTAAGGGCTGGAGGGGAGGACTGCTTACTTTGGATATGCACAGGAAATAATAAATTCTTAGTCCGTTCTTATTACAAGGCCTTGACAAATCACCCCTGCAACGTCTTCCCGTGGAAGAACATCTGGAGGTGCAATGTTCCCCTTAAGGTAGCTTTCTTCGGATGGGTGGCTTCTCATGTAAAATTCTGACTATAGACAAGTTAAGAAAACGTGGACTCTACTTATTGGATTGGTGCTTCATGTGCAAACATGACAGTGAATCTGTGGACCACATCCTTCTTCACTGCGAAGTAGTTAAGACCTTGTGGGATGAAATCCTGTCCAGGCTTGGTATTGCATGGGCTATGCCTAGGAGGGTGATTGATTCATTGTCTTGTTGGCAAGGGATAAGGGGCAATCGTCAGATAGCTGCTGTTTGGAAGATGGTACCTTTATGCTTAATGTGGTGCACATGGATCGAAAGGAATAGACGTTGTTTTGAGAACAAGGAACACTCCCTCGACGGTCTCAGGGCTTTCTTCTTTCATACCCTATTACTTTGGGCGTCCTCTATTGTATTGAACGGAACAAGTCTTCATGACTTTTATGCTACTATTCGTAGCACTTAGTTTGTAACTAGGCTCTCTTTCCCTGTGTACTCGGACTTTGCCTTTTTACGTGGATCAATAAAATCTTTTACTTATCAAAAAAAAAATAAAGCTCTTCTTGGAAAGCGGCTTTGGAGATATCAATTAGAGAGGGATACATAATGGAAACATATTATTGATGCTAATGGGAGGGCTTGGGGGCATTGAAGTTCTAATGAACTTAGAAGTGTGTATGGTGTGGGCTTGTGGAAGCACATCCGGAGTGGCTTTGTGGGTGTTGTTGGGGGGGGGGAGGGTGGGGGGGATTTCTTAACCACTTAAGGTTGGAGGAGGAGATAGGATTCAGTTTTGGCATGACCTTTGGTGTGGGGAATTGGTTCTCAAGAATGCTTTTCCTTCCCTATTTAGAATGGAAAGGGACAAAGACGCCATTGTAACTGATTCTGTATCTTTTTCCAATAATATTCCCCAATGGAACGTGAGATTTATTAGAGATGTCCATGATTGGGAAGTGTCGATTGTCACTGTTCTTCAGTAGACCGTATGACACAAAAATGGTTTAGGGAGGAGAGGACAGAATGTTGTGGCAACATGCTGGAAATTCAAATTTTTCTGTTTGTTCTTATTATAAAGTGCTGACATGTCATTATGTCAACCAATTCTCTGGGAAGTGTTTTTGGAGATCCAAGGTACTGGCTAAAGTTGCCTTTTTCTGCTGGTTGGTGTCACTCGGGAAGATTTTGACAATGGATAATTTGAGGAAGTGTGGTATAGTTTGCCTGGAGTAGTGTTATTTGTGCAACAAAGATGGGGAGTTGGTTGATCATTTGTTTCTGCACTGCGAGGTGGCAAAGACTCTTTGGGATGAGATTTTCAGGTCAGGTATAGCTTGGGTGATGCCCAAGAGAGTGGTGATATGATTGGCTTGTTGGAAAGGATCTATGGGCAGTCATCACATTGCTCTGATATTTGGAAGATGGTTCCTCTATGCTTAATGTGGTGTTTATGGCTAGAAAGGAATGGATGCTGTTTTGATGACAAAGAACGCACGTTGAGAGAACTTAAAGAGAGTTTTTCTTTCAAACTCTTTGCCTTTGGACGAAAATTCTTGTACTGAATGGGGATATTTAAATGTTTCTTTTTCAGACTTTACTGGTACCTAGTTCATAGCTTGTATTTAGGTGTTTCTGCTTGTCTACTTCTTGTATACTTGGGCTATGTCTATCTACTTGCCTTAATAAAATCTCTTATTACTTATCAAAAAGAAAAATGTATTAGACTTTGACGTTGTGTATGACTGCCTCATAATCTGATGGATAGATGCGCGTTATGCATTATGCATTTTGGTCGTCAAGGGCTTTTTATATATTCCCTGTGTGCTAGAGCTGGGACTTTCCTTTCTTACTAATTTCTTCACTTAAAACTCGTTCAGTTATGTATTTGGGTCTTCAATGGGCCTTGCAAAATGTAATTTCTTTTACCACAAAAAATCTCATTTTTCTATGATCAAGTTTTACTGTAATTATTTTTTATTTGCATTCTTAAATTCAAGTACTCTATTCTTAGTTTTATTTTATTTTATTTCTTTATGTCAGTTGTTGCTGATTGGTGGTCAAGTTGACGAGGCCCTGAATGAGCTAGAGAAGCTCTGTTCTCATTCAATTGATCCACTTCCTATCAGGTAATATTACCTTTGCATACTAGATATTTTTCACTGATTGCTGAGAAATGAAAGGAGTCCGGAAAGATAAAAACATTCTAAATGGGAAAGAAACTTGAAATTAATTTGATTGGGAAAGAAGATTTAATTTCATCTGATTGCTTGAGAAAGCATAAGATCAAAACAATTAAAGAATGGCTGCCACAGTCTTTGACCATAGGAAGTGGCAGTGATGCTTGTCATGTTGGAGGTCTATTGCCATCTTAAAACTGGTAGGGTGCTGATATGGTTTGGTACAGAATTTTGTTCAGGTCAGTCGGCCTGCATTGTGGGAGATTTCTGTACTGAAATGAAGTGGATGGCTTGATCTCTTTTTCTTTTAATGGATAACCTAGCCAAGGCAGTTCACCAACCTGTGAAAACTGAAAATGTGATTATCTTGTCTCAAATGACAGATGTGATGAGCTTGACATACAGAATGGTGGCACTGCTAGCAAAGTTCAAAGACACCACTGAGGTAGAGCAATAAAGGTGATTGAAGTGTTGGGGGGGAGGGCAGCAGCAAGGATTGAGGGGGAAGTGAGATGTGGAGAAGAGCATCGAATATCGAATTGAACTGAGGGTAAGCATATTAGGTTTTAGTGGAGGTCCAATAATCACTAGTAATGTACAGTTAAGGTGTACTATAAAATTTTGTCTACAGAAGATTATGCTCCGTTCCCTTGGAAGAACATCTGGAGTTCTTGTTTGCCTTCTAAAGTAGCCTTTTTGTTATGGAATGCCGCTCTTGGGAAGATTTAGACCATGGACAATTTGAGGAAGAGGGGATGCGTAGTGATGGATTGGTGTTATATCTGTAAAAAGAATGGAGAATCTGTGGATCACCTCTTACTGCATTGTGAGGTAACAAGTGTGTTGTGGGATGAGATCTTTTAAAGGGTTGATGTTGCTTGGGTTATGCCTTCAAGGGTGGTGGATTTGTTGGGTTGTTGGAGGAAGATGCAAGGCTGTCCTCAAGTGGGAGCATTGTGGAAGATTATCCCGTTGTGCATCATGTGGTGTATTTGGTCGGAAAGGAATGCAAGTTTTTTTATCCACTCTTTACTGCTTTGGTTTTCAGCTATAGTATTAAATGGGAACAACGTTCATGATTTCTTGTCTTCAATTTATTGCTCTTAGAATGTATTTAATTGTTCTTTTGTATACCTTCTGTGCACACGGGGGGCTATGCCGATTTCATTCATATCAATAATATTTATCTCTTATAAAAAAAAAAAAAAAAAAAAAAAAACAAATTAGGTTTTAGTGACAGTTTATCAGGTGTGTGTACATGTTTGGGGTTACATATGAAACAGTCACTAGACTTTTGCCATATAACTTTTTTGACAAAATATTTATATCTTTGGGTGTTCTTAATCCACCTGCGGAAATGACTCTAGTACTTATAAAAAAGTATCTCTTAGCTCCAAATTCTGTTGTTGCTCTTTTTGTGGTTTTGTTTGTAATTATATACTTGTTCACCCATGTTACTCATGCCCTGAGGTCTTGACACCAATTGAAACACATATGCTGCAGGTTGAAGACTAGTCTTTTGGAACATTTTAATTCCAACAACACTGTCGTGCTTTCTGCCTGCTTTGAGGATATCCTAAAGAAGGACCCCACATGTTCCCATTCATTGGCGAAGCTTGTCAGGATGCATCAAAGTGGTATTTCATCATTCTGAGTCATGATCTTCGATAGACTTTGGATGAGACATAATGTTTTCGTTTAATTCCCTTCTCTTGGTGATCAAGCTGTAAAATTTTTGCCCTAGTTTTAAAACCAGTTTTTAATAAGTAAAAAATATAATGAAAAGAGGAAAATAGGATCCTCTAGTATGTAACCACTGTGCCAGTGGATAGTAGACCAAAAATTGGTTGACTGATACTTGATATTTTCATACTGAACTAAACTATTATTTCTTTTTCATTTAATTTACTGTCATTTTAAGATGACAATATTTCCCTTAACGAGATTACTAAGAAAGTATAATTTCTTCCTCCTGATATTTTGCAGGGGATTATGGTCTTGAATCCCTATTGGAAATGATAGCTTTGCATTTAGATGCTACCTATGCAGAGTATAATACATGGAAAGAGTTTGCTTCATGTTTCATCAAACTTTCTCAATATGAAGAGGATCGATTGTCTGTGTGCCAGAGTGAAAACGAAGATATGCAGGGGCAACCTGACTCTATTCATTTTAGTAAGACCCCCAGGATATTTACAGAGGGGCAATCAGGAAAGAGTTGGAGGCTTCGATGCAGATGGTGGTTGACACGTCACTTCAGTAACAGCATTCTTGTATCAGAAATTGCGGCGGGTACCTTCCATGATTCATATAAAGAAAACTGCTTCACTTTGTGCTACCCGTATCATGCTGTGCTATTGTTTCTGAACTTGTCTGGGAAGCCAAAGTTATTTAACCATGATGAAATTTTTGTGCAGTGATTGATGTGCATGCAATCGCAATCTGTTTATTTGGTCTTAAAGTAGAGGATAGAAGTAGCAACATCTGAACTGAACAACAACCAGTTTAATTGGAATATTGTTAGCCAACTTAGTGAATCAGTTTGATTCAGCTCCATTGGTTTATTTTTAGTTGGCTAAAGCTCTCCCTAATGCACATAACTTAGTAAATTGGTCTCATGCGGTTGGATTGATTTAGTTGTGATTGGCTTGATTTAGTTGTGATTGGCTAAGGTTCCCCCTTAATGCATATTGTGAGAAAAACTAGGCTTTCCACATTGACTAACTGTTGAATATGACCTACAACGAGATCTCCTAATAATAATGCATCTAGAGATAGATCTGGCATGCAATGTCTCAGTGGATGTGAATGGTATACTTTTCAATCGCCTTCTTTTACCCAAATTAGTTAAAATTGGTTGTTTTGTTTTTACTTGTCACAGGTTATTTGTCACTCCTGACTTATAAAGCTGCATGTGCAACACATCTTTATGGACAAGAGTTTGGATACGTTGTGGAAGCTTATAATTGTTTGGAAAAGCAAAATGAGAGGGATTTGTTCATATTCTTGCAAAATCACATGCAGAACTCAATCGGAATATACTCAAATACAAACTCACGTGCAGAACTCATTCAGCATATACTCAAACTTTCTCTACAAAAATAGATAATAACATCTTCCATTTTGAAAGGCACAAAAGTTCATTTTTTGATTGGTGAATTATAATAATTTTCTCTACAAAAATAAATTGTTCTTTGTACATCTGCACGATTATTGGAAAAGCCAAGGGGCAACTGCTTTAAATAGATGCTCTCTCTCTCTCTCTCTCTCTCTCTCTCTCCCTCTCTCTCTCTCTCTCCATATAGATATATATATCTATTTTGGGTGCAAATCTCATCTCAACCTTAAACATAACAATATATATATATTAAGAGTTTTGCTACTCATCATCCCTATACACTATATTTTATTTGTATTTATTTTTTATTTTTTAAGTTTTTGTTGGTTTTATTCTTCTTAAATTAATTGAATTTTTCTATTCATCATCTTTTCACTAAATATTTAGTAAGAAAAAAAAAAAAATTTAAAGAATTATGTATGGTGTGTGCCTGTGTGGTAAGTGGTAAGAGAAATATTAATTGGAAACACAAATACTACCATTCAGATTAATTAAGATCATTCAAGAATTCATACGCAACTTCAATTAATTCAAGAACTGGTAGCGAATATATTTGTTCTCAGTTGTCTCAGCACTTAAAAGCCATTAGACAAGTAAAATTTGAGAAATTTAAAAGTGCTTATTCAACATAAGTATGGCATGTGAAACGGTAAGACACCTCACACACTAGTCATTTTACTATTCTCGTAAGAAGTGAGATTAGAGACTTGAATAGGAAGATTAATATGAATAAGAGGTCATGAAAAACACATTTGGCATGCGAGGGAGAAAGGGAATAGAGATGCTCCTTCAAGCCTACACCCCAACAGAATTTCTACCATGACCTCTACGCTCTAGTTGAATTCAAGGTTTTATTTTTTATTTATTTTTATTTTTATTTTTATTTTTTTAATATGGAGCCAACTCAAGTAATATCTGTTATTCTTCCAGAAGAAAAATGAAGTAATGGGCAATTCAAATTTAACATGTTACTCCAATAAGGTGCTTTCATTATAAAATATAGAGTTATTTAATTCTCAAATAAGTGTATAAAGCATGTCAATCACATAAATTAAATGAGATCTTATTTGTAAAATTTAAATTTTAAAATTTATGTTTCAAATCAAATTATGTGATAGAAACATTTTATTAAGTACACTCTAGACACTAACTTGAAAATAAATTTTCTTTTCTTATATCTTTTTGAATTGATTAAAATCATCAAATTTATTCTTTTAAAATAAAACAGTTACTTTGATGGGTAGTGCCGATTGACGTAAAAACTAAAATGCTATTGTTATAAACAATGACAAAAGACCAAGCTATCTACAACTTCTAAACAACCAAAAAAAGTAATATTTTTTTTTTTTTTTGAAGTTTCTTTTTACTTTTGCTTTAATATGATATAAATAAATTAAAAAAAAAAGTATGATATTGAAAAATTGCAATCTTACTTAATTTATTTGGACAGTGATATGAGGTGATTTTAAATAAAAATTAAAAATTAAATATAGTATTATTTAAATATTATTTTTTAATATTATTATTATTTTAAAATTTAAAAAAAAAAACTAAATTATTTATTAATATTTAATATAAAAATTTAAAAAATTATAATAATTAAATGAGAGCTCTATATTCAAATGAGCCTAATTTAGTCTCTGATTCTCTCTCTCATGCTTATCGGGGGAGCTATGCACTTTTGATCCAAGATAAGATCCGATGCTCGAACTGAAATCGAAAGGAAGATGGAAGGAATGACGACGTATAGAGCGGAGGACGACTATGACTACTTGTTCAACCTGGTGTTGATAGCGACTCGGGCGTGGACAAATCCAACCTCTTGTCTCGGTTCATCCGGAACGAGTTCAACCTTGAGTCCAAGTCCACTATCAGCGTTGAAATTGCCACCCGCATCATCCGTGTCGACAACAAGATCGTCAAGACCCAGATTTGGGACACCGTTGGCCAAGAAAGGTTCTCCCTCGCTCTCTCTCATTTCTCTTTCCATTTAGTTTTTTTCTTTCGGAATTATGTGCTCTGTCTCACCCTCTATAACGCATTTCTCATTTTTGTTGGAAAAAATGTTGTAAAGAGAGGGCATTCTGTTTCTGGGGGAAATGCTACGTATAATCATTTTTACGCACTCTCTGCGCACTCCACTGATATGATTGACTGGATTAATTTTTTTTAATACACAATCAATCATATCACTGGAGTGCACAAAAGAGTCCGTAAAAATGACTGCACATAAAATTTTCCCTGTTTCTGACCCTGGCCTTTGGCCTGCCGACAGTTAAGAATGCTGTTTTTGAAAAAAGTTTGTTACGATCCAAGTTTTTTTTAATAATTAATTGAGTTGATTAAGAGTTTAAACAAATACCCAACATTTGGGCTTTTAGATGAATGTTCAGGCCCTTAACAGTTGGCACCACGGCAGTCACCTCGTGTTTGAGATAACAAGAGGACGACCTATACGCTGTGTTAAATAGAGCAGTCTAGAGTATTGGAATATGGAAATCTCTTATGCCCGGATTTTATAATGGTCTTAAGGCGTTTGAGTTACTTATGTTTTGGTTCTTGAAGTCGGACTATGCTTGTTTGCCGGAAAAGTTAGGGAGAAGAAGAGGAAGTAGAGTTTTTGGGATTGTATCATCTTTGTATCAGTTGAGATCTGCATCCCTACTTAGCTTGAATTAGTGGAGGGTTCCATTTTTATGAAATATGTTATGGGAAAAGGACCTGCATGCGACTCTTAAAATCGGAGGCTTCATCCAGCTGAAGTCTCGTCGAAATACACTCCTCACCCAAGAAATCCCAATTCCCACCATTTGCTCCATGTTTAGATAAAAAATTTGTCACCATATTCGCATCTCTAAATACATGTGCAAACTGAATGTGGAGAGTAGAAATAATAGACTGAGCTTCCTTCCAAAAATCCCACAAATATTACTAATTACAAGATCCCGAAATAAACTGGTCAACAATAAGTAAAGAGAACCACGAATAAGTAATTTCCATGTAAACTTCATCAACAATGATTGTTGAACTTCCGAAAGATTCCGAATTCCAAAGCCTCCCTCCTTAATTGGCAAACAAGTACGACACAAGGAAACCCATTTACACTTTTTATTATGTGGCAAGATTGGCCGCTAAGGAATATAATTAATTCTTTTTCTCTGCATGAATAATAAATTAATATAATTCGTTAATGAAATCCTGTCCGCCATGGAGAACACGAGAGGATTCCATCATTCCCTGTGGCTAATGGAATGGCGTTTCTTTGATTTTTTTTTTTTCAAGAAAAATTCATTTTACTTGGACCAAAAATATACGTTTAAAAAATACGTTTAAAAAATCGCCTAATATTATTAAATCATAATTTAATTTTTAAATTATTATTTAATTCATTTTCTATTTTAAGAATAAGGAAAAGAATATTTGTTTCAAAGAATAAATTAGTATTATAACAAAATGTGTGATCATTTGAAGAGGATGAGAAAGCGATCGATGGTATAGAAATACATTTATTTGATGAGATTGGAAGTGATCAATTTTAAAGGATTATGATTATTACTTAAAGAAGTTGAAGGGTAATAAGTATTAACTAAGGCCTATTTTTGATAGTCAATGAAATGAGATGATATAATAAATATATAACTAATAATGAGATAGTTTATGTATAGTAATAAAATAATTTGAGTCAAATTTTTTATTGAATTTTAGAAAATGAGAGAAAAAAGAGTTAAGTCAAAATATTATAAAATTAAAATATTTTTAAATTATGATTTTTAATATTATTTTTGTTTTAAAATTTAAAAATATTGAATTATTTTTTATGTTTTATATGAAAGTTTAAAAAAATAATAATTTGATTAAAAAATTAAAAATAAAATTTAAATTATTTATATTTAAATAATATTAAAATATTAAATTAAAATAAAATAGAATGAAACGAGACAGCTGCATACCAAACGGCCTAAAGAAATCATAATGTAAGGTGAAACATGCTTAAAAAGTAAAACGAAGCTTTTGGGCCAAAAACTGAAAAGCAAAAGTCTTGTAATTTTGGTGTTGATAGACAGAAAGGAGAAATGATATACATACAATATATTTTACAATACTTTACGAAATACATATTGTAAAATAGGGATATTTTTTTAAAGTGATGTTATTTTTATAAGATAGTTTACGAAACTATCCCTCCTTTTACAGCATTGCTGTGTAACGTGTTATGAAATATATTGTGTTTATTATTTTTCTTATAGAAAAAGTGGTACAAAAATTTCACAATAATTCATTTCTTTGAACACTTTGACTTGACTTGACTAGGTTTCGGTCTGTTTTCTAGTTTTAATCAAGTGTCAATGTAATTATGTATATTAAATATAAAAGTTATATATATATTTAAGATTAAAATTGTATGTCATAAATTATAATATAAAAAATTATATATATTATATATAAAAATTTAATATATAATTATATATAAAAATTATATATACATATATAAAATATTTTATATAATATTAAAAATTAATTATATACATTTTATAAATCGGTATGGTCTTGTGCCGAAAAGCCAAGAACCGAATGTAGGAACCAGTCTTGGACCGGACCAAATCGGACAATAGACCAGAATCGGACCGATTGTCTGATTTTTCGATTTAAACCCATCCCTAGTAGCATGCTTTTCAATAGCCTTAACAAGAAGCCAAGCACCTATGTTTGTGATAGGAAAATACTATTCTCACCAAGGAATGTCATTGATTTTTTGTACCATTCTTTTTTTTATCTAATAATAAAGAAAGCTTGTTTAATAAATTTATAATTTTTTATATTTTTAAAAAATATTTAAATTATTTATTTCTCTTTTACATTGTTGGAACAATCTAATTTGCTCTATAAGAAAAAATTATAATATTAAATATTTTAAATAAAATATTAAATAATTTGATTTGCATGTTTTTATACCTGGTTTGGTGCATGTAAGAGTTACTATAAAGTTACATTAAAAAAAAAAAAAGTTACTATAAACTGGCTTCTATAATATTTATTATTGTGCACATGAGTCTCTACCTGTGAACATTAAATGCTAAACAAAGGGTTAAATCTTAAATGCAAATAAGTATATGAGTCTTCATGTTTTTACAAATTGATATCATATTTTCAAGTTTTGCAATATTGGCATATGGTAATTAAAAAAATTCACAATTAAGTACATTTATCAATTACCTCATTAAGAAGTTAATTAGAGAATTATCATGTAGCATTACGCTGATAATTTTAAAAGAATGTAATCTCAATTTATAAAATATGAAAAATGTAGTCTTAGGTTCAGTTTGTATTGAGAAACCATCTCATTTTATCTCATCTTAGGGGACAAAAACCTCTTTTTGGAAAAAAGGAAGAAGTCGACCTAGGAAGTGCCTTATGGGTTCTTTTGTGAAAACTATATTTTGAAAGTGTCTCATATTTTGGGAGATTATGTTACTCTACATGTTTTGGAATCTTTTGAAAACTTAACTATTTTGGAAGCGCAATTGCTGATAAAAGCTTTCAGGATATTTGCACTAAGTTGGTAACATGCATTTATTATTTTGCCATCGTGCTTAAGGTGTTAGAAAATAATATTTTCGCTGCGATTTTTATTGCATATTGCTAGATCATTGGGTGCATTGCATCTTAACTATCATGTACGAGGTGTTTGTAGTCTTGTGTTACATGTCTCGGCATGTTTAGTCACAGTCAAATCCCAAGCGGGGCTTAGGGGCACCGCAGGCAGTGGTATCAGAGCATTTGCATCTCTAGGTAGACCCACATGTTGTCCTAGAGAATTTCATGGTAACAGGCTAGGTTTTAATCTTGTAAGTTATAGGCTTTGATCTTATAGTTATAGGCTTGGATCTTGGAAAAGTCAGATCAAGTTGGACTACGCGTGGAAGTTCTGGATGCGACGAAAGGGAAATTCGAAAATTTCTCCTTGTGAGTCATTCTTACTCATGGCTAGCTTTGTGCGTTTTAGGAGAACGATGAAGCCATGGTGCAAAATTGCTGAGACGATACTTTTCCAAGGCGTAGAGAGCAAGATGCTGGAAACCAAACGCTGGGAGGAGTTCAGGCTATAGCGAAAGCTATTCACTAGATGATTGAGGTAGTCAGGAATCAAATGGAGCAAGGTCAGCACACTCAGCAAGTCCCCTAGAGAGGAGATACTCGGGGATGCCCGTTTGATAGATTCTTGGTTTATCGTTATCCAAATTTTATGGGGATGAAAGAAGCCTTGAGAGCCAACAAGTGGCTTCTAGATTTTGAATGTACTTTCGATATCAGCAGATGTACGAAAGATCAGAAAATTCATTATGTTGGGCATTTATTGCAAGGAGAGACCAGCATTTAGTGGGACACCAAGCGGCAGTTGCTAGCCCAAGAGTTGGGAGATGTGGCTACGCTCACGTGGGAACAATTTAAGAAGGACTTTGATAGTTGTTTCTTTCTAGAGACAGCCAAGCAACAGAAAGCTTTCGAATTTGCTAATTTAGTGCAAGGCAACATGACGGTTCAACAATATGTCGATTTATGGAATTAGGAAGATTTTGCCCTCACCTAATTGGGATTGAAAAGATGCAAGCTCGAATATCTCAATATGGGTTGCAACCAAGGATCCGGAATCAAATTGCATGTTTAAGGATTGAGAATTTCTAATAATTAGTGAATGTAGCGTCTATTACTAAAGTGGAACAGGGAAGTCTGATTTCTCAAGTTCATATGAACCGGAAGAGAGGAATGCCCTATTCACAGAGAAAATATGCGAAAAAGAGGAAGGTTCCCTATGTTAAGGATAAGGGAAAAGGGAAAGCATTCGGGAATGCAGCACCGATTACATTGCCACCATGTAGATGTGGATGAAGGCATAGGGGGAGAATGCTGACTTGCAATAGGAGTGTGCTTTAGATGTAGCTAGATTGGTCACATGATTTGAGAATGTCCTTAGAACACACCAGGAGGAATGGTCATGCAAGGAGGAAAGATGAAAACCCTCGTGAAGGCTAAGGTATATAAAATCACACCAGGCAAGGTGGATTTGGAAACTGAGGAAGCAGCTAACGCCGGAGTAATTACTGGTAACATTTTTGAACCTTATCTCAATTGGTAGATAGATTGCTAAGAGTATTGAGTAATCATAAGTTAACCTATTTAGGTTAGGTTAGTCTGATGCAACATGTGACGCATGCTTTGTTTGATTCAGGAGCCTCGCGATCTTTTGTGTCTTATGATTGTGCTCAAAGGTAGTTAAGTATGGAACCCCTGTCTCGTAAGGTTCTAGTGGCGATACTTGATAGAAAGATGACTTACTCGTGTGGTTAAGGATTTTCCTTTGGAAGTCGCGAGTTTGACCCTAACCACTGACTTGGTTGTTTTCCATTTAATGGGATTTCATTTGATTCTTGGAATGGATTGGCTATCGAAGCATTATGCTAAGATAGATTGTCGTAGAAGGATGATAGTCTTTGATTTACTGTCACAAGATAGAATCTATTATATGGGGGAAGTAGTTAAGTCAATTTCTTCAGTTGTAATGACAGGGTGAGTTAAGAAGAGTATGAAAAAGGGAGCAGTAGCTTACCTAGCAGTTATGACTAGTTCGGTAGAGGAAGCTAAGGGAGTCCAAGGGATTCCAGTGATAAGAGGATTTTCTTGAGGTCTTTTCTGACGATTTACCTGGATTACCCCTGGATCGTGAAATAGAGTTTGTAATTGAGCTAGAGCTAGCTATGATCCCAGTGCATAAGGCACCATATCGAATGGCCCCGGCAGAATTAAAGGAATTAAAGGTGAAAATAGTGGAGCTTCTGGAAAGGGGATTCATATGTCCTAATTCGTCTCCATGGGGAGCGCCTATTTTATTTGTGAAGAAAAAGGACGTAACCATGAGAATGTGTATTGACTATAGGGACTTGTACAGAGTGACTATCAAGAACAAGTATCTGTTACCCCGAATAGATGATTTGTTGAATCAACTGCAAGGAGCATCTATGTTTTCAAAGATAGATATGAGATCTAGTTATCATTAACTTAAGATCAAGGAACAGTACATATCTAAGACTGCTTTTAGAGCTTGCTATGGACATTTTGAGTTCTTAGTAATGCCCTTTGGGTTGACCAATGCACCAACAACATTTATGGGTATGATGGATCGGATATTTAGGTAATACTTGGATAGTTTTGTAGTCATCTTTTATATGATATATTGGTATATTCCCAAAATGACGGGAAGCATAAGGAACAGTTAAGGATTGTGTTGGAAACTTTACAAGAGCATTGACTTTATGCTAAGCTTAGCAAGTGTCAATTTTGGATTCAAAAAGTGAAATTCTTGCATCACGTCATTTCTAGTGAAGGAGTTGCAGTAAACCCAGCTAAGATAGAAGTAGTGACAAAATGATAGAGACCAACCAATGCTCACGAGATATGCAGTTTCATTGGTTTGGCAGGTTACTACCGAAATTTGTTGAATGATTTTCTAAGCTCTCTGGTCCTTTAACAGTGTTAACAAGGAAGAATGCCAAATACTTGTGGTGAGAAGAATGCAAAAGGAGTTTTCAAGAGCTTAAGAGGAGATTGACCATGGCACTAGTTTTGGCTTTACCCAAACCTCATAGCCTTATATGATATACAATGATGCTTAAAAACTGGGATTAGGTTGTGTTTTGATGCAAGAGGGATGAGTAGTCGCCTGCTTCGTGACAACTTAAGGATCATGAGTAGAATTACCCTACCCATGACTTGGAGTTAGCGATAGTAGTGTTTGCATTGAAAATCTGGAGACCCTACTTGTATGGAAAAAAGTGTGAGGTGTTTACGGATCATAAGAGTCTCAAGTATCTTTTCAGCCAGAAGAACTTGAATATAAGGCAAAGAAGGTGGATCAAGACGATAAGCGATTTTCAATATGAGATTAAGTATCACCTTGGAAAAGCTAATGTAGTGGCAGATGCCCTTAGTCGTAAGGCTAAGGTTGAGATACCATCGTTATTGGTAGAGATGCGGAGTTTGTTGATTGGAAACCCACCAAGGGATGCTGTTTTAATGGTAGTATAGGAGATTGTCTCGTTAACTAAAGAAGAGATTTGAGAAGAGTAATGTAAGGATGATAAGCTAGAAAAACTTTGCGCAAATAATTTCTGAAGAGAAGGGACCACAACACTTCACAATTGAGGAGAACAAAATGATGTATTTCAAGGGAAGGAAAGTAATTCCTAACACCCCAAAGCTAAAGGAGAAGCTTTTGAGGGAAGCACATTGCAGCCCTTATACAGCTCACCCTGATAGCACTAAGACGTACCGAGATCTGAAAGGCAGATTTTGGTGGGAAGGAATTAAGAAAGACGTAGCGGAGTTTGTGGCAAAATGCTTAATGTGTTAGTTTGTGAAAGCTGAACATGAACGCAGCAGAAGAATTGCAAACACTATCAATTCTCGAATGGAAATGGGAAGATATATTGATGGACTTTGTGGTAGGATTGCCAAGGATGTCAATGAGAAAGAATTCAATTTGGATTATAGTTGACAGATTGACAAAAAGTGCTCATTTTCTACCCATAACAAATACGGACTCTATGTAAAAGTTATCCTGAATTTATGTTAAGGAGATAGTTTCTTTGCACGAAGTGCCAAAGTCCATAGTCTCAAAGAGGGATACAAAATTTACTTCACATTTATGGCAGAGTCTACAGAATATGTTGGGCACGAATTTAAAGTTTAGTGGTACATATCACCCACAGACAGACGGACAGACGAAACACAGTATTTAGATATTGGAATATATGTTATGGGCATGTGTGTTGGAACAAAGTGGTGATTGGAAAAACCATTTACCTTTGATAGAATTTGTCTACAACAATAGTTTTCAGGCCACAATTCAGATGGCATCCTATGAAGTGCTATACAGGAGAAAGTGTAGATCCCCGCTATGTTGGGATGAAGTAGAAGAGAAGAAAGTGCTAGAACTTGAATACCTGTAAGAAGTACAGAAAAAAGTGACAATAATTCAAGCAAAGATGAAAGCGGCCCAAAGTTGACAGAAGGGTTACGCTGATAGACGACAAAGAACCTTGGACTATTCCATAGGTGATTGGGTGTATGTGAAGGTTTCACCTATGAAATGAGTCACGCGGTTTGACAAGAAGGGAAAGCTAACTCCCATATATGTTGGACCATTTGAAGTGGTAGAGAAGATTGGTGTAGTAGCATATCATTTGAATCTACCAATCAACATGCAATGAATACATGATGTCTTCCATGTATCCTCTTTGAAGAAGAGTTTTGGAGAAAGGCCAGCTATTGTGATGGAATCAAGCAATATTAGGTTGCAACCTAATCTGACTTATGAGTAATGGCCTATTCAGATCGTGGATAGAAAGGAGCAAGAACTAAGGAATCGGAGGATACCCCTAGTCAAAGTACTCTAGAATAATCGTACATTTCAAGAAGCAACATGGGAACGAGAAGATGTGATGAGGACTAACTACCCTTATTTATTTGTAACTTAGATGTAGATCTTTTTTGAACCCTTTGGATGACTAATTGTAATTGTTTATGTGATTGAATGAAATATTTTCGTGTGATTTTAATTACTCATAAGTACATCTACCATGCCTGTGAAACAGGATATAACCCGACCTAGAAGAACCCCACGTATGTTTGTGTCTTCTTTGACACAACAAAAAAAGCGTGGATGCCAAAATCATCACAAGAGATTAGAGCAAATGATGGCAGCTCAATCTAGGCAGGTGGAAAGGTTTGAACACCATCGTATGCATATAATGGATGCGAATTCTAAGGGAAATCTTTATCTAAGACATGCGTTACCGCATCAGGAGCGGCAACCTCTTCTCAGTTGGAAGAAAGCTAAGAGAGCACGTTTGTGTAATTTTGGTCAAGAAGTTGAATCAAGCTGTGCAGTTGAGGATCGCACGATTAGATTTATGCCTTTTGAAATCTTAGATTTGTGCGGAAGGCCAGCCTATTGAGGATACAAAACTTGAGATACAACATAAAATCAACGAGATGAGAGTCAACATGTATTATGATTATGATTTGGATGCAATATTTTACTTGTCGCAAGATTCATTGACAAAGGAGGATCACTTACCACCCTTATCATCTTTAGAAAATTCTACGACAACCAGTGTTAGAGGTATTAAATTTCTAGAGATTGAGGTTTGCCTTTGAATTTTGGCTAAGTGTTGGAAGATCTTGTTAACGACATGTTTCATACACCCTTGGGCTGAGTCAGGTCTTCAAGTTGTTCTTACACATAGTGAAACACTCCAGGGTCTGGTGACTGGGTGGGTGGGTGGCCGAATGGAACCTCAAGTTAGCGAGGGAATTTAGAGGGAATAAAACCTTCTAGTGAGTCTGGTGAGTTCCTAAAAAGAAAAACCTGCCTTCTGGCACTTGGAAGGTCGCTCTTATTCCTGCGCTTGGGCTCAATGACCCATGCCTTGCGGCTGAGTGGGTTGATGCCCCTTGACAGAGCTCATTCAATGCAGCATAGCTGCCTAGCACGGATAATTAATACAGCATAGCCACCGTAGTTGGGGGGGGGGCACTTGGATGTAAAGTCCAATCAAGATGGTGTGTTCAGTGCTCTATGTCTAGACAAGGGGGAGGTCCGGTGTCCTCCGAATGCTGGTTGATCTGACTTGTTAGCCTGACCCATACTATATTGGATTGAGGACTTCCCAAGTGGGTCGATGAGGGTTCAAATGGGCTTTGGCCTATTCTTAGACAGTTTCACCACAATTGGTTTGGGCTTGCACTTTTGGGGAAAATCCCCCTAATAGTTACCTCGTGAATTCTTACTGAAGGGATTTGGTGGGAATTTCATAGGTTCCCATTCCTTGGCTTCTGATACAAATGACAGAAGTAGCTTCCACTCCCCTGCTGTTAATGTGTCGTCGGGCAGTTGCTTCGTGCATTTTTCCCTGATTGGATCCTGAGGGAGTGGCTTGGTAGTTCTCCTACCCCTAGTAATGGCATGTCTAAACAGTTCTTTTTCCACACTTGATGATGTCCACTCTGTTCAATGTGCATGGGTTGTTCCAGGCAACCTTGGCCATGTTTTCCTGAGTCGCTTCAAATTCACCATGCTAATGCTGCAAGAGAGCTCCCACAATCCCAGAATGCGAACTATCCCTCTGGGGCCTATATATAGCTATAAAGAGACGGACGTGACCTTTATCGCTTGGAGACTTAGCAGTTTTCCTAACTCGTTCATGCCTAGAGTACTTGCTATCATCTTCATTTCTCTTCAATGGCTCCCAAGAAATCCATTCGATCAGTCTCAAAGAGCTCAGAGGTTCACAGGACTATGAGGTCCTTTAGCCCCTTCAACCTGTCTAGGGGGGACAGGACCTTCTAAAGTTCCTACAGAGGGACAAGGGTATGCAAGATCCTCATGGCACTCGTCAATGACCTCCTCGAATCTGTAGGCTTTAAGGTAGAGGTACGACGTGCCGGAGCACACGATCTTCGAAGTCCCCTAGCCGGACGAAGGGGCCGTGGACTTCGAGGGATTTGCCTACAAGGTCTCACTATTTCTCTCTATGTTTTCTTATGGTTGTAGGTTACCATTCTATCATCTAGATCATGACATGCTGGACATGGCTTGAATGGCGCCTGCCTAACTCCTTCCTAATTCTTGGAGGATCCTTGTGGGATGCTGCGTGATCTGGCAGTGGGCCCTGGAGGAGGCCTGGGACCCTTGGCCTGATCTCACTGCCTAATAGTTCTTCCTTACTCACCTTATCTTGAAGAGGAGGGGAAATACCTACAGCTTTACTTCTGTCCAACCATTCGTCTGTCTGGAGTAGGATTACAACAAGAGAGCCCCTTGGTCTAGACATTTCTTCTTTGTATCCGGCGTTAGGTGGGATTAACCCCCAGGGTAGTCATCGGGATACAACTTTCTAGTTCGAGCGAACTAGGGAGTCATGGTCGAAGAGGGCCTTGTAAAGTCACTGGCAGCGTCGAATGAGCTTCGCCACATTAAGGTTGTGCGAGACTAGGTTGCCTCTCATCCGGAGGCAGTTTGGTTGAATGTGTTGCTAAGCACTGATAGCCTGTTGTAATATCTCCTCGCCCATTCGTTATTAAATTGAGTAGCATCTTTGATCCTGCTAGAGCCCACCGGTCGCTAGGCATGAAGGCGCTCCGTTACTTTGTCGGTAGAGGGGAAAGGAAAAAGGTCTTGCTGGAGCTCGCCGGCTATGTTAGATTTTGGCAATGATGTTCCTCTCCCTCTTGGTTAGCTTTCAGCGGGAGTCTCCACCCAAAGGTCTTCCCTTTCTTGGGTTACGGAGGTGGAATTTCCGCGCTTCTAAGTCTCAGGGTGTCATTCCCTTCTCCGCTAGCACTTGGGGAGCCAGCTTCCTCTCTTCCACCTAGGCATGCTCTATCCTCAACAAGCGAGGGACCTTCGCACTTTACACCGTATGTTCCTCCCACGGCTCTTCCTGTAGTTGAAGGTTTTCCCATGCTTTCTCTTGGGGGTTAGCGTTTAGCATCCCTATTCTCCTGCGTTTCCCCAGGTCATTCTTCTCGGTACCTCGGGGTCGAGAGGGGCCATCTAAAGTGACCGTTGGTGTCAAGTGTCTGAGACTCTAACGGCTGGTGTTTTTGGTGTCCCCATTTAGGTTAGTTTTCTAGTTTGAGTCCTTTTGTTCTCGCCTACCCTATTACCTTCTTCATGGTCTTATCTCTTGAACCCAATGTTTCAAGCTTCGTGTAACTATATATTTATACATAGATTTTGATGATAACAAATAAATTCAAAGAATAAAGGACTCTCAAGCTCAAGTTGTTTACACAATAGAGTCAAACACATCAAGGGACCAAGCATGAGCAAGACTGAAAGAAGTTCACATTAAAACTCCTAAAGTAATGTTGTAAATCTCTTAAAAATTCAAAATTAGGATTAAGGCTCAAAATTAATATTTTATCATAAAACATTAAAATCCATTTTCCACATGTGCATAAATATTTTAAAAATTAAATTTGAAAATTTTGAAAGATGATTGATTGTCATCTTTCACATGTTTATGATATGATTAAAGGTTTGAATTTTGAAAATATTAAAGATGATTGATTGTCATCTTCACATGTGCATACTTTATTTGAATATTTTCAAAAGTGATTGATACTCTTTTTGACTTATGCAAAAGGTAGATAATTTTGTTTGAAAATTTTGAAAATATTAAAGATGATTGATTCTCATCTTTCACATGTGCATGCTTTATTTGAATATTTTCAAAGGTGATTGATACTCTTTTTGACTTATACAAAAGGTAGATGATTTTATTTGAAAATTTTGTAAAGTAAAGTGTACTCCTTTTGTCATATGTGAAAAGTAAAAAGATTAGATTTGAAATTTTTAAAAAGTGAATGATGTTGTCTTTGACATGTGAATCTTTTTAAATTTGAATATGAAGTCTCATATGCATATAAATAGATCATTTGAGAGTATCAAATTTACAACACCAAGAGTATGCAACATTCATTCAAAGCTTTCATTCTCTCTTCTCTAAGCATTGAGCCTTAAATTTTGTTCATTTTGAGAGATATAGTTTGCGCTGTATTGTTCTTATTTCACTCATTGATGAGTGTTTTCTGATAATCTACCCACTATCAGCTCTTGTATCAATAAAAGGGTGTGTATAACCCTTGTGCATGTAGAAAGTATTCTACACAGGGAATAGTTGAATCATCATGTGTAAGGTGATTCTAAGTGTAGAGGGTATTCTACACGGATCCTTTATAGTGGTGTTGTTTAAAGGTGTAATAGGTTTCTATCTCCACTTGAAGGAGGTTGAATAGTGAATTTGGAGATCCTCAAGGGGTAGCTTGAGGCGAGGATGTAGACAGTGTGGCCAAATCTCGTTAACATACTGAGTTTGCTTCTCTCTTACCCCTACTCTTTATATTACTGCTTCGTATTTTATTTATATTTTTATATTGTGTATTTGATTTATAATTGTTAATTTTTTAAATATAACCCAATTCACCCCCTCTTGTATTAGTCATTTGGGCAACATTATCGAATGTTTTCTTAACAAGCCATCAACCATCTGTCAGCCCCGACCATGGATGATCGAACGAGGCTAGGGCCTGGGGACTGGGAGCCCTTGGAGGAGATGGAGGGTTCTCTCACTGACCTACGTGAATGCCTGCACCATGTGGAATCCGACTTGCAGAGGTTTTAGGATGAGGTCACCTTATGTTACCATGATCTAGGGCGGGAGTTGAATCTGTGGGAGACTTTCCAGGAGATGTTGGATTGCCTGTTGGAGGAGCTCAAAAGGCTCCAAACCACGCATGCCTCATTGAGTAGGAGGTGTGATTCTGCAGAGTCCTCTCGTTGGTTTGCTGAGGACAGGTTCCTCCATGCTTACAAAAGCCTCTCGAAGAGGTGGAAATCCCTTTAGGCCATGAGGGCTGATCGAGAGGAGCTTAGATCCATTTCCTAGAAATTGCTACATGAACTCTCACATCACAGGTGTGGCACCACAGCTTCTTCTCAAGTAGGGAGGCACTGAGGGGTTAGCTGCTATCAAACCCTGGGTGTGACTCGTCTTTGTTGGACCTAGGATCTGCGGCCCCTAGTTTTCCGACCTTAGAGGTGAGGGCTTGGATAGGGTGGACTTGATCCCTGGTGCATTCTTGGTAGTGTTGAAGGTGTCAATGGAGGTTCCAATCTAGGACCCCACCAAGTTTGGAGGAGAGAGCCCTAGAACGATCTAGGAAGATCCTGCATTCTGATCGTCCTTTTTTTTTTTTTTTTTTAATGAAGCATTCGCTCTTCGCCTATGTTTGATTGTTGATTGAGCTGAGATATTGCATATTTTAGCTATTTAAAACCAATGTATTTTAAATTCATCATGATATTATTATTGGTTTTAAATGGAAAAATGGTTAATAAGAATAAATACAAGTTGTGATTTAAATTGATTAATAGCATGAGTTTGTGCTTAATTTTATAACTTGAGATTTAATTGGATAATGTTTATTCATATGCATATTTTATTTAGAAAGCTTGGTATGAGATAAATTTTGTGCGTGATCCATATGTTAAATTTTTTTAATAGATTGGAAGTCATTAACTCATGCATGACTCAAAACAATGAATTTTGGCTTGTAGGTCCTATATACATGGCATGGAAAGACATATTAAATTGATGACCACCTCTAGATTGAAGAGTGCCGTATGCACTTCATCCCACCAACTCAACCCAAGTCCGAAAAAGAGGAGCAATCGGTAGGTGAGGACTTGGGGGGCAGGTTACGTAAGAGTTAGAAGGGTGAGAGGTAAGAAGGTGCAGGCGAGAGAGAGATTTGATTGAAGGAGGCAGTCGGTGGGTGCTTGTGTTGTGTCGGTGCAGATTATTTTTCTGTGAGTAATGAGTGAGTCGGTGCATGCTTTTTCTAGGGGTTGAAAGGAATTGGCTGGAGTCATTTAATTGGCTAGTAATTTTCTGAGATGTGAAGTGAGGATTAAAGAAAGAGTCGGTCAGGATTTTATTTTTATTCTAGCTCTATTCTAGTACGTGCAGTAGGTGGGTGAGTGTTGTGTGCTGAAATTGAAAAGGAATAAGTCGGTGGTGATTTAAGAAGTCAGCTGATTAATGTACGTGGAAGGAAATAGAGAGAGACGTGTGAATGATGTGCTGAATTTTCTGTATACATACCGTGTTGGACTTGGTTGCTTGGTTTGAATTGAAAAATAGATTGAAGAGAAGAGGTAAGAGAAGTCGGCTGGAATTATTCTTAAAGTGAAGTGTGCATTACTTGACTTGGAGGAAGGGCAGTACCGAATTGAGGCAGCTCTTTATATATATATATACATGTATGTGGCTGAACGGTGGAATAAAAAGATAGGGGAGTGGATGAGTAGAGTGCCGTGTATGAATTTTCAATAAAGTTAGGCGTGAAGATGTGTGGGCTGGAAGAGAAAAATCATGCCGTGATTGAAGGGGATTAAAAGTGGAAATTCATTGAAGCTTGAATAAAGAAAAGGGAAAGAGAGCTTGACTCATATAAACCAACGGATGAGAGAAAGGGGAACGTGGATCCGTGCTTGGTTTGAATTGAGGAAAAGATTGATTGAATAAAATGATTCTTCAAGAGGCGGCTATTGAGTGTGAATGCAAATGAAGTATAAATGTGAGAGGCAACTAGCCAAGTTGTTCGGCTATAAAAGGGGATGCAGTCCGAACCAAAGAGGACACAATTACAACTTGCTTCTTTGTTATTTCTTTGTTATGTTCTTGAAAGAATTGGCTTCTTCTTGTACAGCAATTTTGTTTTTCCTTTTAGCTTCAATGCTTTGTTGTTTTAGAATTTTTATTAAGTATATTAAGAATTGTTCTAGAATTTTATTTCATTAAGTGTAATACCTTAATTTCTATTAAGTGTGCTAGTTTGTTTCATGCAATAAAAGAAATTGTTTTAGAAGTTTTAATCAAGTGTGCTAGTTCGTTTCATGAAACAAAAAGAACTGTTTTAGAAGTTCTCATTAAGTGTGTTACCTTAATTTATTGCAAGAAAGGTTTGGTTGAAAGCTTTTGTTTTTGTTTTTAATTTTTCTGAAACATCATATGTGAGAAGTTGTTTCCTTTTTGTTTTGAATTTCAATTGAATAGTGAAAGGAAGTTTTCGTCTAAACTTTTCATTCTCTATTTTTATTTAACTTCAGTTTAAAGTTTATGGAATACTTTTGAGATTTTTTTGGCTTAGAAGTTTGGGTAATTTATTTGCTGTTTAATTATTTCGTGTTATTTATTTTTTCTCACTTCTTTAAGTTTTCATTTAATAGTGATTACAATTGTTATGTGTTATTTTGAGAATTTGTGATTTAAATACAAAGATGAATTCTAGAATCTTGGTTTGGGCATTTTCAATTTTCAGTTCATGTTTTGTCAATTACTTTCTAATTTAGTTTAATGCTTAATTTAGTTTTATTAATTTCTGCGTTTAATCTATTAGTCCTTTACATTCCAATCCGACAATCAAAATCTAAAGACATGAATCTAGTCCATGACTAGTACCATCCATTGCACATACCATCATTTTATTTTCTCTTTGTGAAGTTTTTCACATTTTTTTCAACGAGTTTAATTTTAAGCAACTTTCCCTGAGGAGACGATCTAGGAATTTATTCCTAATTATTACACGACATCCTCCTACACTTGGGATAGCATTAGTGCTACTCATTTTTGAATGAGTCAATTGTATGGACACAATTTTAACATATTTTATTTACCTTTATACGTTACTGTACCTCTGTGATCGAGCTTGTATTTTGCATTTTTTTGATAAGTGTATTGCTCTGCTTTTGTACCATGGGGTTCCTTTGCTTGTCAAATCATTGCAACGGCGCCGAGTGCTCCTTCTGCCCCAACTTGCCTTGTAGGTCATAAATGAGCAAGTGGCATGTGTCGCGTTGGACATGATAGGTGACGGGACACGTCAGGGGAGACACCTATATAAGGGGGCCCTTTGCTCGTTGGATTCTCAGTCCTTGCCTTCTTTCTTCACCTAGGGTCCAATTCCTCCTTTGGATGAGTTCGCTCAACCTGACTTTATCTCCCCCTTTCGACTTGCTTTTGGGCTGTCACAAGTCAAGCTTCGTAGCATCTCCGTTCAATGGCTTTTCTATCTTAGCACCTGCCTCCTAGCGCTTGTTTTCTCACTAATGGGATGCGTTCGACTCGTAGACCAGCCCTTGTTTCGAATGGAATTCGTGATGACAAAAGGTTCGCTAGGTATTCTCCACGCCTGGCGTGGGGAGTGAGAGTGCCATGCCCATGGGGCATGGTCTCCTGGGTGCCACTAATATCTCGATCCTCATTTGCTAAAAGTATCGTGGCGTACCCTACTAATCGTGACTCCACCTGTGGCTTTCTGTGATTTCTCCCCTTTTTGCATAGTTTTTATTGAGTGGGCCGTACTTTTTCATTTTGTAGATGTTTTGACAGTTGATGAATAAAAAGGTCTTCCATTTACCCTTTACAGTTTTGTTTCTTTCCATATTATTTGCCTATACTTTGTGCATACTCCTTGTGAGCGACATTAGGTTGGTTATTCGTTGAGGCTTGATGCTTTTCTTTTCATCTTAACAAATTAAAACTTTTTAGGGTTAAACCCCGCTGAGCATAATGGCTTCTTCTCTTTCGTGATACTTGTCTGAACTCCTTTGCGTGACGTTTTGCTCAAGTGAGGCCTCTACGAGAGTCTCCCAAATACCTTGTAGAGGTCACGCGATATGTGAGACCGGGAGTGCCCCGTTGGCCCTCATGATGGTGAGAGGGGGCGAGCGGTGTGTAAGCCCACACTTGCCCGAATTCTTTGTGGAGGTCGCATAGTATGCTTAAAAAATGTATTCTATGACATGTGCATATGCAACAAATTTCATGTGAAAAATGATATTTATATGCAATATGCTAAAAATGGTGAAAATTTCACATGTAATGTAAGAAAATAATCAAATACTCAATGTATCATATAATATTTTATACTAAAATAACATTTATAATATGAATGTTGTGTTTGTACAAGAATCATAAATAAAGAATCAAAGAGTACGTTAGAGGTTAATTTACAAACTTATCGGATATTTAGAAAATTGATGCGGTTGGGTAATAATAGTAATTATAAGTTAGGAATTTGATAACTATGGAAAATGTTCATAATTGAAGAGGTCAACCAATATTTAAGAAATTGCCCCTACAATTTCCCAAAATTGCCACTAAGGCCCTAAACTTTCACTATTTACAATTTGGCCCTAAAATTCACCAAACTTCACAAACCACATATTTTCTATACTCTAAATCCATATATGACCTTAGAGATTCAAAAACCATACAACTACCAATGACAAAATCATCCAACCCGTGGTATGCAACTTGATGACCATTTTGTGATTTCAAACCTATAGCTTCTATGCATGCATGTGTGATCAATTTCCATTAAATATAATTCATAAATCTGAATTTGAAAGATTTTTATGAGTTAGAATATTGTCACACGAGTTCATCCCAACATTTAGGCTTTGAATAACACCAAATCATCCAAAAACCTCAAACCGTTACACATGATGTTTCTAGCTTCTCTTTGTCAATGAAAATTTTAAAGCCTAAAGAAATCATTCATTTCAATTCCTAACATGATGATAATTGGTTCCTAGAGGTTCATAAGGCCGTCCTTGAGGAAATAGAACATGATATGCAAAGATCAATCTCATACAAGTGCAAATCGAATACTTAGATGATGAACACAAGACTTCGATTTATAAACCTATCATGACATGCTATTTTCATCAAATTTCAACCTTCAATAAATCTCCCAAGACATTAGTAAAACATATAAGATAATATCTAGACATGTCATGGCTAAAATTTCATCCCAAAACAATTTATTCAATAGAAACTCCAAATCTGAACCGATATGCAACACCTTGAGTAAAACCTTCTATAATCATTCAAAACCTCATTATCTTGCCATAAATAAATGCCTAACATGTTAATCTAACACCCAACAAGAGATAAGGCAAGATCACTTTCAAAAGTCGTGGCCCTTGAGCTATCAAGATCTAACTCCCTTCAAGATCCTCATTCAAGCTACTCAGTTTCAACCATTCCTCACACTTTGAATAGTTTGCTCTCAAGAAAACCAAAAGAATGCTAGAGAGTGTTGTGTTGAGAAGTGAGGAGTGAAGGGAGGTATTTCTAGAACTCCATGGAGGGGTGAGGGGCACGACAATGGCTTGAAAAGAGAGGGTGTTGATTGGTGGAGGTTGGAGGTCAAGTGTTGAGTGCAAGATGCCATTATGCCATCACTTGGTTCAGTTGAATAGTGCCCTAAGGCACTTGATTAAACCTTGAGAAGGATTTAGAAGAAGGAAATAGGTGTTGGGGCTGGCTTGCTTCATAAAAATAAACAAAACTTACCCACAAGCAAGTAATGGCCTTGGGGTTCCAAGGTTTGTCCAGATTTTTGCATCCTTTTGTCCCAGATCTCCTTGGTCTGAATTGGAGGCATTATGATAATCATTTGAAGGATTTTTCAGGCTAGGGAAAGATTGTGGATGCCAAGTGATCATGATTGAATTGAACAAATAAGGAGATGAAAAGGGAGGTGGTTTAGCTGAGTGATTCAAATGTGTGCCTCCTCTTTGAGCCAATTGATTGGGCTGCTTTAGGGAGGTAATTGGACAAGCAAGCACTTGAGTGCTTCAAAACACTTCCAAGGGAAAAAAATGACAAGGTTGGTGGCATGGGGACGTGAGGCAAATAGGTGTAGAAATTCTTTGAAGAATCAAGGTGCAGCCAGTTTGAATTCATCTTCTCTTCCTAGGTGAATAGTTAAATTTTTGGCTTGATCGTTGGGACTGTTTTTGGCTCCTTTTTAGGTTTGGTTTTTGATGATGTAATGATGGTTGAGAGATGCAGAAAACCCTTTGAAAAATTGTGGAAGAGGTGTGGGTTTGGGGCTGATTTGATAAAGTGTTGCATGGTGATGGACCATGGGTGTCGAATGGTGGTTTGGTTGGCATTGACATGCCTTCGGTTCATGAGGCATGGGTTGGGTTAATCCTAACCTTCAAGAGCTGTCTAAGAGTAATGCAAAACAAGTGCAAAAGACAAGAATTTCAGATTTAAAAATTATGAAGAAAAGGGTTTCAAGAAAACTATGAAAAATCATGATACTTGAGTTACTATACATGGGTGAGATGAATAATGATCTTAGCTCAAGATAAAAGCTTAACCAAGGTTGAATGGGTAACCCTAGGGGTGTGTGGTTGAGTTTTGGAAGAAGGAAAACCAATGGTATAATGTATGTGGGTCCCATTTGGATGGATGAAATGAAAAACGAGGTTTGGGCTTTATGGGTTGGGCCTAAATGGGCCAACTATTTATTCCTCTATGTGAGGGCTTGGAAGTGAACCTCTTTATGGGTCTCATGCCTAGATTTATTGGGTCTTTCCTTAGTCTCAAAATTCCACTAGGTTGGGTCCCAACTTTAGATTTTTGTTCAATTGGGCCAAAGTCTTAAATCTCACTAACTTGGGCCCAATAGTCTAATATCCACTAAGTTGGACTTAATGTCTTGTGTCCTTTATGAAAGGCCTAGAGTCTTATATCTCCCAAGTTGGGGCTAATGCTTTAGTGTCTCTCTTTAGCCCACATTGTCCTTACCTTACTTGTATCTGATCACATAAGGAAATGTTTCAATGAATTCCACCCACTAGACATGGCGTTTGTTCAACCTTTGCTGTCCTTTCAAATGCTTCAAATATTCATGATCTGTGTGAATCACAAATTCCTTTGGCCATAGATAGTGCTGCCAATTTTCCAAAGCCCTTACCAAAGCATACATCTCCTTATTATAAGTGGGGTAATTTAGGGTTGCCCCACTCAACTTTTCACTTAAATAAGCAACTGGACGACCTTCTTGCAGCAAACAGCTCCAATACATATTCTTGAAGCATCACACTCAATTTCAAAAGTTTTAGGAAAGTTAGGTAAAACAAGCAAAGGTGCAATAGTTAAATTTTCGTTGATCAGATTAAATGCCTTTTCTTGTTTTTTCCCCCACTTAAACGGAACATTTTTCTTGATGACATCAGTAAAAGGGGCGGCTAAGATACTAAAATCACGCACAAACCATTTATAGAAGCTAGCTAAGTCATGGAAACTCCTCACTTGACTGATTGTTGTAGGCGTTGGCCACTCTTGGATTCCCTTCACCTGTTCCTCGTCCACCTCAATTCCTCTTTTGCTAACAAAAAAATCAAGAAACACAAGCTTATTCGTGCAAAAGGTACACTTCTTGAGGTTAGCAAACAACTTTTCTTTCCTTAGAATTTCCAAAATAGATTTCAAATGCATTACATGTTCTTCTAAGTTTTTGCTATAAATTAGGATATCATCAAAATACACAACTACAAATCTGCCAATAAATGCATGCAAAACATGGTTCATCAAACGCATATATGTGCTCAAAGCATTAGTTAGATCTAAAGGCATCACTAACCACTCATACAAACCATATTTAGTCTTAAAAGCAGTTTTCCATTCATCACCTTCCTTCATCCTAATCTGATGATATCCACTCTTAAGATCAATTTTTGTAAAGACACAAGAACCATGCAATTCATCCAGAATATCATCTAATCTCGGAATGGGATGACGATAATTTACCGTTATGCTGTTGGTGGCTTGGCAGTCAATACACATCCTCCATGTTCCATCTTTCTTAGGAACTAGTAGCACCAGAACTGCACAATGACTCATGCTTTTAGGCACATACTCCTTCTCCAATAATTCACTTACTTGCCTATGAAGTTCCTTTGTCTACCTCGGGATTGTTCCTATAAGTAGGTCAATTTGGAATTGATGCACCAGGTTTGAAATCAATTTGATGTTCAATCCCTTGGATTGGAGGTAAGCCATAAGTTACCTCTTCGGGAAGGACATCTTCAAATTCCTGCAAAAGAGAAGCAATATCGCTCGGCAAAGCACCGATGAGATCATTAGTACATAAAATAGCCTCCTTGTACATGAGTACAATAAGGGGCTATTGTGAAAATAATGCTCTCTTGATCTCACTTTTTTTTTTTTTTTTTTGCAATGTAATTGAATTTTTCCTCTCTTGCTCTCATTATGGCCGAAATCCTCTATTTCTTTTTCACTTTGATCAATGTTTTTCTCTCTTTCTTTTTTTAAACTCTTTTTTTTTCTCAATTTCGGCCTTCCTTTCTTTTCTTTTTTTCATTTGATCTTTGTAACTTTAGTTGGTCCTCCATGACCTATTTTGGAGTTAATGGCACAATAGTAATAGGTTGCCTTTTAAGAGTGAAAGAATTCCTATTTGTGAATCCATCATGCGTAACCCTCAGATCATATTGCCATGGTCTTCCCAACAATAAATGACATGCATGCATTAGAACCACATCACAAAGCACCTCATCTTCATATTTGCCAATGGATAATGCCACCAACACTTGCCTTGTCACCTTGATTTCACCACATTCATTCAGCCACTGAAGTCGGTAAGGGTGAGGATGTTTCAAGGTGGTTAAGGCCAATTTCTCCACCAAATAAGTGCTGGCTACGTTTGTGCAACTCCCTCCATCGATAATGATACTGCAAACTTTGTTATTTACAAAGCACCGAGTATGAAATAAGTTATCCATTTGGTTACTTTCTTCCTCCTTAACCTGCATATTGAGAACTCGCCTTGCTACCAATAAATCTCCAACCATAACATTTTGCTCATCATCGGCATCCTCCAAAAGTGGCATGTCATCATCCTCTACTTCTTCCTCATTCTCCGACTCAAGCTCTCCTTGGGTGTTTATCACCATCACCTTTTTGTTTACACACTGGCTGGCTATGTGTCCTCGCCCCTGACATTTAAAACACTTAATATCACTTGTTTTAGAAGTAGAAGCCTCGATGTTAACTAAAGTAGTGGCGGTCATTGGTTTGGCATTCTTAGAGGGTTCAAATTTTGGCTTATTTTGTAGCTGCTCGTCCCTTTTTGGAGCTATCTTCCATGGGCTGGTGGTAGCCATAGGTTGTCCCCTCCTAGCCAATCCCTTCCGTTTAAGTTGTTCCTCCACATTTATAGCTTGATGTACCATATCTGTCAACTCAACATAGTGCTGCAACTCGACTATATCTGCAATCTCACAATTTAAACCATGCAAAAACCTAGCCATGGTGGCTTCCCGGTCCTCTTCTACATTAGCCTGGATCGTAGCTACCTCCATCTCCTTGTAATACTCATCCACACTCTTGGAACCTTGAATTAACCTCTGCAACTTTTGATACAATCCCCTATGATAGTGGCTAGGTATAAAACGCTTCCTCATAAGCATTTTCATCTGCTCCCAAGTGTCCACGGGTGTCTCTCTATTCCTCCTCCTATTAATCAGTAATTGATCCCACCAAACAATGGCAAAATCGGTGAATTCAATTACAGCCAACTTAACCTTCTTTATCTCAGAGTAGTTGTGACAATCAAACACCATCTCCATTTTAGTTTCCCACTCCAAGTAAACTTCAACATCATTTTTACCTTGAAAAGATGGGATTTTAATCTTTATATTTCCTAAATCATTGTCCCTCCTAGGCCTACCCATCCTAGCTTCTTTATTCCCATACCTATGCTCAAACCTACCCCGGTTCAAATATGGCTCATCAAACTCCTCCAACTCCACCTCTTCCTCTTCATTCCGCCACAGAACACGCCTACCTTGCTACCTATTGGAGATGTCTTGTTGTTGTCCTATAGGAGTTCCTGCTTCTACCCTGTCCAACCTCTCATGAATAGGTTCTAATTCAACCCTCAACATATACCTCATCTCCCCTAACAACGCTTGCATTTGGAGGTTCGGATCTGTGGGTTGTTGACATTCTTTAGTTGTGTCTTCTTCTTGATTATTGGACATATTTAGAATCTGCAAAACAAGGTTAGAATCCTCACAAACACTCCCTCACATGTTTCACTCAAAAATTGATACACTTGCACTCGTGTTTTTAGTCTAAAAGGCTGTTGCCCTCTTATGGTCTCACACACTCTTGTCTTTTTCCACTCTTTTGTGTCTTCTTTAGTTCTTAATCGAACTTCAAGAAACTAATTCAAAATAATCCAGAAGCAATTCAAAAATGAGAAACAACCAAAACTCATCAAAAAGGTCAAGAACTTCAATAAGGTGAGAAACAAGATTGAAATGAAGAAATTTTCTTACTATAATCGTGTACTTTTTTTTTTTTTTTTTTAACTACAGTAGAGAACAAAAAATTAAAAAAAAAAAGGAAAATAAAAGATAGTCAAACTTGCCTTAGAACCTGGCTCTGATATCAAATGATATGAACTCCACCAACAATTGTAATGAAACTCGATAACAATGATGGTTTGGAACCCCAAGATCATATAGACAAGAATTGTTGAGCCTTGACTCGTCACCTAACTAGATGAGAGCCAAGACTACAAAGGATTGAAACACCACACCAAGAAACCTAAGAATCTCTCAAGAATTAAGGTGATAGGTTGGTTGGTTAAACGCCACAAGATTAACTTGATAAGTTCAGGAGTTCTTTCAACAACAAAGAGGAACACAAGACCTCACAATGATAATAATTTTTTCTAAAACCAAAATCTATCTACAAATTTCGTACAAACCATGCTATATACTTGGAACAACCCTCCAAAAATAGGAAAAGTCATAAATCAGCTTTAAAAGCAACACAAGCATCAATATAAACAAGTCCCCACGCTTTTGGGCCTCTTGGACTTCTAAAGGCAGCCAAAAATAGCTAAATGACTAGATTCAATGTATTTAACATGACCAGCCAAGACCATCAGTGAATTTTCCTATTTAATATCCTTGAAACTCACAAGTTCACCCTCTTTAATGGTAAAACCATGCTGGTCACGTTTTTGCATGCTAATTAGCCTTTTTAATTGCTTTGATGACATGGACTAAGTCTTGATTATTATTTGAGCCCATCTTGGTATTTTTAGAATTAGCCCAATTCTCCAGGATTAGCCCATTTAGTGCTTCCTTGAAATGTTTGGCTCTAAGTCTTGTAATTGGGCCACTAGGAAGTAACAAAAGGTCTTATGCAAATTCAGCTTCATTCCCACATGTATCATCAGCTCCATTCCCACGTGTATGATCAACATGTCCAGCTCCTTGGTTTGCATCAAAGAACATGTGGATAAATCTTTCATTTTGTTCATTACATTTCTTAATGTTTAACCTTGTACATTAGTATAATATGGAAGGAGAAGGATGGATGCTAAATTTGATACGAGGAATGTGGTATTATTTTTGTTTGTTTCTTATAAATTAAAGTATAAAGGCTTAAAATGTCGTTCAAACTGGTTGGTGTCAAATCACTTGCATTTTATATACTCAATCCCCTAGTCAGAAACGGTCTGTTGTCTAACAAACAAAGTATATAAATTAAAAATATAAGGAAAATGTTTGGTCATCCACAGATTTTACCGATTCAATTTTTGTTTACTTAATAGTTATGGAAATATTTTTGATTGAGTTTGTAATTTTACAGAAAATAAAAAAGTACAAAATACACTTATTCGTAGAAGTCTCGGGACCACCACATGGTGCCCCAGCAGTACCCAAAATATAAATATGTTGAGTTATGCTATACTTAAGCTGCTATAGTAACATACACCATACATTGCTGATCTAGCTTTTTTTTAATTGCTACAGTAAATGTAGCTTTTTACTCAAAGTTGAGTCCCAACTTTTTCCCCCAAATCAATTCTTCAAATTTTAGTCCATTCTAATCTCCCTCCAACTTTGCCGGAGCCCCTCCAGCTCGGTTTCCTTTCCTTGGCTGCCTCTACCGTGTCGTCCGTCCACCGCTTGTCGTCTTGTCCGCCGCCATCTGCATTCAAGGACACCCATTATACGAGGTACAACCCCCTATTTTGATCTCAAATTTTGGCTTGAGTTCTATTGGAAAAGTCCCAGAGAAACAAACACATTGCTTCTTCTTGATATATGCTATAGAATTCTTTTTTATTTAAAGAAAAACATTATGTTATTTTACATGTTGTCCCTAGCAGACTAGATTTTTCCATTTCACGAGTCCTGCGTTTGAGAATGTTTTATAGAACTTTTCATGTACCAAATTTATTTATTTTGTAAAAAAGAATATGCGATTGAATTGGTCAAAATTGTAAATATTATTTCTTAATTTTAAATCTAGTTAGGTTAAGGCATTAAGGGGTTTAAGTTGTGTATTTCACAAAATAATTGAGGCATTCAAGATCTGTAATTTTTTTGTAAAATGAGAGACGGTATCCTCAATTTTATTGATAATCTTCTCTTATGATAAAGGAATACATTTTATAAATAAGAGAAGAGTTTTAAACAAGTGTTATAATAATTTTATTTTATACTTTTGAATAATGAAATACTCTTGTTACATAATTTAAAAATAACAAATATGAACTTTATGGTGATCATCTCTTAAAACTTGTCAAACTGTGAGTTTCAAATGTAATTGTAGTTAGTTTGAAGAAGTTTGAATTAACTTAATTTATTTCTTGTAATATCAATCTATAAACTCAGTTAAAATAGCGTGATGGACAAAGAGGAAGATAAAAGGTCACCCAGCCCTTCTACACCAATTCTACCGACTCATGTATGATACATTAATGTCTTTCATAAAAGGAAGGTGTCTCGATTCCAAATAGTTAATGTATTTTTATTTGTGTATTGTAGGGATATTATGGTCCAGGGAATTCTTACTACCTGCCATTTATAATGCATCCAAATACATATCCGAATTCATATATATACGCACGGGGTAGCCAGGTACATAGCTTTCTAAACTTCAATTTTATCCCTTCGGTTCAGTCTTACCCATTCTAACACTGTGCCTGATTACAGGCCCCACCAATGCCACATTTTTTAACAACGTTCATCTACCCTACGTCGACTAATGCAGATGAATCAAGCCATCTTCATCAAACGAACCAGTTACATAGCTTTCTAACCTTTCAGTCTTTTTCTTTAAGTTGTTTATTACCTGTTATAACATCCTGTCTGATTACAGCCCCTACCAATGCCACATTTTCCAACAATGTTCATCTATCCTCCATCGACTAATGTGGAGGAGTCACCCTCAGGCTGTGTTCAACCAAAAAGCCAGGTACTTCCTTTCTTTTCCTACCTTTTTGTCCTTGAATATGTGCATTGTTACCCATTCTAACACCGTGCCTAATATAACCCTCACCAATGCCACGTTTTTCAACAACGTTCATCTATCCTCTGTCAACTAATGTAGAGGGTGCAGGTCGTTTTCAACAAACGACCTAGGTAGGTGATTTGCCTTACGTTTCAATTTTTTTCCCTAAATTGTCTATTACCTGTTCTAACACCCTGCTTGATGACAACCACCACCAATGCCACCTCTTCCAACAACGTTTATCTACCCTCCCTCGACTAATGCGAAGGAGTCGGGCCATGTTCAACAAACAAACTAGGTTATAAATTTTGTGCATCTTTTTTTATAAATGTTGTTAGTCGTTCTAATATCGTGGTTGATTACAACCCCTACCAATGCCACCTATTCTGACAACGTTCATCTACCCTCCCTAAACTAATACGAAGGAGTCTGGCCATGTTCAACAAACGTACCAAGTTAGAAACTTTCTGTATAATTTTTTTCCCTTACGTTGTTACGCGTTCTAATATCATGCTTAATTACAGCCCCCGCCAAGGCCACCTCTTCCAAAAACATTCATCTACCCTCCGTCGACGAATGCGGAGGAGTCGAGCCATGTTCAGCAACCTAACCAGGTTAGAATTTTTGCACATCTTTTTTTACAAATTTTGTTACCCGCTCTAATATCATGCTTGATTACAGCCCCTCCAATGCCACCTTTTATGACAATGTTCATCTACAATCCCTCGACTAATGCAGAGGATTCGGGCCATGTTCAACAAACGAACCAGGTTAGAAATTTTGCGTATAATTTTTTTTCCCTTACGTTGTTACGCATTCTAATATCGTGCTTGATTACAACCCCCTCCAATGCCACCTTTTCCGACAACGTTCATCTACCCTCCCTCAACTAATATGGAGGAGTCTGGCAATGTTCAACAAATGAACCAAGTAACTGCATTCTGACCTTTTATTTTTTTCCATTACATGCATTGTTACCCGTAATGAGTACGTTCATCTACCTGATTACAGCCCCCACCACCATGCCCTCCATCAAGTGTCAGAGAGGAGTTGAGAAGCTTTGAAAATTCTACAACTAATCCATCGACTAATGTGACATTTATATCTGGAAGTGAAACTGATGTTGGAGATACATCTCTTTTAAATGAAGAGAATGAAGAATCCGAGGAGATAAATGAAGAAAATTCTGATAATAACCAAGTTGAGGAGGATCCCAAACCTGGTATGGAGTTTGCCACTGAACATGAGCTTATGGCCTATTATAAGCGATATGCCAAGCAAAACATTTTTGGTGTTATAACACAACAGATGAAGAGATAGGCAGATGGGTGGGTGAGGTATTTGACGATTGGGTGTGCGCGAGGTGACAAGTACCAACCAAGCCATAGTAATATCTCGAGGCCACGACCAACTATTAAAACAGATTGTAAGGCAATGATAAATGCATACTTGGTAAAGGGTACTTGGGAGGTGACCACTGTTGAGATTGCTCACAATCATAGCACTGTCAGCCCACAAAAATCTAGATTCTTTAGATCACACAAGTATTTAGACGAATACAGTCAGAAGATGTTGAATTGAACGACAAAGCAAGTATTCGAATGAACAAGAATTTTGGGGCACTTGTTGTTGATACGGTGGGGTTCGAGAATCTTGATTTTCAAGAAAAAGACTGTTGAAATTTTATTGACAAGGATAGGAAATTAAGGTTGGGTAAAGGAGGTGGCGAAACACTTACTGAATACTTCAAGAGGATGAGATTGCAGAATGATGGTTTTACATATATGATTAATTTGGATGAGATTGAGAAATGTGTTTTGGGCTGATGCACGTAGTCGAGCAGCGTATGAGTATTTTGGAGATATTATCACCTTCGATACGACATACCTAACCAATAGATATGGTATGCCATTTGCTCCATTTGTTGGTGTAAATCACCATGGGCAGTCTATACTGTTAGGGGCTGGGTTGCTCTCAAGCAAGGATACACGTACTTTTGTGTGGTTGTTTTGAGCATGGTTAAAATGCATGGATGGTCGGGCGCCAAAAGCGATCATTACTAACCAAGATCGAGCAACGAAGAGTGCTATTGCTCTGGTATTCCCAGACACTCACCATAGATATTGTCTATGGCATATAATGTGAAAATTTTCCTGAGAAATTGGGATCTCACACTGCCTATAATGCAGGGTTGAAGACTTCCATCTAGAGTGCCCTATATGATTTACAGACATGCGCAAAATTTGAGATGAAGTGGGGGCAACTTATTCAGAAGTATGAACTTGGTGATAATGCATGGCTACAAGGGTTGTACAACGAGAGGTCGTTTTGGGTACTGACGTACCTTAAGGGAGTATTTTGGACTGGCATGAGCACAACTCAGAAGTTTGAAAGTATGAATGCTCTCTTCGATGGGTTTGTGCATTCTAGTATGACATTGAAAGAATTTGTTGATCAATTTGACAATGCGCTCAGGAAAAAGGTAGAGCTTGAGACGATAGCTGATTTCAATTCCTCCAACCAAACCATCCCATGTTTATCAGCATTTTGCATTGAGAAGCAATTTCAATCTGTGTATACGAGTGCAAAATTTAAAGAGGTCCAAAGAGAGGTGTGGGGAATGATTTTATGTAACTGCATACTTATCAGTAAGGATGGTTGCATTTCCACCTATGATGTTTTGGATGAAATTACCACTAATGATGACCATGTCAAGAGCGTGAAGTACACAGTTTACTTTAACCAGGAGGAAGTTGATGTTAAATGCACATGTGCGTTATTTGAGATGAGGGGGATTCTCTATAGGCATGCATTGAACGTTTTCCAGATGAATAAGATGCATGCGTCGATGGATAAGTACATCTTGAATCAATGGAGGAAGGACTTAAAGAAGAGATATACGGTGGTAAAAAGTAGCTATGACGACTTGTGACAGAATGTAGACTCACGAAAGTATGAGTTTGTGGTTAAACGATGCCTCACTTGGGCAACCCTTGTTTGCCCAAGTGATGACCATGTTACTGCATTCATGTGCCACTTAGATGAGTTTGAGAATAAATTTAAAGGATTAACGCTTGAGTTCGGTTCAAGCAAAGTAAAAGGAAAATCTTAAGCCCACACATTGTTCAAGGGAAAGGGAGGCCACCAACGAAAAGGAAGGTTCCGCTTGTGTAGAAAGCTGCAATAAAGCGAAAGAAGAAACCGGTTAAAAATCTTATTTATAGTGTTAATTATATATTGCTTTTGACTGCATGTATATTTGTTTCTAACGAATGTTATTTTTTTTTTTTATCTTTCAATTTATTTAGACTTGCAGGAAAATATTTGATTATGCATCACAGTATGGTGAGGTATCAAGAGCTCCAAAAATTGATAAGGTAATACATTTCCCTTACGTGCATTAGTTCCATATTGCTTGTCACTGATCGAGAATTTTTTTGTAATCGGTTTGTATATCTTCATTTTCAATTTTTTTAGTTACTCAGTGGTAGCAAGTATGATTTTGTTGTTCTAACACAGTGCAGTACTGTCACATAGCCAACGCCATCAGTTAATGAGGAGATGTGACGTTGTGGTTGCAAGCAAGTATTTGATGAGAGGAAGGGTTTCGTGATGTATTTTGAAATATTTTGGTCGTTGTGATGTAATTGAGAATAATTAGATGGTTGTGGTGTATTTTGATGTATTTTGGGGGTTCAAGTAAGATTTTGTCATATTAATGGTCGTTGTGATGTAATTGAAGTATTTTGATGCTTGTGATGTATTTTGGCATTTTTGTTTTCAAGAAATATGTGTCCTTATTTATGGGTGTAGCTACTCAATTTATGATCAACTTATTTATAATATCGGGTTGGGATATTATTTGCTTATTTGGCAGGTTGTGATTGATTTGGTTATTTGGTTATTTGGTTATTTGGTCTAATATCTATCAGGTGAATTATATAGTAAGGTTATAAATTAGGTGAATATCTACGCTATGTTCAACATCCAGGAACCATCCATTTTACATATCATGATGTATTTTGGCATATTGTTTTGAAGAAAATGTGTCCTTATTTATGGGTGTAACTACTCATATATGATTAACTTATTTGTAATATCAGGTTGGGATATTATTTGGTTATTTGGTAGGTTGTGATTTATTTGGTTATTTGGTCTAATATCAAGTGAATTATAGTAAGGTTACAAATTAGGTGAATATCTACGCCATGTTCAACATCCAGGAATCATCTATTTTACATATTAAAAGTTTACAACTAACTTCTTCAAAATACAACCGGGCCATGTTCAACATCTAGCAACCCATCCATTTTACATACCAAAAGTTTATAATCTACTAACACTTGAGATCTCCCTTCACAACAAAAAGAAAAATATGCTAATATAATTTAATCCGAACTATCCATTTCCAACTAACTTTGACCAAAATACATTTATGATCCAAGCCAACCAAAAATTATTATAATCGATAACACCCAATACATACACAAAGATATACGAATACATCTATTTTGTACGACCTGCTCACAATTTTTTCCTCTTGCTTGTAAAGAACATCCTCTCACTCAACTAGTTTATCTTCCTTTTCTAAACTTTATATTCACGCAATAGTACATCGTCCTCCCTTTTTTGAACTACATTCTCTCTTGTTCGAATTTTGTCCTCTACCAGTTGAAATATATCTGCCCATAAGAAGAATTGGCACTTTGCTTCTCCCTGCAGTGCAAAAGGTATATTTGAACCAGGTATGAATATGACACGTTAAAAAGCAATACAAAAATATGACAAAAAAAAGCTATATTTTACCATGTTGTACTTCGGGCATGCGTAAAATTTTCTTCCAGGATTTTTGTTAGTTTTGGAGGTCTTTAATGGGGCTTTCAAGCCACACCCTCATATTGGTGATTCAAAAAAATCATCAACCACACATGATGATGCACTTGATGCCATAGGTTATCAATCTCAAACAGTGCACAAAAATGTTAAACCATGTCATGAAAGTAAGTAGAATGACCATAATGTGATGTTCAACAAGCTGTTAAAATGTGATGTTAAGTGCAACTCCAACCAAACAAATTAATAACTACCAAATTTATAAGTGGTTTTGACTCATGCATATAACTGCCAAAATTGGAATCATATTCTCATTTGAACAACCACAAGCTTAGGCGATGCTCCCTGTTTCACCTCTTCATTTCATTCACTACATACTTTGTTACCCAACAATATGACACTAGTGTTGAAATAGATTACACTCAAGAATTTAAATAAAACAAACTGATATGAGCATTACCAAAACCCAAAAAAACTGATCCTCATGTAAGATTTGTTTTTAATCTTCTCTCTAGAATAACATTGTTTTAATTTACCTACTGTTATTCATGTTTAGTTATGCCTTTAGTTTCTTTCTACTGCTAACAATGAATAATGTTTTGGGTTTCTGTTAAACTCAGATATTAGATGATGTTCCTGCAGTACTGAAGGCTTTGGAGGAGATTGGTTCTCAACTAAGGTCTAAATTAAATTCGGAAAGGATAGTACTTTGTCTTTAAGACTTCAATCAAATGTTTTTTTTTTTTAAATCAATGTTTATAATCCAGTTCCATTTTATTAAGGGAAAACCAATCGTGACAAGTGATTTCTATTAGCCCAGCATACAACTATACTGCAATCAGACCACCCCAACCATTTTTGGACCCAACTTCAGGTTATTGACTACATTATTGCTAAAAACCCTTAAAAATGTTGAGAACCTAAGCATTTGTTTCAGCTGCTATATGTATATTTCTTTTCCAGGTATATGGTGGGAAAGGTGAACAAGAACATCGACAAATTCAATTTTCTGGTAGCACTTGATTACACCCAAAGAATAATGCAGTAGTTGTAGCACAATTTTGAGTTTCGATTCTACAGGGAGACAATTTAAAAGAATAGCAGAAGGAACAAAGAAACTAAAGGAAAAATATTAAATAAGTTATGGAAAACAAAGATTAATTTTAACTGCAAAATAATAGTGAAACAAAGTGATTAAGGAAAAAAGTACTCAATTTGATGAACAGTAGAGTGTCGGGAATCCCTTGTACAAATCTGGTATTTTAATTATTCTTAATTTATTGGATAACTCAATTAGGAACTCAATTTACGAAATTCCCAATCAAAAGGTATTTATTTATAAACCAAAATTAAAGCAAATGTAACCCTTTGAAAAATCATTCACCACTTTTAAAATACGTAAATTACTATCTCTATTGAGAAAATCTAATGACGACAATATATTCAGGAATCGATATTGCAGCAAAAAAACTAAATCAATATGGATAAATAATTGATCCAAACATAATCAAAAAACTAATCCATTCAATAGAAAAAGCATGACTGAATCCATAAACAGAATAAATTCTATGATTATTTGGAGAAGAAAACATCAACGATGAATTGAGAATGATAAAACAAAAAAGTTTTAGCAAATAAAAATGAAATACATGAATTAAAATAAATTAGAAATACCATCTAATGTGCAAGTTCATCCCTAACCCTACTTGAGAATTTAGTTACCCATAAACATAATGAACAACAAAAATTTTCAGAGAAAACTGAAGTGAACGGCGGCCATGAAAGTGATTTTCTCATTTCTTCAGATCTGCCTCTTGTGCCTCCTCTCCCCCTCTATTTCGTGCTAATGATATGTTTATATAGGGTATGAAAGAAACCCTAATGTCCTCTTAATTTTCGCATAAAAAAATTGCTTAAATTTTAGAACTTATCTTAGCAGCTACGTACGCTCTTCAATATTTAGAATTTGGAAATCCTTATTAGATACAAAGTTATAGCCCTTTAAAATAACTTTTTAATGCATTAAGAATCGCATCAATCCGATATGTGAATAAAAGATACAGTCAAAAGACTAAAGTATGTCCAGACTGTCTCCTAGCGAATTTCAGACTTGGACTTCTTGTGGTTTCATCTTGTGATTTTTTTTCTTTTTCTTTTCTTCTAAATTGCTCTCAAACCCCATGAATGTCCTCCTTTGAATTTGACTGAGCTTGACTTGCTCTTTTATAAACTCTGAAATTAAACATAAAAAAACTGCTTAGGAGTATCCCAACGTAAATAGAAACTCAATTTAAGAATACACATTAATTCCTAATATTTCTATTCACATTTTAGCATTTTAGTCCAATAATAGGGTATTTAGAGTGCATTTTCGCATACTCATCAGCACTCAACAGGTATGTCCATCTTTCTTGGTTATATAATGATCATTTGTTAATACCACCAAAATGATGATAGAAACCATTTTTCTCTTGCTAGTACTACAAGAGAAAAATGAAGGATAACTTCAAGAGCAAAAACACAACCTCCAAAACCACAACACAACAAACCCAGTGAAAAAATATACGTTTTATTTAATATCAAAACTCCATAAGCATTTTTCCCACAACAAATGCAAAATGAGGGGGTAAAATCCAACTTTCAAGAGTAAAACCACAACCTTAGAAACCATATATCCAAGCATTAATGAACTAAAAAAAAATTAAAAAAAAAAAAAACCAACCAAAGTGAGAAAGGGATTACCTTACTGTCTTGGAATGGAAGACACGCACCAATGAGGATGAAAGTTTTTTGCGATTTGGGAACTGAGAGGAGCAGAATGGGAAGGGGATTTTTGTGATTCGGAAGTGAGAGGAGCAGAATGGGAAGGGGATTTTTGTGATTGGGAACTGACTCGGAGTAGTATGGGTCTTTTCTCTGGGTTTGTGACCCGACTGCGATTCGAGGCTTACTAAGGAGATGAAGAGACTATGCGATTCAAAAGTGAGCGGAGCATGGGTCTGTGAGCCATCATGTCTGTACGATCTGGGTTTTTTGTGATTTGAAATTTATACGAGGTACAGAATGGTTCACCATCCATTCAGAAGTGAGACTGCTATTCCACCCATTGACAAAGCTGAGAGGAGCAGAGTGGGTTTGAAAGGAGACAAATCGTGTTGGAGAGGAATCGTGTTACTGTTGCCGCTCGGTTTTTTTTGGGTGGGGGGGGGGGGGGGGGGGGGGAAGGAGAGATGACTTCAGACCGTGAACTTCAAAACCGTGTAAGTGGAAACCGTGACATAACGGTCAGACCGGGTTCGTCATGTCCCGGTGTGGGGTGTATGCGCGTGGACCGGCTTTAGACTAGATTTTTCCAAATATGTTGCCAACGCTCAAAAAGGTTTGGATGAAAGGCCTGAGAGAGTCACTTAAAGCAAGTAGGCAGGCCCTGCCCATTCCTCTCCGAGCGGCAGCAAAAGCAATGCGAAATATCACAATGCCGTTTTCATATAATCCTAAGCAATTCCATGTCGGCAGTTGAAACAGGTTATCTAATTGACGTAGACTAGATTAATCAAGCCAGAAAATTGAACTACCTTGTATGATATACCGATTTATTCATTGAAGAAAATATAGGTAAAAAATCCGGGTAATTTGTACAAATATGTGGACTCTTTTATACCTAAACAGAGTTGGGATTGGTGTACGTACAGCAGCAGATGGAGAAACGGGTATGTATAAAGGGTGATTATGGCTGTCTGTTTTGACGAAAGAATTTATTTAGTCAAGCAGTGTGCGTTATTGGGGCAGTTCTATTCAGCCTCTCAAGTATGCCATTTGCCTTCCTCTTGGCCCAGGACGTCCCGCTTTGTGCAAGCCTACTGAGTGTACCATTGACATTTTCTTCTTCTCTAATTTCCACCAATTTAGTCCTATCAATCATACAGATTGCATAGAGAATGGCAGCACTATTCTCCTTGCTGCGTTCGCAAATGTCCCCCCTAATGAAACTGAGCAAACAAGGCACGGCACCAAGCTCAGACATTTCCTCAACTGCCTTCTGATGGCCTGAAAGCATTGCAAGTATGGTCAACAACTCATCAACTAATATGCCGTCCATGATCTTTTTCAAAATCACTTTGACTGCACCTCCTTGGACAGCCCTCCGTTTATTCTCGCGGACGATACATAGGTTGAATATTGCCGAAGCAACATCCTTCATGACTAATGGATGCCCCTCGTCTAAAAGATCAATTAGAGGTCCGAGAGCACGAGATTCTCCAATAATGAGCTTGTTTGAGTCAAGGGCTGATAATGTGAAGAGAGCTGCAGCAGCATTGCTTTTTGTTTGAATGTTTCCATGTATTAAGGATTCAATTAGCAGGGGTATGACCACTGGATTCTCTGCCACTAGTCTCTTATAATTATTATCTTGAATTGAGACATTTAGAACCGTTGTGATCAAATCCTCTTGGAGATCAGGATGAGTATCAACCCTGCCTGCTGATAGTGGATTGAGCAACTGAGGAATGGCATCAGTGAATTCACCAAAAAGGGCCCGGAATGATGGCATTTTCTTCGTTAGACGCCGAAGCTCTTTCGCAGCTTCTTTCTGCTCATTAAGGGGTTGGGACAACTTTTTGAGCAGCAAACTTAGATACCCTCGGTCTGCAGCAGTTTCTAGCTCATCATCAATATCCTGTGCAGCATTTTGAAGCTCAACTCCATTCTCCCTGCACCAGTGGGAAATCATTTCTCTGACCAATTTATTAGAAGTAAGAACTATATGAGGTAGAACTTCTTGGGTTTTAGGGCATATCCCGTGGCCTTCATTCAACCTCCTCTGGATGAATATACGATCGTAAGTCTGCATGTCATCAGGGGTAAAAATTCACTAAAATGAGTTATACTGTGACTCTGCAGATGAGTGAGAGAAGAACATAGGAAACATCAAAACAAAAACAAAAGGAAAGGACATGAAAATGAAGATTGTACAGATATGATATTAAGTTCGTTGCTGAATTAATTGGTACTTGGTTGGCAATAAATCCATTAATGATATCAATTAGTGAGAACATATTCATAATTCTACATCTTTCAGAAAAAGTTTGCGGTCCAGACCTAGACCATCTTTTGCACTATGTAAATTCCAAGATCTCTTCTTGTTCAAGCATTTTAAAACCAAAAAGAGTGGAAAATTCTATGATGAAACTCGAAGCAAGAAACTGAGATGAAAGCATCAAATAAATATAGAAAATGCCAAATCATCAATGGTAACAGAAGTTCAAACTGATAGGAAGAAAGAATTCATATTGTAACGAAAAATGTTAGAGTAGAAGTTTTGTACAGAAATTGGTAGTAGATATTTTGGATATCTTGATGAGTAGAGATATGTAAGTGTGTGGTAATTTAACTTCAAAACTCGAATCACTTTCTGCTTTTCACGTAAAGACAATGGAGGAAGTCATTAAAAGCAATATTTGATTATATATTCTACAGGAAATCTATTGATTCTATGTCGTGGGAAATTGGGGGCATCATATCATCGAGTTTGGAACATAATCTAGATTGAATTGAAGCGAACTTGAAGAAAAAAAATTTCCGAAAATACATTAAAAAGTCTTGATACTAGAATCCCAAATATGAGTAAAAAATAACCAAGTGAGAGGCTGAACCAAAAGTCGCACGTCCAAAATGCCCGAAATCCATTGCTGAGAGAGAGAGAGAGAGACAGAGAGAGTCCCTAATAAGAAATGTTATCAAAACGTAAAATCCTTGCATGCGTATTCACACTGAGCGAACAAACTAAAAACCAACAAGAAATGTATATGGAAAGACAACAAGAAAAGTAAAATTTTTAAGAAAAAGAAAAAGGAAAAAGAGAGGATTAAAAAAGCATGCTAAGAACCTCTCCAGTGGTCAAGACAACGGGGTCTCTCATGATCTTTCTCGAAATGGGGCATCTGAATTCTTCAGGAACAGCCCAAAGATCTTCCAATTTCATACAAAGGGACTTGTTGAATTTCAAGACCCTTAAAGAACGCAAGGTCCTGATGGCCTCGTCGGTCGTCTCTACCTTATAGTCATCTTCATCCAAAATCATCTTCACCAGTGTCCGCAACTCATTCTTCAGCACCGTGGCCTTGGCTGATACAACACCATCAGTCTCCGAGACCCCAGTTTTAGCCATATTTGGAGCAAGAATAACCAAGAAAAACTCGTGGAACGAGAAGAATGCGAATTAGATTTTGTAACGGAGGAGGTAGCGAATTATGGGCTTCTACTTGATCATTTCCTTTCTTTCTTCAATTCTCTCAGTCCGAATCTTCTCTCTCTCTCTATTTATTAGATAAATAACTTTGCAGTCGTAATTCCTAAGCACTGCTATTTAAAAATAAATAAATACGAAATTTATATTAAAAAAATTAATTTTTTAATAATAAATTATTATTTTTTAAAACAATTACGTGACGCTTATTTTAAAACTGTACGTAATATTAAGAGATCAATAATTCTACAGCCAGTTGGCTTGCAGCCTTGCCAGAGCCTCGTGGCTAATGTGGCAGTTTATTTATAAAAAAACATAAGCCGGAAATGAAATACGTGAAATATGGAAAATTAGAGAGTAAAAATGAAATGCGAAATTTGAAGAGAGAGAGTAAAAACCTAAGAGCATCCCCATTCGGTTTTACTTTCCCATTCCTATAATTTAACTCAAATACTCATTTCTTTAAATTTATCCCTAAAATTTGTTTATCTTCTAAAAACCTCCTACATCCCATTCCTCATCCCTATCTCTATTCTTTTAAATAATATTTCTCTATTATTTTTTTATTACTTTTTTCTCTCTCTTCCATTTACAATCTTAACTACTAACTGTTTTGTCTTATTATCTTTTTTTTTTTAAATATCACTTTCTACTAAATATTTATTGGAGATTAAGACTATCCAATACAGTATTTTTTTTTTTAAATTGAAATTCGTAGGAATAAAATAAAATGTTTTTATTAATTAGTGCATTTTCTAACGTGATGACAAATTTAATTAGATTCGGACTCAATATTTTTTAATTGGATGCAACGGTAATATTTCAGCAACTTTTCTTCAACGGTAATATTTTCTATCTTAACTACGAACGGTAATATTTTTTGTTTTTTTTTCAAGGGTAATATTTTGTATTTTTTCTCCAACGGTAATATTTTTTGTTTTTTCTCCAACGGTAAATTTTTGAATCTTTTTTCCAACGGTAACTTTTTTTGTCTTCTCTCAAACGGTAACATTTTTACTCCTATGTCAAACGATAGCAATAATTCCTTTATAAATATGCAAACTCAAGCCTCATTTCCTCTATACAAACCAAACTTCTATTGCATCCTTTCATCTCCTACTCCTTTCATCCTATGGCTCGTACTTTCTTTCGCAAATTATTGACATACGTATCATCTGAAGATGATAGCGATGTTCAAAACATGGAGGCGGATGGTCAGTCATCGAGGCGACGTGGCAATAGCCAACGTCGTAAGTTTATTCGACGTGATCATGTTTAGGGACACGAGCGTCTATTTCGTGATTACTTTGCTGAAAATCCAGTATATCCCTCGAATCTATTTCGAAGGAGATTTCGGATGAGTCGTCCCCTATTTCTTCGTATTCTAAATGAAGTAGAGTCTTACGACCCGTACTTCATCCAGAGAAGAGATAATGCCGGCCGACTCGGTTTATCTTGTATGCAAAAAATCACTACAGCACTTAGAATGCTGGCGTATGGGGTTACTAGAGATTTTATGGATGAATACATACGTATTGGTGAAAGCACCGCAATGGAGAGCCTAAAAAAATTTTCTGAGACAGTAGTAACTGTTTTCTCAAAAGAATATCTAAGGTCTCCAACTGCTAATGATATAGCCCGATTGCTTGCAATTGGAGAACAACGAGGATTCCCAGGAATGCTGGGAAGAATTGATTGCATGCATTGGAAGTGGAAAAATTGTCCCGCAGCTTGGAAAGGTATGTACTCTGGCCACATCCGTGAACCAACTATTATTTTAGAAGCAATTGCTTCATATGATCTTTGGATATGGCATGCCTTTTTTGGTATGCCCGGTTCACATAACGATATTAATGTGCTAGAGAGATCTTTTATTTTTACGGAACTTGCCCAAGGACGTGCTCCTCCAGTCAATTACACTATCAATGACAACGACTATACTATAGGCTATTACCTTGCGGATGGTATTTATCCCAAGTGGCGAACTTTTGTGAAAACGATTCCATCACCACGTGGAAATAAGAAGAAAAATTTTGTGAAAGCACAAGAATTCGCAAGGAAAGATGTCGAGCGTGCATTCGGGGTACTTCAACAACGATTTGCTATCATTCGTGGACCTTCCCGAATGTTTAAAGTGAAGGAACTAACGAATATAATGAAAACATGTGTTATTCTACATAATATGATAATTGAAGACGAGCGTGATGATAGTGAGTGTTTGAACATTGAATATGATCAACTTGATGATAATCTCCCCGAATTGTCGCGCAATCATACAACTGAGCTTACAGACTTCATCCAGCGTCATCATGATATTAGAGACAGCTCAACACATCATCAGTTTCAAGAAGATCTAATTGAACATCAATGGCTTTTACATTCACAACATTAGTCAGGGTTGCTTTACCTTTTATTATTTCCTTAATGTAATTGGGCTCTTATGTTTAAGTTAATCGGATTTGCATTTGTATTTCATTATTGTTATCAATTTCCGGAATATATTAATGGTAATCAAGTTTGTTTATGAAAATGGGGCCTTGAGTCATTAATTGCACAACCCTATCATACTTCCCATATTATCAAATACAAAAAAGATTAATTACATGTATGTTTACACATATAATTGTTACAAACATAAAATAAGAAATCAAATACAAAATAATCAATCCAAATCATCGAACCGACTGCGTCTCGCCATGACCTCCCTCTGGAGTTGTTGGAAAAACAGCCGCTGCAATTCTGGCATGACACTCACATCCATCATCATAATGCGCTGATCCTATTCCTTCTTCGCGAGCTCCACTTTCTCAGCCTCCAACCGAAGCCGTTCGTCCTCTTGTCGTAATTTTCTGGCCTCTGTCTCCTTGTCATACGCCATCTTCTCGGCTTTAAGACGAAAAAACTTTCTCCTGAGCACGTGACTCCTCCAACAGAGTATATTTCATCTTCCTGAGTTGGAAGTTCTCCTCTGCATGCTGGCCTTGGGCCTTTCATTTTCCTTTCTCAGCTTTCCTTCCAATTGGTCGATCGGGCTCCATAACTTCATTCTCCATCACATGGTCCGCCTCGAGATCAAAAACAGAATCAATTGTAGCTCCAGAACATCGAGTTGGGGTCGGGGATGGGGACATCATCTTCCTCCGCTTTGGATTCTCCTTTGTCGTGCGCCAAATCCACTTAGGTTGGTCCTTCAACAGGTGCCAACAATGCTCGAACTGGAATAAGCATTTCTCTAGCAATTGGTACATAACCTTCGCTTTGTCAAACTTGTAAGAGAAAAAGAAACAAATGTTAAATCAATAATTGTGAACAGAAATTGTTTGAGTAAAGGACTTTGGGATTTGATAATGTTACCTTATCTTGCTCGGTCATGCCACTTTGATTTAACCCTTCAACTTGGGCTAGTTTCGCACAAAATTTGTTTGTGGCCTTTTGGATCACTGACCACCGGTGAATTAAAGACTTTATTGTCCTCTCATTTGTGGTTTCTTTAAATTGTTGAAAGTACTCAAAATTTTTTTCCCAAAGCTGTGAGTGTTTTTGATATGTTCCCTGGACGGCATCAAGGCTACAATTTAGCCATGCGGAGACAAGTAACTTGTCTTCCTCGGAGGTGAAGTTCGCACCCCTCACTGATTTCCTAACACCGATAGGGTCGTTAGGGAGTTGAGGTGGAGAGTCATCAAGGGTTACTGGAGATGCTCCACATTGCCCACCATAAGTGGGCTCGAGTTGAGGATCTTGACTTAGGAGGTTTGTGAAGTACATATGTCCAGAGTCTTGTGAATCCATTGCTAAAAACGCATTGAAAATGTTAGAAACTAGTTTCGAAAAGTTTGGGGTGTTAGTCCGGGTGGATGGCTCAGAAACCGTTTGGTATGATCTTGGAAAGTTGGCATCCCATTGATGGCCAAAACAACCGGTTGCCAATACTTATTGGCCGTCCTGATTACCTATCCATTGGGGAAATGACCATTAAATTTCCCATATCCCCACAAACGGTTGTCATCATCACAGCCTTGTGGTTTAGTTTACACACAATATAACTCAATTAATCAATAATACCAAACAACATGCAAAACAAAATAATCCTAAATACGAGCATCCCCATCCGGTTCTACATCCATATCGAATATATAAATAATTAAAAAGGCTCAGAATGGTGTAAATATTGACACCATGTGTAAGCAAGGAGCCCAACATTCGAATGGCTGCAAAATCTCACCCGAACCCCGATTGCCTTTTGTGAAAAGTACCACAAACTGCAATATGGCAATTCGGGTGAGAATTACCCCGCCATATCGATGGGGCCCCATACACACTTCTGACATAACCCGCACTATAACACCATGATCACAGCCTAATATAAACCCTCTCCCCTGATAGATACGCAACATTGCAAATGACCCAACGCCAAATATCAAAATGAGCAAACTATTTTATTCCAAGGACAGTTGCAATATTCCATCAATTCAAGCATAAAGTTATTAGCATGTTGGGCTATTAATACCTTCCATAATATAGAGTTATGTGGAGAGAAATTCCACTCACTAATTATATTAAAAAATAGGAGTCCGAAAGCCTTTAAAATGTATTTTCCAAACACAAGGAAATAATAACAAACAAGAGCAAGAGACTAAAATAAAGGGGCTGAATACAGCATGTTAAAGGACCAAGAGCAACATTTTCATAGCAGCATGTTATTGGAGCACCAATAAAAATCCATCAATTCAAGATGATTTTAAATTGCATAATGAAAACAGAATTTAGAAGAGAGATCACAACATTCAGGGGCAAATTCAACATTGGATATGAAAGACCAAGAAACAGCAGCCCAAGAAGCATGCTTTGAAGGAAAAAGATATGGAAAAAAATGTAGATCCCAAGTTCTCTCAAGCAAAGATGTTCACAGCAACTGAAAACCAAACTTCGATCACCAAAGATTCAAAATTTACAATCTATTCTGGCCCACCAAACAATACATGTGAGCTAGATAATCATCACAGGAAAAGAGTATACATTTTCGCAGCAACCAAACAATAGCCAAAGGAAAATATGACAGAAACATCATGGAGGATTTTCGGGGTTCCCAAACAATCACAGAAGGAAAAACAGGGCAGCAAATATTTTCTGAAATTCGCACCAACCAAACAGGGGCACCATTCATCAAAACGCAAGCCAAACCTCATCTCATTTCCCAGCAACCAAACGTGATTACTCAAGAAAATATGCAACCAAACCGCAGCAAATTTTCACAGCAACCAAACGGGTTGCTCAGGAAAAAATCAAAGGAAACCATCGTCTATTTTCACAGCAACCAAACGGGTTGCTCAGGAAAAAATCAAAGGAAACCATCGTCTATTTTCACAGCAACCAAACGGGTAACTCAGGAAAAAAGAAATCAACCCTTCCATAAATTTTCACATCAACCAAACGGATAACCCAGGGAAATAGCCACAAGAAAACCCTATGAGTTTTGCACACCGATCAAACATTTCGCACAAAGCATTTCCACTTTCATCACCAAGAAACACGCAAGAAATTAACAGGGGTGAGAAAATGAGAAGAAGAATACCGATTTCCTAGCAGGAGAGGCGAAATCGGGAGCACCAACCATCGGGAGGGATGAACGCGGGACAGGATGGGGAAATGGGATTTGGGGATGTACAGTAGGTCCCCAAAGATGGGGATTTCCTGTACGTCCCGAAAATTAGAAACCCATTTTAGGGAACCGGATGGAGGGAGGGTTTTAGAGAAAACCCTAAAACTTTCAACAAATAATAGGGAAATGGGGGGGATGGGGAACCGAATGGGGATGCTCTAAGAGAGAGTCTGCGTCTTCTTCATTATGACTTGTGCGTCTTCTTCGTCGTGCATCTAGCTTCTCCCGAGCGTCTCCAGAGCTGTCTCCAAGGGTCTGCAAGAAGAACATTTTTGGTGAGATTCTTGAAACATTTCTTCACTTTTCCCTCAGATTTCTTAGAGTTCATTTTAAATATTTTCTGGAATGGATCTGTCATAGGCCAGCATCTAAGTGAAAGTTGAGCTTGGGAGCATCCCTTCATGTTTGCGAAACCAGAGAGTGGGAGTTGATCTCTGAGTCTCGGTTGAAGTCGTGGGTATATATCTTTGAGGTCGGCGCTCACTTTAGATGGTGATGATGTGATTTGGTTCTTCAAAACCTAGTCTGCCGAACATTTTTGGTAAGATTCTTGAAACATGAGTTTTACATACCCATTGGAAATGCTGTGATTAGACTTGTCTAGTTAATTGAATGATGTTAAGCCCATGTCAGGGAGTCTGCCATTTTTGTTTGTTGCACAACACAGTAGCTTTCTCTTTTAGAGTTTGTCTGTTACAATTTAGGAGCATAAAGCATTTGGAGGACAATTCCCTCATGCAAAAAATCAATACAACAAACTATTTTCTCTCTTTCCCTATCTCTCTCTCCTTCTCTCACATTATGTAGGCACTCACCCTCAAAGCAAGCCTATTCCTTCTTCACTGATTAGGCGTAACACTCTATTTGCGATGGTCTCCCTATAATCGTGGGTTCGATACATAGTCCTCAAGCATGATTATTCCGTCTCTCTCACCTTTAAGGTCCCTCACTTCATCTACATTTTTCACTTGTGATTTTCTTGCATTGTTTTTTGTTCATTTTGATTGATTGCTCTCGTTGGAATTAACTTTTTTCTTTAAATATTTATTTGGGTTCCTGTTTATTTTCTGTTTGGTTTCTGTTTGTGGGGTTTGTTCTAAATAGCGAATGAGTTTTTTGGGAATATTTATATCAATGAAGTATTATTTCACTCTAAAATGGGAAAAAAAGGTGATGGTTTGGGTTCTTAGGATTTTTAGATAATAGACGAAATAGTGGCCTAGTGCAATACACAAACATAAGAGGTGCTATATGAGGGCTTTATCCTTTAAGTTGTGCTCTTCACAAGATCTAAACCTCAAGTCTAAAAGGTGAGGCATCTTCTTTGAGGCTTGCCTCATCGTGTAATCCTGAAAAAAATTTTGATCATATTAGCTAACTTATACTTGTTACAGTCGGGTGTATTCGGGGGTCGGATCCTCGAGGGTCACATTCTCCCAATTACCTAAAAAAATTTACTTTTGGACTATGCAGAGGGTATACATGGTTTAGTGATGCTTAATATTCTTAATGGGTTTACTGCACTTGTTTTATTTTACTTTTTTTAGGGAAATTTTTTAATTAAAAAAAATTTGTTTTCCTTGTAATTTCCTGACGATATCTGCAATTTGATGCAACACTATGAAAGAAGTCAAATAAAATCTGGAGAAGCAAAGGATGTTGTTTGGAAGAATATGTTTCCAGGAAAGTTGATGTACTTTTATTGGAATAGGGGAGATGAAATGGCTCTGACAATAGGTGCTCCAAGAGGGACTCTACTTGTCCAAAAATTACCAGTTACAGACCCAAAGTAACTTTAGGTTTCTTTTACCAAAGAGAGCTGTAACAGCCTGCTAAAAATTCAATGGAAGAATTTCTATAGACTTTAGGAACCTCGTGAAAACTCCGTAAGTTTTCACAAGTTGACTAATTGCAAAGGTTTTAGTCCGTCAACTTAGTCAGTGTTATCACTCACTATGGTGCCAGAAATGCCATTTTAATTGCTTGAGGTAGTTAGAAGTGTTAGAATATGTTATGGTCTATGCCACTAGACTTAGTTGAATATTTAGGATTTTATAGCGCGATAAGTCATTTTCATAATTTCGAACGGAACACCTTCGAGACTGTGAAATTATTTTTAGGGGCACTTTGGGGTTAAGTTTTGGTAAACAATTTTCACTGTAGGTTGATAGGAATATTTATGATTTTTCAATACTAATTTTATTACGTATTTTTTTGAAGTGAATAGTAACCTCGATAAGCGTACTAAGTGCAGCGTTTTCAAAATCAGTGTAAAATATCCAAATTAGGTTAGAGAAGTTTTATTTGGACACTTGGTAAGATCTTAGCCACACATAGTGAATAGTATTAAACACTTGGCATAAAGAGGAACTATTAGATGGATTTGTGAAGGAAATCAAGGTGTAAAATCATGCTATCTAAGCAAAACCTTTTTATCTAATCAACCAAATTGAGCCAGATTAAAGAGGATTTCAACCCTAGTGAAACCCTAAATGGTTGGAATCCAATTGAAACCCCAAAAACTTGGTTGAAACCAAAACCCTAAACGGTTTCCCCAAACCCTAAATTGGCCTTCAAACCCTTTTTGATCTAATGTCTAGCATTGTGTTTAATCACTTGATTAAATCACTTACACATGCAATTAACTTTTCAAATCCTTGTTATGACATCATTATCCAACCTTTTAAACCTTGAAAATTTTATTGGTCCAAGAAAAATTAGATTTAGGCTTGATAGTATCTCAAACCCTAACCAACCCCCCTTTAAACTCCAAATTGAAGCCCACTTGGTTGAGGCCCACCAAGGCCTACGAATTTGGCCACCTTGGTAAAACTTCTTGAAGAAGTTTCCTCCCCCACATGGAAGACCATCCACTGCCCTTGCCTGCACCCAATAGTACCTTGATGAGATGGAGAAACCCACCCCATCAACCTCCATACCTCACAGCTTTTGCAGGCAGTCCTTTGCCTCTCACTATTCTCTACTTTATGTCACATAGCCAAATCCAATCAAGGGTCATTCAAGTCCATATCTTCCCCCTCCAGAATTCTTGAGTCGTGCAAGACACACTTCCTTCCCTTTCATCACTTCTTCAGCCCGTTCTTAGAGAGAAATCCAAAAGAGCTCTCTCGAGCAAATTTCTGGGTCTTTTTACGTGGAGCTTTTCGACCCTTTTAAGGTATTTTTACACAATCAATCCTTCATAAAAGTTGTTTCTATTTGAGTATAACTTCCGTAGATATATTAATCATATAATTACATTGTCATTTGGTTGGTCAAAAGTATTTTTAACCATGGAAAGGTCATTCTGGGCTAGAAATTGGAGAGTATATTATGTTTTGGAGTTTTTGACCAAGCTAATGGACATATCTTGGTCCGAACATTTTATGGAGTGTTTTCAGCATGTGTTTAAGAGTTTTCATTGAGGTTTTGTTGCATGAATAAAGCTTTTGATGATAGATTTTCTTAAATCTAGAAACTTGAAAACTGGAAGTGGCAAAGCAATATTTATTTGGAGAAAGTTTGAATATTTCGATATTTGATCTTACTCTAAAGGTTTTGATATTTTATATGATAATTCTAAATCTATTATTTTCGTTTTAAGATGTTATTTTGAAAATTTTTAGTATTTTTTTCAAAGATATGATTTTTCTATGCAAGAGGATTTCGGTTAGGCCTAAGATTTGATGTTTTTGGATTAGATCCATGTTTTATTGATTTTTAGCCATGTGATTTTAAGTTTGATGGTTGAATATTCTTTAGGACAAATTTTTAACCATGTGATGCTTCATTTCAAAGATCTCACCTTCTTAAGCTATTGATCAAGAGATTTATCAAAGTTACTTGAGGAAAAAGTTTATGTTTTTGGACTAAGTGTAAAACCAAAAACTCTAAGTATTTTTTTTGTGATTTTTGTGACTTTAGTTTAATGATTTAAAGCACGGTTGATCTTAGATGATGTTATGAATATGTTAGAAGTAAGATTGATTTTTTTGGAATTCTTGGAGATGTTTAGATTTAGAGTCAAAACTTGTGATTCAAGTATTTCGATCTTTTTACAAAATGTTTGGTGTTGATTATTAGCTTTTTCTAAATGGATGTTTAAAGTATGGTTTTAAACTTAGGATATGAAGATCCTTATTGCAAAATTTTGGTTTAAGCATGAGTTTTGAAGTTAAAAGGAATTGCAACAAAAATCAAGAGAAATAGACTATGGATGTTTCGGCCATAGTGTGTTTTCCATAGTTGTGATTTGTTTTAAATTTTTCTGAGTTAATATTTGAGTTTAGGATAAAATTTGCATAAGGAATGTAAATTTTGGAAATTTTTGGAGTTAAGATGTGAAATCTTTAAGTTAGAGGTAAAATAGTCATTTTCCCACATGTAGAGGGTAAAATAGTGATTTTACTCTAAGTTGTCTTTTTTACACATTTTTAATTGTTAATAATTAAATTTTTTAACTTTTAGAATACTCTCTTATAGCTCCTCGTGTTTTGCACTTTATTCTTGTAGAATGCAACGATCCAGGTAAGTTAATTTCTGACTTACTATCAGTTTACGGTATATATATGATGGGTAAGGGAACTACAATTTATGTATGTGTTGCGCTTAAAATTTGACTCAAATTAATGAACCAAAAGTTTAGTGCAGTTTTACCTGCAAGTATACAGTTATTGTAGTATCTTACAGGATTGAATCCATAGGGATTGACTTTTGTGATAAAGAAAATAAATTTAGATAATGAAACGAAGTTACTAAAAGAAATGTGCAATCAAATGAAGATTGATAAAATAACTAAATCAAACTAAAATGATAAAATGAATTGATATGGAGAAAGACTAAGGTTTCGAGGATCCGTTTAATAATTTATGATATTGTTTCCGATCGATTTACTTCAATTAAACTAGAATAATGATTCCGTTTAATTGGAAGATTTAGCATTTAAGATCAAGAAAAAAATAGTCGCTTATGATTGAGCGTAAACGATTGATGATTAAAACATTTACAAATCTATTTGAATACCACAGGGATTCCTCAAGCATTCACTGTATTCGAAAATCACAACGAATCAATATGAGTATATAGATAATCAAAATATCCAATAATAAAATCTTTCAATCGATCAAGCTCGCAGAATAAATTTTACGTGGATCCGAAAACAATATTTAAATCATTAAACTTCACCGCTAACCTTAGTATGAAAATTTAGCCAACAATATTCATCACAAGTGCTATAAAAATATTGTTCAGGATAAAATTAAAATAAAATACAATGAAACCACACAATAACATAAAACTGAAAAGAAAATAAAATAAAATAAAAGTTAAAACTCCCTCTCCGTTTGGTGTTCGTTCCGTTTGCTCCAAACTCACTTCCGTCTGCTCTCTCCAACGCTCAGTGTCCCCGTGCAACGTGACTCCCAAACGTTGAAGTGCAACGTCTAACCTCCCGAAAGCAAGCCAGCCCACGTCTCTGTCTAAGAACCCTTCCTTTTTCGTTCCAGTTTCAACCAAACGAAAATGAAAACTGGTTCCGCAGCTACTTTGTTTCTTTCTCCGAAAACAGAGAACCCAGTTCTTGCGTATCAGTAGCTTTCTCCTTCAGCCTGAGTTTACGTAAAACCAGTAGCTTCTCAACTCTCCTTCAGCTTGAGTTTACGTTAAACTGTGTCTTTCCAGCTTTCAAAAAATTAACCACCTCCGTAACCTCTCCTCAGCCTAGCTTTCCCTTCAGCGATGGACCGCCACGAAGAAACGCCATAAAACTCCCTTGAACGTAAACTCCCTCTATTTTTCTTTTTCTCTCCACGTCTTCCCTCCCTGGCCAGTCTCACTCCAGCCAGGAGGGGGAAGCCCCCCCGTCCCCCACGTAAACCCTTCTCTTCTCACCCTCTTTATTTCTGGAAACTCCCCAAGTACCTACTACACCAACTTCCTCCCAGCAAAATAAAACAACTTCACATCATGCACCGACTTTCAGTTCCAGCACAACACAGCTCCTCCTTTTCAACTCTAACGTCCCTACCTCTTTTCAATTCCAAACACACCTCAACTCTGCTACAACTCTGCTACATCCCTACTCACCCTCTCTTCTGCTCTCTCTCCACGTCTTCCCTCCCCCAGCCAGTCTCACTCCAGCCAGAGGGGGGGGGGGGGGGAAGCCCCCAGTCCACCTCCTCTACGTAAACCAGCAATATATATATATATATATATACAGCTGCCTCACGTCGGTGCCAAACTTCTTCCTCAAATCAAATTAATACTTTTCAGCACAATCAAATTCCAGCACGTCTCCATTGGTTGAAAACGCCTACACGGCTGCCTTGAAACTCAAGCATGGCTCCTTTGCTCACCTAGTCTCCTATCTCTTCTCTACCCTTTTTTTCTACCGTCCAGCCACACACACACACACATATATATATATAAATAGTTGCCTTAAGTTGCAAACTTCCTCCAATTCAAACACGGCACGGCATGTACTTCCATGTTCTTTCTTTTTTTATTTTTTTCCAGCCCACATGCCTTCACGTTTTAGCTCCCTCTTTAGACTTTGACTTTGTATGTATTTGTCCACCGCAAAATATTTTCTTCATCGCATGTGTTTATGAACAATCAAGGTAAGAAAGAAATCATCTTCATTTTGTGTCTTATTTTTCAGCTGCCAAGTACTTCCTTCCTTTTCTTCATTCCTCTCAACTTTTAGTCAAAAGTTCCAACCGAATCTCATTTGAATTTTATTTAAACTGAAAATAAGAAGAAGAAATAACACTCAAAAATAAATTAAAAGAAAAATAGATTATCAAAAACAGACTATATATGTGAGGAAATATTGTCCCATTAAATCATAATTATAAAATTAAGCATAAACATGATATCAATCAAGTAAAAATCACAACTCGTATTTATGCTTTATTAACCATTTTTCCATCTAAAACCAATAATAGTGTCACGAAGAATTTAAAATACATTAATTTTAAATAGCTAAAACATGCAATATTTCAGCTCAATCACACCCCCCAACTAGCTTTTTGCTAATCCTTGAGCAAAATAGTGAAAATTAATTGAGATGAACATCGCATAAAGTTCGAAATTCAAACAAAAACAATCAAACATAATTCTAAATTCTCACAAAAAATCGATTCGTGACTTCTCAACACCAGGAGTTGTATCCACAAGGAAAGTCTCAACAATTATTCACATAGAATTAGGGCAAATATCTTAGAACTTGGATATGTGTGTGTGGCTAAATCTCTGTGTGTTCCTCACTAATAAACATGATTTATCATAGAATTTTTCAACCTTAAGATTAATCATTATTGATTCTAACTACCTCAAAGCCTAAGGGACTAGCAGTTTTCACGCCAACTCTGTTTAAAAGTTGAACACTCAACCCCCAAAGTTTTGGGTAACTGTTTCTAGCCCTTTATTTAGGAAAACTTACACAATTTTCCTTTTTCTTTTCTTTTTTTATTTTATTTTTATTTTTTTTATTATTTTTATTTCTTTCTTCTTCTTCTTTTTTTTTTTTTTAGTATAAGGCTCAGTAGTCCTGCAGTTTACTTCTCCTGTTTTAAATCAATAAACATTAATGAGGAACATTACAAGTGTAAGCATGTGTAAAATGTTCTTTCAAAACTTGCCTTTCATTCTATACAAATCATACTAATTCTCATTTTTGTAGATATCGCATCCCGGTGTTTCAAGTCACTCCTCAACAAAATATGATGCATCATAAGTCATGTTCTATGCTTAAGGTTGAAAATAAATCTTCACAAAATAATTCCGCTCAACTACTCCACCAAGATACTCAAATCTCACAAAAATGCCAAAAGTGTGTGTTAATCATTTATGTTTCAATGCAACTCACAATTTTTTTTTTTTTTAGGTACTAATAAATTTTTAACAGAAAACCCTCCCCCCAACTAAATGTGACATTGTCCTCAATGTTCAGCAATTGAATGCTCGATGATGTATGCTATACAGGCATGAATTGGAGCAAGATAAACACTGCAGAACATATATTAAGACAAAAATGATTAAACCTAAAGGAAAGAAGTCACCTGAGATACTCAAGCGCACACAAGGAGTAGATTTCTGTCAAAGTTAAAAACACAAAAAATAAAAGAAAGAAAAACAAAACAAACAAATACGGTATATACAATGAAGAATCAGAAACTAATTCTGATAAGTAGGATCCTCCAGAGTAGTGGACTCAATCTCTGGAGTAAAATCATCCAAAAATGGTTTCAACCTTTGTCTATTAACTTTAAAAACATTACCATTTTCTGGATTTTCTATCTCAATGACCCCAAAAGGATAAACAGTTTTTACAACAAAGGGGCCAATCCATCGGGATCGAAACTTGCCAGGAAACAAATGGAGCCTTGAATTATACAACAAAACTTTTTGGAAAGGCTCAAAAGATTTTCGAAAAATATTTGTCATGAAAAATTTTCATTCTCTCCTTGGCAATGCTAGAGTTTTCGTAAGCTTCATTCCTGATTTCCTCTAACTCATTAAGCTGAAACTTACAAAGAGAGCAAGCTTTATCCACATCAAAATTAAATTGCTTGATTGCCCAATAAGCTTTGTGTTCAATTGATATGAATATGGGAGCAATGTTAATTGATCTCTTTCCCGTCAAAATAACAAAAATCATACCTGAAAAAAAATAAGACAAAATTAGCAAAAGATTACTAAACTACTTTTTTTTTTTTTTAATTATCACATGTTGCAATCCCCGGCAACGGCGCCAAAAACTTATTGCGCTTAAACTTTGACTCAAATTAATGAACCAAAAATTTAGTACAGTTTTACCTGCAAGTATACAGGTGTTGTAGTATCTTACAGGATCGAATCCACAGGAATTCACTTTTGTGATAAAGAAAATAAATTTAGATAATGAAACGAAGTTACTAAAAGAAACGTGCAATCAAATGAAGATTGATAAAATAACTGAATCAAACTAAAATGATAAAATGAATTGATGTGGAGAAAGACTAAGGTTTCGAGGATCCGTTTAATAATTTATGATATTGTTTCCGATCGATTTACTTCAATTAAACTAGAATAATGATTCCGTTTAATTGGAAGATTTAGCATTTAAGATCAAGAAAAAAAAAGTCGCTTATGATTGAGCGTGAACGATTGATGATTAAAACATTTACAAATCTATTTGAATACCACAGGGATTCCTCAAGCATTCACTGTATACGGAAATCACAATGAATCAAGATGAGTATATAGATAATCAAAATATCCAATAATAAAATCCTTCAATCGATCAAGCTCGTAGAATAAATTTTACGTGGTTCCAAAAATAATATTTAAATCATTAAACTTCACCGCTAACCTTAGTATGAAAATTTAGCCAACAATGTTCATCACAAGTGCTATAAAAATATTGTTCAGGATAAAGTTAAAATAAAATACAATGACACCACACAATAACATAAAACTGAAAAGAAAATAAAATAAAATAAAAGTTAAAACCCCCACTCCGTTTGGTGTCCGTTCCGTTTGCTCCAAACTCACTTCCGTCTGCTCTCTCCAACGCTCAGTGTCCCCATGCAACGTGACTCCCAAACGTTGAAGTGCAACATCTAACCTCCCGAAAGCAAGCCAGCCCACGTCTCTGTCTAAGAACCCTTCCTTTTTTGTTCCAGTTTCAACCATACGAAAATGAAAACTGGTTCCGCAGCTACTTTGTTTCTTTCTCCGAAAACAGAGAACCCAGTTCTTGCGTATCAGTAGCTTTCTCCTTCAGCCTGAGTTTACGTAGAACCAGTAGCTTCTCAACTCTCCTTCAGCTTGAGTTTACGTTAAATTGTGTCTTTCCAGCTTTTAGAAAATTAACCACCTCCGTAGCCTCTCCTCAGCCTAGCTTTCCCTTCAACGATGGACCGCCACGAAGAAACGCCAGAAAACTCCCCTGAACATAAACTCTCTCTATTTTTCTTTTTCTCTCCACGTCTTCCCTCCCTGGCCAGTCTCACTCCAGCTAGGAGGGGGAAGCCGCCCCGTCCCCCACGTAAACCCTTCTCTTCTCACCCTCTCTATTTCTAGAAACTCCCCAAGTACCTACTGCACTGACTTCCTCCCAACAAAATAAAACAACTTCACATCATGCACCGACTTTTAGTTCCAGCACAACACAACTCCTCCTTTTCAACTTGAACGTCCCTGCCTCCTTTCAATTCCAAACACACCTTAACTCTGCTACAACTTTGCTACATCCCTACTCACCCTCTCTTCTGCTCTCTCTCCACGTCTTCCCTCCCCCAGCCAGTCTCACTCCAGCCAGCGGGGGGAAGCCCCCAGTCCACCTCCTCTACATAAACCAGCAATATATATATATATATATATACAGCTGCCTCATGTCGGTGCCAAACTTCTTCCTCTAATCAAATTAATACTTTTCAGCACAATCAAATTCCAGCACGTCTCCATTGGTTGAAAACTCCTACACGGTTCCTTTGAAACTCAAGCATGGCTCCTTTGCTCACCTAGTCTCCTATCTCTTCTCTACCCTTTTTTTCTACCGTCCAGCCACACACACACACACACATATATATATATATATAAATAGTTGCCTTAAGTTGCAAACTTCCTCCAATTCAAACACGGCACGGCATGTACTTCCATGTTCTTTCTTTTTTTATTTTTTTCCAGCCCACATGCCTTTACGTTTTAGCTCCCTTTTTAGACTTTGACTTTGTATGTATTTGTCCACCGCAAAGTATTTTCTTCATCGCATGTGTTTATGAACAATCAAGGTAAGAAAGAAATCATCTTCATTTTGTGTCTTATTTTTCAGCTGCCAAGTACTTCCTTCCTTTTCTTCATTCCTCTCAACTTTTAGTCAAAAGTTCCAACCGAATCTCATTTGAATTTTATTTAAACTGAAAATAAGAAGAAGAAATAACACTCAAAAATAAATTAAAAGAAAAATAGATTATCAAAAAAAGACTATATATGTGAGGAAATATTGTCCCATTAAATCATAATTATAAAATTAAGTATAAACATGATATCAATCAATTAAAAATCACAACTCGTATTTATGCTTTATCAACCATTTTTCCATCTAAAACCAATAATAGTGTCACGAAGAATTTAAAATACATTAGTTTTAAATAGCTAAAACATGCAATATTTCAGCTCAATCAGTATGTATGTTATCATATATGTCATGCCATGTCACATCATTACATGTTTATCTGTTACGCATGATTTATTCTGTCACCAATACTTATTTGTTACACAATCTATTATATCACGTATTGCTATATGCTGCAAGTATGTCATCTTAAGTAAAGAAGTCAGATCATGTTCATGTTAAGTTATTCATGTCAATCACGACTCTAAGTATTAGGATGTGGTAATATACTAGTGGAACTCCTTTGCTCATGCTGGAGTGTCTAAATAAGTGTAAAATTCCCTAGGTTGACGAAGTACAGTCAATAGGTTGCAAATGGGGCCTAACTAGCTGGTCACCGAAGCACGCCAGGAACTAACGCCGATGAAGCCGTATTTTATTTTATGTGTGTTCGCAGTAAGTGTGGCACAAATAATTCATGGGGCCACAACAACTGTGTAGCATGAAGTATAAGACCACAACAACTATGGAGCATTAACTATGTGAGACACATCAATTGTGATACGTAGAATACGTGGGGCCACAACAACTGTGGAGTACGTATTAATGCACTCACGATTGGTGTAGATACCTGTGTTGTAATGCGGTAATCGGTAGGGACACACGGCTCAAGGGAACCCGTGTAGCACCCATATGGTCATGTTATTAATTAAGTCTATTGAACAAGTTCCAAATTTATGTCAAGAAGTTAAGAATAAGTAATATGTTACGGTCAAGGATAATACGAACTGCCTGGTACTGTGGTCAAGGCTATGCACTGCTAAGTACTATGGTGAATGAGTATAATTTGCCGTACTACAAAAGGATGATACACGCTACTGGTACTGCAGTCAAGGCTATGCACTGTCGAGTACTATGGTGAAGGAGTGTAATCTGCTATTATGTTATGTTCAAGTTCACGTTCACGTTATGTTATGTCCATATTCACGTTAAGTTTCAAGTTCATATTCATATCATGTTATGTTCATATTTATGTTATGTTCAAACTCACGTTTATGTTATGTTATGTTCATGTTCACATTAAATTTCAAGTTCATGTTCATGTAATGTTATGTTCACGTTTATGCTATGTTCAAGCTCATGTTCATGTTAGTTATGTTCATGTTCACGTTATGTTTCAAATTCACGTTCATGTCATGTTATATTCACGTACATGTTATGTTCAAATTCACGTCCATGTCATGTTATGTTCATGTTTACATTATATCTGAAGTTCACATTTATGTCATGTTATACTCAAGTTTATGTTAAGTTCAAGTTCATGTTTATGTTATGTATGTTCACGTTCATACTATGTTTCAAGTCCATGTTATGTTTCAAGTTTACGTTCTTGTTATGTTGCTAGTCCATGTTATGTTTTAAGTTCAAGTTCATGTTATGTCAAGTCAAGTTTGATTCACGTTTCAATTCAGGTTATGTTAGTTATGTCATGCTATATATCAAGTTATGTTATGTTTACTTACAACTTTAATTATGCATTTATGTTTTTATTGCTATGCATGCATCATTAACCTGTGTGGGAGTTTCCTGTTAACTTACTGAGATTTGTAATCAAATCTCACCGTGGTAGTCCCAACTACTATTCCCCCCGAATGGTAGGTGATGTGTCAGGATCAAAGCAGGGAGTAGACATTGGTAGATTGAAGGAGGTTGCCTAGACGCTGTAGACACGACGTGAAGCTTATAGCTTCCATAGTTAATTTTTGGACAATATTCTGGTCTCGTTAGTCGAGTTACAGGAGTTACTCGACAAACTTCCTCAATAGTGTATTTTGGTAATGTAAATATGGAGTCTGGCCTCCCATGTTTTTGAGATTACAGTCTTCTGAGACTCATACTGAAATCGTGGATGTTTATTTTGTTAAGTATGCTTGGATTATGATTTAACTATTTGGGATATTATAAGTTTGGTGCATAGTATTGCTAAAAAAAAAATAATTATCCGCTGTGAATATTGCATAATGCTAGATGCATGTTAGGAACATTGCATCTTATATGTCAGGAACGATGGCAGATCACCTTGTGTTGTATGTCCTGACGTTTCGGATGTCTGTCCGATCCCAAATGGAATCTGGGGGCGTCACAGTGTGGTATTAGAGTAATACGTCTCTGGATTATAAATCCACATGTCCTTAGGAAATGCACCAAATATTAGGCTTGAAAAATTAGTCTTTGTTAGGCTTGAATTTCTCAAAGTATGAGATATAGTACGTGGTTGTAATACGTATACTCGTGTGTTTTGAAAAGTGACATGACTTACGGTAGGATACCTTGGAACTTTGAGAGAGATATCAATAAGGAAAATCAGAATGCCCCGATGGATGGAGGATTAGTTAAAGTTGTACGCTTGTTGACCGACATGCTTAGACATAGCAACAACAGAAAGTGCACTTACCCATTAGATTGTAAGCTGTCACTCAGGGACACACAGATGTTGACTCTCTAGGAACTGAAGGAGCTGGCATCATCACTAGTTTTTACTAAGACCTCTATATTGTTAAGCTTAGTTAAGTTTGATTGGATTGCAATTGATGGTATTAGTGCATTACTGTTATTTTGGGTAATGACAAGTTTTTGAGGTTTGTAACTTGTATGTTGTTGGATTTAAGTGAGTTCTTGTTGTTGCTGATTGTGGTTTTGCATGAGATTTTAGTTCGGAAGCCGAATTGTTACCTATTTGATAAGAGTAACAATTCTCATTAGGAGTATTATTGTTCATACCAGTGTAGATATAGTATGCCTATCAGTAGTATGAGGAAGGGTATTCAAGGTTGAGGAATTGTATTCTGTGTGTTTGGAGTTTGTTTTGATTTTGAGGATGCAATGGAATTTGTGTTTGGAAAAGTAAAGTGTTTGAGGAAAGTGTTGGCCTTAGTAGGATTCACTTATGATAGTAGTTTTATCTTGCGGCAATTAAATGGTTTTCTTTTGTGAAGCACTATGTTTGTGGAGACATAGGTCGCCCTTATATTGGAGACAAATATATGAGAGTAAAATCTTGGTCTTGAGGACTTAAGTGAATAGTATGAACATAACCTTTCGCTTAGAGTTAGAATAAGAGGCCGCTCATGATGGATAAAAGAGCTATGCCAATCATAAAAGAGAAAGTCTTGAGTTTAGATTGATAGCTGATAATTTATCAAGGTACCACCAAGAAGGAGGAACGATTCATTGTGATTATGAATGAGTAAGCTAGTCCTAGGCAAAGAGGATTCCTTGAGGAAATAGATAAAGTGAATTCAATTGTGCATGGATTAAATTCTTCCAAATTGAATTGAGCAAATACTTGAAGTTTTAGATTTAGAGTATGTCGGTATGACTTGACCTACTCTGTGAAAGGATTCTAGTACAAATTGATGATTTTGGACATTAAGGAAATAAGTGATTTCACTTAAGCAAGGATCTAGTATCCTAGAAGGTTAGTCTAGAATTTCTTAAGTTTAGGTAATAACCTTTGTGATCGTTATAGATAAGATTAGTGTGGACTACAAGAGGAAGGAGTTACCTCATGAAGAACGTTACTCACCGTTTCACTCGACTATGTGATTAGACTGGGATAGCTTCAAAGCGAGGACAGCACGGGATGGAGCTGAGTCCAACAGAGCAGCAGAAGAGCATGCCGTAGCTGCCAACACTGAGCCCGCAACATCAGGATCATCTATGCCATCAACTCACCACGGACGTTTGCTAGTAAAGGGTCAAGAGCCAGAAAACGGCGATGAAGAGTTCGTGTAGCCCCAACCTAGGTCATTTTGATAATGTGGTATATGATTCAGAGGATGATGTGTTTACCTTAGCACGTCATGCCATTGGACATCGATGCACCTCCACCGGATACAACTAGTGACGATACGTCCAATGATGAACAGTAGTTTTGGTAAGCAACATCTTCTATTGAGCATGTTTTATGTTTGTACTTTCGTCAATTTCGAGGACGAAATCTTTTTTTTAGGAGGGGAGGATGTAACAGCCCGCTAGAAATTCAATGATAGAATTTCTATAGACTTTAGGAATCTCGTGAAAACTCCGTAAGTTTTCACGAATCGACTAATCGCAAATGTTTTAGTCTATCAACATAGTCAGTGTTATCACTCACTATAGTGCCAGAAATGAGATTTTAATTGTTTGAACTAGTTAGAAGTGTCAGAATATGTTATGGTCTATGACACTAGACTCAGTTGAATATTTAGGATTTTATAGTACAATAACTCATTTTCATAATTTCAGACGAAACACCTATTCGAAATTGTGAAATTATTTTTAGAGGCACTTCAGGGTTGAGTTTTGGTAAAGGATTTTCACTGTAGGTTAATAGGAATATTTATGATTTTTCAGTATTAAGTTTATTACGCATTTTTTGGGAGTGAATAGTAACCTCGATAAGTGTACTAAGTGCAGTGTTTTTAAAATCACAGAGTGGAATGTCCAAATTAGGTTAAAGAAGTTTTATTTGGACACTTGGAGAGATCTTAGCCACACATAGTGAATGGTATTAGACACTTGGCATAAAGAGGAACCATTAGATGGATTTGTGAAGGAAATCAAGGTGTAAGATCATGCCACTTAAGCAAAATCTTTTTCATATGATCAACCAAATTGAGCCAGATCAAAGAGGGTTTCAACCCTAGTGAAATCCTAAATGGTTGGAATCCAATTGAAACCCCAAAAGGTTGGTTGAAACTGAAACCCTAAACGGTTTCCCCAAACCCTAAATTGGCCTTCAAACCCGTTTTGATATAATTTCTAGCATTGTGTTTAATCACTTTCACATGCTATTAACTTCTCAAATCCTTGTTATGACATCATTATCCAACCTTTTAAACCTTGGAAATTTGATTGGGTCAAGAAAAATTGGATTTGAGCTTGATAGCATCTCAAACCCTAACCAAACCCCCTTTAAAGCCCAAATTGAAGCCCAATTGGTTGAGGCCCACCAAGGCCCACGAATTTGGCCACCTTGGAAAAGCTTCTTGAAGAATTTTCCTCCCCCACATGGCAGACCATTCACGGCCCTTGGCTGTACCCAATAGTGCCTTGATGAGATGGAGAAACCCACCCCATTAACCTCCATATCTCAGTAGGTAGTCCTTTGCCTCTCACTATTCTCCACTTTATGTCACATAGCCACCTCCAATCAAGGTTCATTCAAGTCCAAACCTTGTGTTGTAGTGAAGGGTTAATAAATTTCACCTAGAGGAGATCATGTTGGAAAACAAATCCCTTGATTTTAGTGGATGAGGTAGATTAGAGGAAGTTGACCCAGTTGTTGATTCTTAAAATTAGGGATTTCATTAATTTGTAAATTAGTAGATTTGTTTCATTAATTTTAGGAGTTTGTTGGGATTGTTTCCCTTAATTTTAGGAGATTGATTTGTTATTAGATTGTGATCTTAAAAGAAGTTGATTAAGGGAGGACTAGTAGGACCCTAGTACTATTTATTTCGGTTTTGCATTGTAATTCATTATTATGCTATTTTTTCAATAAGAATTTCTCAACCAATATTTGAGAATTGAGTGCTAGCCTGAGTTAGTCTTGATTTTCATATTTCAACCATTCGGATCTTGATGTTGCCTCGAGGTAACCTTTGATTCATTCACCCAACACGACCATAAACACTTGAGTGCAAGTAAGGCTTCTATCATTGTTGCTTTCATTAAGAGTCATCCAACCCGTGGAGAGGAAGCAAAGGAGGAAGATCATGGTTGATCGACAACTAATGCATAGGGAGTGGATTGAGAACCTTGAAGCCACTTTGGAGGCACAACACACCACCACCAATGAACGGCTTGGAAGGTTAGAGGAGGTGCTCCTCCAATTGGTGGACCAAAGGAGGAATAGAGATCGAAGGAGCCATAGAAGAAGTGCCCAAAGTGCTGAGGGTTCCGTGGGGTCTAGAAAAAGTCAACACCATGAGAGGGTGGAGGATTCAGATTCATCTAATCAAGATTCCTCAAGCCCCAATAAGGAATCAATGGAGAAAAGTGAAAGGAAAGAAGGAAACCTAGGTGAGAGAAGAGGCGCTTGTAGGGGGGAAGTGCTCAAATCAAAAATGGACTTTCCCAAGTTCAATGGAGATGATCTGAACACTTGGGTCAGTAGGGACGAGCAGTACTTCAAGCACAATTACATGGAGAGCTATGCTAAGGTGTCCTATGCCACCTACTTCCTTGAGTGAGAGGCAAACCAATGGTGACAATAGATAAGGAAGACCTATAGAGCTCAAAAGAGGGAGTTAAAATGGCAAAAATTTGTCAAGGAGCTCTTGGGGAGGTTTGGGCCAACCGAGTATATGGACTACCACGAGAATCTCTCAAAGATCAAACAAATCGGATCTTTCAGGGATTATGAAAAAGAGTTCGAATACTTGTCTACATGGGTACACAGGTGGTCGGAGAAGGCCTTGAAGAATGAATTGGTGGTGGAGGTAAAGCTTAAGAAGCCGAAGACCTTAATGCAAGCCTTGGAGATTTCACGGATTAAGGAGGATCAACTCCAAGATTTGAGGAAAAATAGCCTCTTTGAGGTAAGGAAACTAGGTCCCCAATGGTTTCCAAGTTTGGTGCAAACAAAATTTTTCGCGAGGACTTCTCACCAGGAAGCCCTAGTAGAGGTGCATCAAGTGGAGCCAAACCACTACCCTCGGGTGTGAAGAGGGGGTATCATGGGAAGAGATGCAACGATGAAGAGAGAAGGGACTTTGTTTCAATTACAATGAGAGGTTCACAATGGGTCACAAATGCAAGGTGAAGCAAATCTTTCTCATTGAGATGGAGTTGGAAGATAAGGAAGACTTAGGGGAGGAAGAGCAAGGGCAAGATGAGGAAGAACTAGGGAAAGCAGAGGGGGGAGACCCTCACATTTCAATCCATGCATTGGCAGGTGTTGTGGGACCTAGAACTATGAGAACACAAGCCCACATTGGAAAGATAGAGGTGACGGTTCTTGTTGATAATGGTTCATCCTTGAACTTTATCAACATAAAAGTAGCTGAGAATTTGGGGTTGCCTATGACTTCTATCACTCCATTTGAGGTCAAGGTAGCTAGCAGGGAGAAGTTGATGTGTAGGCAAGCATATAAGAAGGTGTGTTTGAAAACCCAAGGCCTTGAGATTGTTGTAGATTTATATTCTTTATCTATTGTTAGGTTGGACGTTGTGTTGGGTGTGCAATAGCTAGAGGAGCTAGGGAAGATAGTGTTAAACTATAGAAAAATGACTATGGAGTTTATGATGGGGGCAAATGGGTGACTGTGAGAATGAATGAGAAAGGAGGATGTAAGGCCGTGAGGCCTAATGAGATGGAGAAGATCTTGAGGCAAGGGAAGCCAATGTTTTGCTATCACATTGACCTCACAACCGAGGGGCCTGAGTGAGGGGCATGAAGTGGAAGGTGAGGGCATGGAGTTAGGCGCCAAGGTGCCTAGAGACATGAGGGGTTTATTGGGGAGGTTTTCCAAGATGATGGAGGATCTAAAGACACTTCCACCCTCAAGGGAATTTGACCACCACATTCATTTGAAAGAGGAAGCCAAGGCAGTTAATGTGGCCCCCTACCTGTATGCCTATTACCAAAAGACCGAGATCAAAAAGTAAGTCAACGAGATGTTGGCTAATGGGCTCATCCGCCCAAGCACTAGCCCATTCTCAAGTCCCATTCTCTTGGTGAAAAAGAAGATTGGCACATGGAGATTTTGCACTGACTACCAAGCCTTGAATGAGGCTACCATCAAGAAAAGATTTCTAATCCCTACCATTGATGATATGTTGGGTGAGTTTGGAGGTTCAATGTTCTTCTCCATACTTGAGCTAAGGGCCGAGTACCATCATATAAGGGTGCATGAAGGGGGCATTCACAAGATGGCTTTTTGAACTCACAATGGCAACTTTGAGTACTTGGTGATGCCATTTGGTCTATGCAATGCTCCTTCAACATTTCAAGCATACATGAACCAAATCTTTAAGCTGTACTTGAGGAGGTATGTGTTGGTATTTTTCGATGATATTCTTGTTTATTTGAAGACATGGGAGGATCATTTGGAGCACTTGGAGGTTGTTTTGTGGGTGCTACTTGACAACTTTTTCTGTATTAAGTTGTCCAAGTGTGCATTCGGCCAAAAAGAAATTGAGTATTTGGGGCATTTGATCTCACATGAGGGGGTCATGGTGGATTCAAGAAAGATTGAAACTATGGTGGCTTGGCCAAACCGAAGACCATCACCGAATTGAGGGGCTTTCTAGGGCTCATGGGTTACTATATAAAGTTTGTCAATGATTATGCTTCTATTGCAAGACCACTCGCCAACATGCTCAAGAAGAATAATTTTGTTTGGAGTGAAGAGGCGGAGATGGCATTTGAAACTTTGAAGAAGGTCATGACAACTACACCCATTCTTGCTATGCCTAATTTTGAGAAGGTGTTCGAGTTACACATGAATGTAAGCAATGTGGGGGTAGGTGTGGTATTGACACAAGAAGGGAGGCCACTAGCCTTCATTAGCAAGGCCCTCGATGTTCAAAAGAGAGGGTGGAGTATTTATGCATGGGAGATGCTTGCTAACATGGAGGTTGTGAGGGTATGAAGGCCTTATTCGTTGCGACAAAGGCTCTTGATAGTCATGGATCAACAACCTTTGAATCATCTTTTGGAGCAAAGAATCACTACTTTGGATCAACAAAGGTGGGTATCTAAGTTGCTTGGGTTTGAATTTCAATTGGTGTATAGGCTGGGTAGGAAGAATTGTGTAGTCAATGCCCTATCTAGGAGGGAAGATGGTGAGGTGTTGGAGGCCCTTTAGGGTCCTTCATGGGGAGTGTGGGATGAGATTAGAGAGGGAATAAAATTTGATCTAAGGTGCGAGGAGGTGATGGAGAAGTTAGATGTGGATGCTAAGGGAGTAGAAAACTATAAGATGCGGGATGGGCTTCTAAAGTATAAGGAGAGAGTAGTGGTGCCAAGTATGAGAGATCTGAAAGGAAGATTTTAGGCCACTTTTATGATACCAAGGAGGGGGGACACTCGGGTGTGTACCGTACTTGGATAAGGGTGGCTAACTTTGTGATGACCCGCTTTTACGTGTATTTTCACTGAATGGTTGTTTTTAATTTAATTAATATATTGGTTTATTTATTTTAAATTAATGTATTTTAATTGGTTTTCATTTATTTGATGCGGTGTTTATTTTATTTAGGTTGTGTTTGGCCACTTAAAATTTTCATCTCAAACTCAAAATTCTCATCTCATCATTACAACTTTCCCGAATCCCAATACAAAATATAATAAATAATTCAACTTTTTCTTAACTTTTTCAAATCCCAAAACAATAATAATATTAAAATATAATATTTTAATATTTTATCTTAAAACTCAAAATCTTCATCTGAAAATTCTTAGTGGCCAAGCAGAACCTTAGTCGTTTTACGGTTTTTAATGTCGTTTTCGGCGGATCTGTTTTGGTTTCCGGAGTGAGGATTGGACCTCATTTCTTCCCTCCATCTTTTCTTTTTCCTTTTTCCTTTTTCTCTTTTTTCTCTTTTCTTTCTTTTTTCTTTTTCTTTTTCTCTTCCTTTTTCCCTCCCCTCCCGCGCGATACCCCCCCGTCCGTCTCTCTCTCTCTCCTCTCCCTCACGTCGTTTTGGCCAACCTCCCAGAACCGCCACCGCTGGCCACCGTGCGGCACACCACCCCCACAAAATCTTTCCCTACCTCCGGTGAACCACCCCACAAAATTCCACCACCAACGGAGCCGCCGTTTAGCCGGAAATCTACCTTCAAGCCGAGCAGTTTTTGCTCCGATCTGCCGCCGTTTGTGCATTGGCATCATTTCATGCATATTGTTTGAGTTCTATATGTTTTTATCTGGTGGTATTTAGATTTCACTTACCTGCGGCACCATTTTTGGTACCGTAGATTTTGGTGCAGAGATCGAGGATGAGGAGGAGGAGGCTGAGCCCGAGGATGCGGCTCCGTCGGGATGCTGATGTTATGTTTTGTATTCGGTTTAAAAATATATTTGCATTTTGTAATATTTATTTATGTATGTTTTGAACAGCTTTGTATTAAACAAGAAAAATTCTAGTACTTAGTTATTGACCTTGCTTATCCGCTACGTGTTTCTCGTGCACATTCATTGCTTTTACACACACTCGGCACGTCGTTAGGTTGGTGACCCGTGATGTCATTATCCGGACGTCTCGATTTTCCCGTGTCCGTGCATGGGGATTTAGGGGCGTCACAAACTTGTTCTATTGGGATGGCATGAAAGGCAATGTGAGGGAGTATGTTAGGAGGTGTGACACTTGCCAAAGGGTTAAGAGTGAAAGTAGCAAACCCAAGGGGTTGATGCAACCTTTACTGATCCTTACTCACACTTGGGAGGATGTCACCATGGATTTTGTGGAGATGTTGCCGCTTTCCAATGGATGTGATCGGGTGCTTGTGGTGGTAGACCGCTTGACCAAGTATGCACATTTCATTGTAATGGTGCATCCATACACGGCCAAGACTATTGCTAAAATTTATGTGGACCATGTGATGAAGTTCCATGATATGCTGAGGAGCATCGTGACGGATAGGGACCGAGTGTTCATGAGTAATTTTTGGAGGGAGTACTTCAAGATGCATGGAATGGAATTGGCTTGAAGTTCAACCTATCACCCTTGAGTAACCAGACTCTTGAGCAATAACTTAGGTGCTTTGTGCACCAATATCCGAAGAAGTGGGAGGAGCATTTGGCTTGGGCTGAATTTTGGTACAACACCTCGTACCATTAATCAATCAAGATGACACCATTTGAGATTCTCTATAGAAAGCTACCACTAGTGCTTGTAGCCTATGAAGTTGGGAGTTCACCTAATGAGTTGGTGGATGTGGAGCTTATAGAGAGAGATGAGGTCTTGAAAGAATTCAAAAAGAATTTGGTACATGCTCAAGACTAAATGAAGAAGCACTTTGACATGGGAAGGAGGATGGAGTCCTTTGAACTAGGAGATTGGGTCTTTCTCAAGTACTTAACAAGGGAGTACAAGGCACTGTCCAAGGTATCATTGAGCAAGTTGAGAGCTAAATATTTTGGCCCATACCGAGTGTTGGAGAAGTGTAGACAGCTTGCTTACAAGCTGGACTTATCGGACGGGGTTCACATTCATCCTATTTTTCATGTTTTGTGGCTAATGAGGAAGGTTGGAGATCCAACAAAGCTGGTGAATGAATTGTCCATGGCAGACAAAGAGGGATGGATAGCAATTAAACCTAAGAAGATCTTGGAGTATAGGCATGTGAGGAAGGGCAGCCAAGTGAGAACTGAAGCCTTGATTCAATGGGGAGGACTTTCAACTGAGGATGCTACATGTGAGAGTGTTTGAGTTCTCAAAGAGCTATTTCCAGAACTTGACCTTGAGGATAGGGTTGGAGTATTGATGGAGATGCGAAAAGGGCCATTTGCAATGCCACTAGAAGGGCTAGGTGTGCTGAGGCTAGGAAGGCAGCTTTAGGTTGCTTGCATGCTTGGATGAGGGGGTCTTGGGCACGCAAGGCACGGCCACGAAGGGTCAACTGATTGTACCTAGAGGAGATCATGTTGGAAGGCAAATCCCTTGATTTTAGGGGATGAGGATGAGGCAAATCCCTTAATTTTTGGAGATTAGCTGGATTGGAGGAAATTAGAGATTTTATCAATTTGTTAATTAGTAGATTTGTTTCATTAATTTTAGGAGTTTGTTGGGATTGTTTCCCTTAATTTTAGGAGTTTGATTTGTTATTAGATTGTGATCTTAAAAGAAGTTGATTAGGGGAGGACTAGCAGAACCATAGTACTATTTATTTCGAGTTTGTATTGTAATTCATTATTATGCTATTTTTTCAGTAAGAAATTCTCAACCAATTTTTGAGAATTGAGTGCTAGTCTGAGTTAGTCTTAATTCTCATATTTCAACCATTCGGATCTTGGTGTTGCCTTAGGCTAATCCTTGATTCATTCGCGCAACATGACCATAAACACTTGAGTACGAGTGAGGCTTCCATCACTATTGCACGAGCACGGTTTGCTGGGGCATATGGGTCATGTGTGATCACATGCATACCAAGCCCCTTTGCACGCCGTGCAACTTCTGATCCTACCTTTCCAAACCCCATCACTACAAGCATTTTTCCAACGAATGAGACAACAACATATTTATTCTATTGCCACTTTCTTGGAATAGAAAATTGTGTAAATTGTAAACTAAGAGCTCTTGATGCTTGTAGAAACAAATTCACTTAACAAATAAACATATCATAGATCCAAAAAGCCAGTGAGGAGCTAGTATCAATCGCAAGTTCGCAAACTTGAAAGCTTAGAAAAATCCCTTTTACCTAAAAATCATATTTTTCGTTCAAGTTATCAAAGTGGAAAACAAAAGGTGACCAAAAAAGTTAAATTTGGAACCCCATGTATCAATAACCCCATAAAGTCCACAATCTAAAAGGCAAGAAAGCATATCTGGATAAGAAAGCATTTTCAAAGTATTTATCTTGCTGTTCAAAGCAAAAGCACTTGAAGAAATGCCATTCAAACACTACAGCCACTTCAAAATGGAGTCCAAGCCCATCTACTTCACCGAAGCAACCATTCAATGAAATACCCCAAAGAAATTCATTTCAAATATCCATGTAAAAAAAGTAATATTCACTAACCAAATTTAATAGAAGCATCGGCTTGAGCAACGTTCCTAGGTTTTGAAAAACTGAATCACATCATCACCATCCAATGCGAATGCAAACCTTAGAGATACCCAAGACTTCAATTGTGACTTAGAGATCAACTCCCACTCTCTGGTTTCGCAAACATGAAGAGATGCTCCCAAGCTCAACTTTCATTGACATTTTGGCCTGTGACAGATCCACTTCAGTAAATATTTAAAACAAACTCTAAAGAAATCTAAGGGAAAAAAGAAATGTTTCAAGAATCTCACAAAAAATATTCTTCCCACAGACCCTTAGAGATAGCTTTGGAGAAGCTCATGAGAAGTTAGACCCAAAACGAAGAAGATGCACAACGAAGAAGATGCAAACTCTCTCTCTTCATATTTCACATTTCATTTTTACTCTCTAATTTTTCATATTTCACGCATTTCATTTCCTACTTATGTTTTTTTATTTTAAAATAAACTGCCACATCAAGCACAAGGCTGCGGCAGGGCTGCAGGCTGGTTGGCTGTAGAATTATTGTTATAGATAAATTTCAACTATAATTTTGAGACTACAAGCGGTACCTGCTCGAGGAAATATACAAACTCCTTTGCGCAAAAGAGGGAAGACTTTGACCGAAAATTTGAGAGAGACTTGATGTGCTTGTACGCACAAGAGAGGGAACTTTGAATTTGACCAAAAATTTGAGAGGGAGTTGAGTGTACGTGGCGCCAAGTTGAGATTTTCAACCTCTTTGGCTTTTGACAATTTTATCCATTTTATTATTAACATTATATTTATGCTAAAAAAATAATTTTAAATAATATAATTAAACACATTTAACCTTCTAAGATTTTATACTTTTATTTGGCTTGAAAGATAATTTAATAATAATAACTAAATACAAAATATTACTTAGCTAGATTCTAAAAATAATAATAATATTTGGTGAACAACATTGAAAGATAACACGTCAATAGCACAACAAATTTTAGATCTTTTTTTTTTTTAATCAATTTCCCCAAATTTCTAAAAACCAAAAAAACAAACACGTATAAAAATTTAAAAGAGACGTCATGTATTAGGATTTGAAACCACAATCTTATTATTCAGGAATTTGAAAGAGGGAAATGGGTTTAACATTAAAAAATAAGGAATTTAATTATATAAGAAAATATATAAGAGGAAATTCATTAAGCACATGTTTTTTTAATTGTTTAAAATCTAAACAATATAATTTTAAAATAAAAATAAAAGTTTAAGTTAATATAATTACCCGTACAAAACTAATAAATTTTTTGCGAATGGTTATACGTTATAATTATTGGGGTAATGATATAAACGCTAGAAAAATTTCAGTTTACCAGAACAACAAATAAAGGTCAGCGATAATTTATATTTATTGCCACATACAAAAATGCTGCAAATGTAAATGCCAACAAAACTTATTTTTTAGTGACGTGAAATTAATAATTTATCGGTTATTTTATAAACGCTTGAACAATTATATATTTTTGTCGGCGTAACAATGTAAACACTGGCAAAACTTCTAATTTATTGGCACAAAAAAATTACCGGCACTATTATATATTTACCAGCAAATGCTGGCAAAAACTTATTATTTACTGCCACAAAATTAATAAATTAGAGGCTATTTTATAAATGCCAGAACAATTACATATTTTTATTGGCACAACAATGTAAACTCCGGGAAAAAAAAAAGCACCAGTAATAATATATATTTACCGACGCATACAAATACACTGGAAATATAAACACTAGAAAATGGAGATTTTTTTGTAGCATTAATTTTCGTAAAAAGATTGAAACTTTTTAATTAAAAATACAAACCCTTGAATCACAAGGTTTGATCTATTTTAAAGCATCTCCAATAACTTTAAAAAATCCAAATCTTGCTTCAAATATGAATTAACATATTCCTAAGAATAGACATGCTTTGAATCATCAAGCAAAGATCATCAAAATCATCAAAACAACACTTGGAGTTTTTGGTTCCATCCTAAGTCCAAAAACAGATTTTTGTTTCTCAACTAGTTTTGATCAACCACTTGAGCCATGACTTAAAAAGATTAGATTTTCAAACCAAAACTTCACATAGTTTAAAAAAGTGTCCTAAAACAGATCCAAGCTTTAAACTCAAAATCACATGCTTAAAAATCAACAAAAATATGGATTTAGATAAAACCATCAATCCTTTGGCCTAACCAAATATCCTCTTGCATAAACATTCATATGTTTGAAACAAACATCAAATATCTTCAAACTAACATCCTAACATGTATATAAGAGGTTTAGGAACCTCAAATAAAAATATCAAAGCCATTGGAATAGGTTTAAACTACAAAAAATCCAAACTTTCTTAGAATAGAAAATGTTTTTCTTCTTCTAGTTTCTAAGTATTTAGATCTAAGAAAATCTTTCTTCAAAAGCTTTAGTCAAGCAAAAAATTATTAACAAATAATCCTATACACATGTTAACCATACTCTATAAAAGTTTCAGACTAAGATCCATCCATTAGCTTGGTCAAAAACTCTAAAATATAACACACTCTCCATTTTATCGCCTAGAATAACCTTTCTAGGGTTTAAATAACTTTTGATCGACAAAAAAGTTTCAAATGGGACAAATAAGATATCCAGATAAACTAAACTGAAAAAGAAACAACTTTCTTGAAGGAAACTTTGTGAGCAAACACTTACAAAAGCTTCGAATCAGGCATGCAAAAGCACTTTGAAAAGCTATCCGAGAGAGTCTTTTGTGTTCTTTCAAAGAAAAGTGAAAAGAAAAAATGGGTTGCATGGGAAGTGCACTGGAGAAGCTGCTAAGGCTAAAATAAAGCTAGAATGTTGGTCTTTCCTACCCAATTCAATATACAAAAATCAGCCAAGATATTTCTTTCTTTAAGTGCCTTGTAGAAGTAGAAGAGTGAGGTGGCAGTGTAGCCCTTCACTTCAAGCACCTTCTATGCCCTCCTGAGAAAATCTAATTAGCCATGTGGGAGTACAATTACTTAGTCAATAAGCAGTGCTAAGGTGGCCAAATTAGTGGGTCTTAAATTAATAGGCCTCAATTTCAGGTTTTAAGAGGGTTTGAGTTGCTATCAAGACCAAATCCAATTTCTTGTCCTAATAAAATATTCATCATGTGTCATTAAGATCTAGCCAAGTGTTCAAATAAAACTCATCTAACCTAATTTGGACATTCCACACTGTACTTTTGAAAACATTGCACTTGGTGCGTTTATCGAGATTACTATTCACTCCAGAAAAACGAACAATAAACTTAGCAAAAAATCTTAAATATTCATATAAGCTTCCAGTGAAATTAATTTATCAAACTTTAATCCCAAAGTACACCTAAAAATAAAAACGCATGGCGTTTCATCCAATAATATGAAAATAGACTTATTGCACCATAAAATCCTAAATAATCATCTGAGTCTAATGGCACAGACCATAACGTATTTTAACACTTCTAACTACCTCTAATAATTAAAATTGTGTATCTGGCATTAGAGTGAGTGATAACACTGACTATGTTGATAGATTAAGACCTATACAATTGGTCGATTCGTGAAAACTTATGGGGTTTTCATGAGATTCCTAAAAGCCTATCGAAATTCTACTATTGGATTTCTAGTGGGTTGTTACATAAAGGGTTGAATAATGATATCATAACATGAATTTTAGGGATTAATAGAATGTGCAAATGATTTAATCAAGCCATTAAGCACCGTGATAGAAATTGGATCCATTTAGGGTTTGTAATCAAGTTTTGGGTTTGGAGAAACCATTTTTGGTTTCTCAATCAATTTTTTGACATTGATTTGAATTCCAAATGTTTGGAGTTTCATTATGGTTGAAACCCTCTTTGGTTTGACACAATTTGGATAATTGGATAGTATAGTGTTTTGCTCAGGCAGTATGATCTCACACCTTGATTTGCTTATCATTTCCATCCCATGGTTCCTCTTAGAGCCAAGTGTCCAAATAAAACTTCCCTAACCTAATTTGAAAATTCCACATTGTGATTTTAAAAACACTTCACTTAGTGTTACAATCGAGGTTATTATTCACTTTCAAGAAAAGTGAAAATAAACTTTGCAATAGAAAATTTTAAATATACATACTAACCTCATGGTGCAAATTGTTTATTAAAATCAACTCCAAAGTGCTTCAAAATAATCAAAATGCATTTTCGAACAAACATTTTGTGCATAACCGAAAATGGGTTTGTTGTGCCATACAATACTAAATGTTTCTCTTAGTCTAATGGCATAGTTGTTTCTCACTCTAACACTTCTAGCTATCTCAAATAAATAAAATTGCATTTTTGGTCCCATAATGAGTGGTAATAATGACTATGCTGACAGACCAAAATCTACGCGATTGATCAATTTGTGAAAATTTTTGAGTTTTCACAGAGTTTCTAAAGCCTATAGAAATTCATCCTTTGAATTTTTGGTGAGCTGTTATATCCTTCCTCCTAAAAAAGATTTCATCCTTGAAATTGACGCATGTACTAAAATAACTATACCGAACAAAGGAGAAGATGCTCACAAATTCTTGTTGTATCCTGAAAATTGATTTTGGTTAGAATCATTAGTGGAAATCAACAAATGATTATGTTGATACATTTGCGTAATTAAACATTTTACAATCAGTAAACTCTCACCAAGCCTATTGTCCATCATTGACGATGGACGGCGGGGGTGAGTTGACATCCATCGACACAGTATGTTGCAGTAAGTAGTAGGATGCATCATCATCATAATCATATCCCACGTCGCCAAAATGTCCTAGGCTGATGTGCTACTCGACCTGTTCATTGTCGATGTCTAGTACGTGACCTTCTACTAGCACACTTCTGTGGTGATTCAATGACATAGATGACCCATACGTTGTGGGTTTAGAATTGGTGGCCACGACTTTTTCTTCTGTCATTCTATTGGATTTAGCTTCGTCCTATGACATTCTTGCTTTGAATCTATCTCGATCTATCCATGTGGTCAAGTGAAGATGTGGATAACACTCCTCATAAGGCAAGGCCTTCCTCTCCTAGCCTATACAATTCCTATCTATATCCATCACATGGGTGCACAAAATAGCAAGTATCCTATAAAATGATAATATAACAAGTTCTAGACTATTCGTCTAGGACACTGAATCCTTACCTAAGCAAAGTTACTACTTTCCTTAATGCTCAAAGAGTTATTCTCCATATATATTTCTACCACTAAGATTCTGCCATTCCCTATCTCTCTCACTCCCAATTTAACAAGTAGCATTGGAAACCATCCGCAAAGTAGGTTGAATTGCATCGGCATACTCTTCGAATTTAAAACTTCATATGACCTTGTAATTTAGCTAGAAAAATTTTAATCCATACATATTTGAATCCACTTTCTCTATTTCCTTAAGGAATCATATTTGTCTAGGATTAGCTTGCTCCTTAGTAATCAAAACGAATTGTTCCTCCTCAAGGGCAATACCCCAATAGTCGTTAAGCATTATTCTAAACTCAAAGCTTTCTTTCTTATGGTTGGCATAGCTCTTCTATCTATCATGAGCTGCTTCTTATTCTGACTTTAATTAAAAGGATTTGTTCCTACCGGTCAAGTAAATCCTTAAGATAAAGATTTTACTCTCCCCATAATTGTCTCCAATATAATAGCGATCTATGCATCCACAAACATAGTGATTCGCTAGAAACCATTTACTGGTGGCTGGGTAAAACTACTATTAGAAGTGAATCCTACTGAGACAAAGCTTTCTCAATCACTTTTTCAACTCGGAATGGTAGAAGTTGTTATAGGAGAAGAGACCAGATATGGGGAAGCGCAAGCGACCGGCACCCTTGATAGTCAAGGAGGTCTCGAAGAGCCCTAAGTGCTTGGTGGAGCCATCTATAGAAGATAGGCTCGAAGCAGCTGACTGCCATATAAGTGAAATATTGGAGCTTCTCAAGGTTTTGAAGAAAATTATCAATAAGGATTGGGTAAAGTAGAGAAGGCCTTGTAGGATTTTGAGATGGATTTAGCTGTTGTCTTTTTTGACCCTCCTGTGTTTTGAAAAACTTTGAACAATGAAATCTTTTGGGATTATAGTCTAATGGTACCATGATGTTTTGCGAAATTGCTCTCAATCTTACTTAGATTTACATGAATTTTAAGTGTGATTCTGATGGGCACCAAGGTGGACCAAGTCTTAAAGATCCTTTACAAGTTTTAGATGTGGCAAAAGCACAAGATCGAGAGCTAAGAAGAGCAAGTAAGCAATGCAATGATTGGTACAAACCACTTAGGATGAGTCTAGCAAGTGCCCAACATTTAAGATGGGCTTGAGAGAATGAGATCTATTTGTGATCCACATGATACAAGCTATGGAAGACATGACTTATGATTTATTATCTTATTATTATGTTTATTATTCTTTAGGCTTTGGATTTGTTGAATATTTGGGCTAGAGTATGTTTGGCCTACATATGTCTTATGTTTGTTGAACTAAGATTTTTGGAAAGGCCTTGTATTTTCGGTCAAGGGTTTATTGGAAAAGTTATTATATCAACTAGGGTTTATTAGTAGAGCACAAAGGGAGTGCCGGCCATGTAGGGGGTACTTTTTTCTAGGGTTATTTTAATTGGGATTGGTTATTTAACATCATGTAGCCGCCCATCACAAGGGTTGGACAATTGATGATTAGTTCATTATGAGTTGAGTTTATCTCCTCTTGTTTTTGAATGAACTCCTGAACTTATCAAAGGTAAATCATAATCTTTGTGACTTTCCACCTTGTAATCTAGATTCTTTAAATAGGTTCTTCAACAAGTCTAGATTCCCTATAATCTAGGTTCTTGAAACGAGTTCCGATCCTCAACTGGTCTAGGTTTTCCATTGGCTTGATTTTGGCTTTCTTGGATGCGTTTTCAAATTGATTATGGGTTCAAGGGATTCCAATCCCACAGGTTCATATCATTTGGGAATGATGGACACCGAGGTGGACCAATTCTTAAAGATCATTTGCAAGTTCTAGATGGGGCAATCACAAGATCAAAAGCTAAGAAGAGCAATGAAGAAATGCAAGAATTGGTGCAATCCACTTGGGACAGGTCTAGACAAAGCCTAACATTCAAGATGACCTTGAGAGAAGGAGATCCAGTTTTCATTCACGTGATACAAGCTATGGAAGACATGACTTAGGATTTATTATTTGGAATTATTATTATGTTTATTATTTTTTAGGCCTTGGATTTGCTGAATATTTGAGCTTGAGTATGTTTGGCCCACATATGTTTTATTTTTGTTAAACTAGGATTTTTAGAAAGGGCTTTTATTTTCCGCCAATGGCTTATTGTGAAAGTTATTGTATCAACTAGGGTTTATTAGTAGAGCACAAAGGGAGTGCTAGCCATGTAGGGTTTTGGGGGTATTTTTGTCTAGGGTTATTTTAATTGGGATTGGTTAGTTAACATCATGTAGCCGCCCATCACAAGGGTTGGACAATTCATGATTATTTCATTGTGAGTTGAGTTTATCTCCTCTTGTTCTTGAATGAACTCTTGAACTTATCAAAGGTAAATCACAACCTTTTGTTGTGTTTCTCCTTGTAATTTGAGTTCTTGAGACAGGTTCTTCAATAGGTCTAGATTCCCTATAATCTAGGTTCTTGAAACGAGTTCTTTAACTGGTCTAAGTCTTCCATTGGCTTTCTTGGGCGAGTTTTTCAAATTGATTATGCGTTCAAGGGATTCCATTCCTACAGGTTCATATCAGATTCATTGCATACTGCTAGAAATACATTAGGTGCATTGTATCTTAACTATCATTTACCGGGGGTATGTAGCTTTGAGTTACATGTCCCGACACTTTAGTCATCGTCCAATTCCAAGCTGGGGTTGGGGGCGTCACATAGACTGTTGGAAGCGATAAGTTATGTTTGAACCCCCAAGTGAAGACATGATGAGTTACGTCGGAGTGTCAGTTAAGGCCACCCTTCCAGTGATTTCAACTTTGCAAACAAGGAATTGTATCGAGGATGTTGCCTCATCATTTTTTGTTAATGACTATGGAGAAGATAGTTGGGAGTGAACAAATCCATGGGATACCCATAGTTCAAGACTTTCCCGAAGTGAATATTGTGACAGTTTTGTCTCAAGGAAGCAATCATACCCCCAGTCAGTTACCACAGTGGGAAACTGCTAACCAAGATCAAAGTATTGAATGTCAAATTCAACAAGACCAACAAAATGACCAACAGCTAGAACAACCTTTATCTGGAACGAAGCTAAAGCAACATGCATCTGTTATTGAAAGTTAGAAACAACAGAGTGATGCCCATATGTTCTCAATAATGTCCAAATGCTAGAGAAAAGATCCCAAGATGATAGTCAAAAGGGTCAGACAAAATAAGTCTCTACAGAATCCCCAAACAAGTGGGATGTAGATTTCTGAAAAAACTTCCATGTGAATCTCAATATGCAAAATTATAGAAAATGAGTAATCAATAGGCGACCTTTAGGTAGGAGAGAGAGAGAGAGAGAGAGAGAGAGAGAGAGAGAGAGAGAGAAGTTTACAAATCAATATGGCTTGAAAAAGTTTTTGGGAGGAGAAAGAGAGAGGAGAGAGAGAGGCAAATCATAACGACGGTGAGAAAATATTTTGACAAGAGAAAGAGAGAAAAAACTTATAGAAAAATTAGTGAAAGAGCCGTAGAGAGAGAGAAATCACAATGGCGGTGACAAAATATTTTGACATGAGGGACAAAAACATAAAAAATTTAGTAAATTAAAAAACACTGTTCTTATGCCGATAGTTGCTTTTATGTATATCTTATAATGAGAATGAAGTCCTCATGTCAGTGTCGCTTTTGGGAGGTGATGTGAAACGCAATTGCTGAATCGGTGATTGGTGATTCGTAGCCCATCTAATGTTGCTTTTATTGTTATTTTTCTTGTGTTGAATTTTATGACTAATACTTTGTTCTACATTTGAATGGCTGGATACTTGCAAAGGGGCAAGATGTTGCTTTTGAACCTGCCAAACTTTTGTGGCTTATCCAGCGTGATTTTCTACGTAAGTTGAAAAATGCTTTCCTAGAATATGTCTCATTGAAGTAATTAAGGAAGCCCCATGGTATGAAGATTTGGGCTCATTACCTTTTTGAGTCTATTTGTTAGCAAATACAAACACCTGCTATTAAATTGTTTGCGTATGATGATCTTGTTGACCCCTCGCTCTGTTTTATTTTATTTTATTATTATTTTTTTATAGTTTTTTTTTTGTAGTACTGTGGATTTGCTGAAGGGATTTATCTGGTGCTATGAGGTATTGGTCCTGGTAACTCCTTCCACAATCAAGGTGACCTGCACTTCATGCTAATGATTTCAGAAGCTTTCGCGTTAATATTGCAGTTTATTCGCAGTACTGTTTATTTTCTTTTTCCTTTGTAGGAGTAAGTGCTTGTTTAGTTCTCGATTAATGTTTGGGAAAAATCCCTGTTAGGTTTTTACCCTGCAAGGGAATTATTTATTGTGATTTGAAGCCATCAAACATCCTATAGGATGAAAATGGACGTACAAAGGTGCTTATGCATTTTATTTTTCTTCTATGATAAGGCTATTGTTGGTTTGTATGATCTATCAATAGATGATTATTCTTTTTATCCTTACTCATTGCAGCTCTGTGATTTTTGGGTTAATTAGAAAATTGACTGATAAATCAATCTCAAGGGAAAGTGGGGAAGAGATTGAAAATAAAACACAACACTATATCTTCAACTTGATATGGCTATTTTTTCTTATCTGTCCAGAGCTTAAAATCATTTATTGGAGACGAAAAATTCATGGTAAGAACCTTCATAAATACACTATTGGAACAATCTATACTTTTAACTTACAAATGAGTTAATGTTATATGCAGGTTACGCCAATGCAGCCGCTTAGGGAATATAGGCCTAAGATTGCAATTTTGGAGACATTGAAGTTGCTAGTGAAAAACCAAGTGATTCTAGAAATCAATAGAAATTAAAGTTTCAATTCTACTAATATTATAGAAACCAACCAAAATCACACGGTTTGGGCTCTCTCGAAAAAACCTCCGTTCTCTCTCCATAAAACCCTATCTGACCAGATAGACCGACGGGGGTGGGAGCTTCGGCTCCTCCCCCCCCCCCCCTCCTCCCTTTCCCCTTCTTCTCTCTATTACTATTTCTGTGTTAGTTTTTCCTTTTGTTTTGGGCTTTTGTGTGTTTTCAGGTTAATAAAAGAGGGGAGTTCCGGCGGGACCGTTTCTAGCCACTGATCATCAACATGCAACCCACCAGAGCGTTGGCTAGCTGCCAATCTTGAAGACCACCGAATGCGGCGCTAGAAGGGAGGGAGCGTAGCCTGCACGCGCGAGACGAAGTCTCAGATAGACCCAAAGCGTGGCTGTCAGGCGCCACCGGGGAGCCACCTACCCGTTCAAAACCTGGCTTTTCTGGGTCCTAAGACTCTGGGTGATCATCAAACGACTGCCGAACCCCCTCTACGAGTGGTTGCATTGCACACACCACTGGTTTTGTTTTTCTTCTGTCTGTGTTTTTGTTTTTTCTGGTTTTTCGTCCGTCCGTCAGTCAATGTTTTTTCTGGGTTTTGGTTTGTTTTACTTGTTGTAAACTGAGTGGGTGATGGGTTTTTTTGACCGGACACAACCCGGGGCTCATGCTATGGAGAAAGGCAGTCGGTGTTAGGCTATGGAGAAAGCTACTCGTGCATTGCTTGGGCTCCTGATGCCGTCGTCTGGGGTGGGTGTGCCACCAGGGTCCTCGCCGCTGCTCGGTTTCGTTGGTTTTTGGTTGTAGGGTAGTGTAGTTTTTATGTTATTTTGTTAGTAATAGTTTAGGAGTATGCTCTTGGACTAAGTGTCCAAACTAGTGATGTCCCTTAATCCACCTTCTTAGAAGGTTGGAGGGGTTGGTCATTCTGTTTTATACAGAGTGCTTTCTCTCTTCGAAGAGGCTTAGAAGTTAAGACAATGTCCACTACTTTGTGTGCGGGGGTACTCCAGAGCAGATGCATAGGTTGACTTATAGTCAGGATTTTCCTGTATTGATAAGTCACATTTGTAACTTCGTTTGATGAATGAATTCATATTTTCAGAAAAAAAAAAATTGTAATAATGTTATATATAGTACTCAAAATCACTTCCATGTGATTTGATTTATAATTTTTTTTTCCTATTACATCAATAATTACCCATTAATTATATTTATTATTAATTTGTGTATTACAATTTTTTATTATGGTATTTCGATTATTGTCATTTTTTTAAATGTAATGTCAATTCAGAAGAAATCATTACGTACTATCTAAATTTGGTGGCATTTAAAAAAGTGTCGATAACATAAATATATGCTCACAATCATTATTATTGATGCTTTGAAAATGCTAGAAAGTCATTAGATTCGGTGCTAATTCTAATAAGATCCCCCCAGCCGAGCCAGACCAAAAAAAAAAAAAAAAAAAAAAAAAACATTAGAAATAAATGAGTTGAAAATGAAAAGAAGGGAGTACTTTTTAAATATGACCTAATCGACCCAAACGAATCCCAATATGTATAATGAAATCAAATTGATTCCGACTTCAAGCATCAAATCTCCTATCTTAGTTAAGAGGAGTCATGGAAAGAATATGCTCAAAATCACAATCAATTCCTTTTTCAAATCATGCTACAACCGCACGAGCTCTTCCTGCATGCCATAAATGACCTACGAATAGGAAGAATCCTAAAACAAGATGAGAGGTAGCTAACCAATTTCTCAGAAAGACATAATTGACTGCATTGATCTCGGTAGCTACGCTACCCACAAAATTTAAAGAACCTAAAGCAGCATGAGTCATATATTCTACGGAATGCCATTTGCGCTTACAAAATGCTGGAATAAAATATTTAGTAGCATTTATATAATGTGCTGAAAATTTACTAGTAGTGGCGTTTAGATAAATGTCATTAATTGATTGAGCTGGGATATTGCATATTTTAGCTATTTAAAACCAATGTATTTTAAATTCATCATGACATTATTATTGGTTTTAAATGGAAAAATGATTAATAAGGATAAATCAAAGTTGTGATTTTAATTGATTAAAAGCATGAATTTCTGCTTGAATTCTACCAACTATTGATTACTATGCATTCTAGTCCATAATTTTTCTTGCTTTCCATTATCATTTGCGTTTGTACCATTGTTTTTGTTGTTCTTCATGTTCATAAAGTTTCTTGAGCTATCTTTCCATCTTTTGGGTTCAATCCATGAACCTCAAAAGATAGAAGCACTTCTTGCCATCCGTGAATGGAAGTTGCTCAAACTAATTTTTTTAGTGTTATTTTGTTGTTGAGTATTTTCTTTTCTTTTTTTTAATCTCCATCTCCATTTTTCGTGCATACCATGGTTCATTATGTTCATGCCTTGTTCATACTTTGTCTTGAGCTTTCCCACCATTCAAATACTCCCAACTCCATCTAACCTCATACACGACCACACCAATCACCCCACATCATGCTCACTTAAAACCATGACCCACCATTGCCCTCCAACAAGCCACCAAACTTCCAAATCCTAGCCCCCACTTGCCGTCCAACCCATCCCTCATTTCCCTCAAAACTCACGGATCCCCTTTTCACACTCAAATAAATCCACCAACTCATTTCCAACCCACCTAAATTATACATTAATTGGAAGGCTGCTTGTTTGGCTTAACTTATATCGGTTGGTGCAGCTAAATTAAGGTGAGGAACACGTGATGGATTGGAAGAAGAAGGCTGCTGCTGTCCACCAACTGCTATCCACCGACATGAAGGAAGAAGTCATCAAAGGCTGCTGCTGTCCACCGAAATTATATGAAGAAGAAGGCTGCTGCTCTCCACCAAATTTAACATTGAAAAAGTCATAAAAGGCTGCTTCCTTTCCATTGAATTGGACAAGAGCCGAATGAAGGAAGATAGAAAGAGAACATGTGATGGATTGGAAGAGAAGTCGGCTGTTGTTGAAGTGTTAAGACATGCTTGAGTTTTCAACCAAGTGTGAATTGAAGATGGATTTCAGCTGAAATGAAATTGATTGGAGGAAGGGCAGCACCAACTTGAGGCAGCCATCTAAAGATATATATATATATATATGTGTGTGAGAGTGGCTGGACGGTAGAATTGAATAAAATGAGAGAGGAGAAATGCAAGAGGTGGCCGAAATTAAGTGTGAATGCAAGATTGAAGTGTGAAACCAATTGAGTGTGAATGCAAGAGGTGGCCGAAATAAGGTGTGAATGCAAGATTTAAGTGTGAAACCAATTGAATGTGAGATGCAACTAGCCAAGATGTTCGGCTATAAAAGGATGCAGTCCGAACTCAACAAAGAGAACAAAAACTTAGACAACTACAACTTACAACACACAACTACAACTTACATTTTACAATTTTCTGCTTTTATTATTTCTTTGTTATGTTCTTGAAAGAGTTGGCTCTTTCTTGCGTTCGGATTTTTGTTTTTCCTTTTGGCTTCAAAGCTTTGTTGTTTTAGCATTTTTATTAAGTGTATTAAGATTTGTTCTAGAATTTTATTTCATTAAGAGTAATACCTTAATATTAAGTGTGCTAGTTTGTTTCATTACTATTTTGTTTCATGCAACAAAAAGAAATTGTTTTAGAAGTTTTAATCAAATTGCTAGTTTGTTTCATAAAACAAAAAGAATTGTTTTAGAAGTTCTCATTAATTGTGTTACCTTAATTTCTTGCAAGAAATGTTTGGTTTTAAGCTTTTGTTTTTGTTTTTGATTTTTCTGAACATCATACGTGGGGAGTAGAGGAATTGTTCTAGAGTTTTTATTAAAGATTTAGAGATTAATTTTCAAGAGTGATACGTGAGAAGTTGTTTCCTTGTTGTTTTGAATTTCAATTGAATAGTGAAAGGAAGTTTTCGTCTAGACTTTTCATTCTCTATTTTTATTTAACTTCAGTTTAAAGTTTATAGAATACTTTTGAGATATTTTTACTTAGAAGTTTGGTTAATTTATTTTTTGTTTACTTATTTCGTGTTATTTATTTTTCTCACTTCCTTAAGTTTTCATTTAATAGTGATTACAATTGTTATGTGTTATTTTGAGAATTTGTGATTTAATTACAAAGATGAATTCTAGAATCTTGGTTTTGGGCATTTTCAATTTTCAGTTCATGTTTTGACAATCACTTTCTAATTTAGTTTAATTATTAATTTAGTTTTATTAATTTCTGAGTTTAATTTATTAATCCTTCACATTTCAATCCAACAATCAAAATCTAAAAACATGAATCTAGTCCATGACTAGTACCATTTTCCATCCATTGCACATACCATCATTTTATTTTCTCTTTGTGAAATTTTTCACATTTTTTTCAACGAGTTTAATTTTAAGCAACTTTTCCTGAGGAGACGATCTAGGAATTTATTCCTAATTATTACACGACATCCTCCTGCACTTGGGATAGCATTAGTGCTACTCATTTTTGAATGAGTCATTAACATATAAAATGTGCTGACAATGTGCTAGTAGCAGCGTTTAGATAAATGTCGTTAATGTATACAATGCGTCGGTAACGTAATAGTGGCAGCATTTAGATAAATGCCATTAATTTATACAATTCACCGGTAATGTACTAGTGCCACGTTTAAATAAATGTCATTTATTTATACAATACGAAGACTTCATAGTAGTGGTGGAGTTATAAACGCCTTTGTAAAAAAAATGCTAGTAATGAGTTTTCAAAGTTTCGGCATTAGGGCAAACGTGTTAGCCTAAGGAAAGTGGCCATGGGCCATGCCTCGACACTACTGTTGACATGTCAAGACAACCCCTTGACACTGTCATTGACGTGCCATGACAAGCCCTTAACACTATCACTGATATGCCATGACAGCCTATTGACAACACTGCCCTTGACATGCCAAAATAGCCCTTTGACATTCACTGACAAGCCAGGACAGCCCATTGGCACTGCCGTTGACATGCCAAGACAACCCCATAGGGCCATGACCCTGACACTCAACAACACGCAGTAGGCATGCCATGACATGCCCTTGATAGCCCAAGACGAGGCTAGTGACATGTCCCAGCACGCCAGGGCCGTGTCATGACATGCCCCAATGCGCACAACAACAACCCAGTTAGTGCTAGCCGGGCGCATGGCCCATGCCAGCACCCAACAGCCCCAATGCCCAGGCCCTTTCCTAGCCCAAGACAAGCCAGTGCATAGCACCTACCTGTGCTCATAAGCACCAATGCCCAAGCCTATGTCTGGGCCATGACACACTAGTAGGCGTGCCACAACAAGCCAACACCCAGGCCACCTACCTGGGCCATGTCAGCCACGCACAACGCAATGCCCATGCACACCCGAGCACCAGTGCATGCCATGGGCCCCACACCACTTTCATTTATTTATTTAATTATTTTAGTTATTTTAATTATCAAGGGACCTATTAGGGTTTCCAACTATGTAACCACTATAAATATGATCCTTAGCATTTCATTTTGCATCTTTTGGCAAATTTCCTACAGGACGGATTGTTTTTTATTGAGATCTCTTTCGATGCTTGGCACATGGGCTACTTGGGTGAAATTCGTGAATCCTAAGCAGATGATCAACACCTTGCAATTCATGAATAGGTGTTGATTCATTTATCAATCATATGAAGTATTTTTCCATTCAATCTAGATTCTTCCATTTTTGATTATTTGTTTTCTTACTTGTTCATCTATTTTCTATTGCTCATATCAATTCTCATATTCCAAACACATATCACACCCACCATAGTCCAATATTCATATTATCCATATTCATCAAACACTTAATTCATATTTCCATCATTCCCTTTGCCTTATATATTCTATACACAAATATTGCACTTTCCTACGTACCAAATACTATTTTAGCCACTTGTTCAATTGGGACACCGGACACCAGCATAGAGAGAGAAAGTCTTCCTTCTCTCTAGAAAGCTTTTCAGAAAACCTTCCCAGAGGGAGGTGGGAGCCTCGGCTCCTCCCTCCCTCCCCTCTTTAGCTTTCATGCCTTTTCCATTTTCTTTTTTGTCGATTTTTTTAGTTTTCTTGTTTTGGTTTAGTTCCAGTCAGTGCTTGAGGATTATGGTGGCTTAAGGGTGACAGGTTCTTGCTCTCTAGCTATGGCACCGCCTTAAGGAGAGGAACATCCGTAGCCAAAGAAGACAAAGGTATGGTGGTCCCGGCGTGTGAGAGGCTGGCTATCCTGTTTTGAAGGCGCAAGGTTGACGACGATAAGGCGAGGCGGGGCTGCTAGTCGATGAGAGGTGTGCTACTCTGTTTTGAAAGAACAGAGAGTTGGTGGTACGAGTAGCGACTCTGGGTCACGTCGGAAAGGCTTCGTGGTGCTCTCCGTGCTCCGTGGTGGCCGGCATAGCAACTCATGTACTGCACAACAATAGAAAAGAAAGGAGGAGGGCTCCGTTGTGCTCCTTCAGCTTTGCTTTAATGTATAAGGTTGTGTTTGGAGCCGTGAGCTAGGAGGAGAACTCTGTAGTTGGTGGTCTCTGCACTTGCTTGGAGGGAGAACACAGCACGGAGAGGGAGCAGCTGGAATAAGCGATGAAACCCTAAGTGCTCTCCCGAGGGGCTGGGCTTTTGTTGGGCTGGGCTGGGCTTCAGCCCATGTATTTTTAGTTTGCTCAGTGTATCACTTGTTTTTTAAGGTTTTTCTTGTAATTTCGGTTTTTTAGTTTGTTTTAAGTAGTAGTAGGAAATAGTCTCTAGGACCGAGGGTCTGTAGAGTTTTGTACTCCACTCCATGGGAGGGGGAGTTGTGTGAACTGTCTTAGACGGTAGTCTAAGACAGAGTTAAGTCTCTCAGATGATTAGTCTGGAGGCCTGTCTCTCAAACTGTTAGTCTGAAGGCATTGGACAAGACCCTGTCAGCTGCAAAGAAATTTGCGGGCTGGAGAGCGAGGAAAAGTTAGTTTTTGATTTGTATTTTACAGGTTAAAAGTTGTAATTGTCCACTTTATTAATTAATGGAACAGTGCTTCACCTCTCAAAAAAAAAAAAAAACTATTTTAGCCTCCACATATTCAAATCCCATTAAACACTTATTCCATAAATCCATAAAATCCTAGATCTATTCCTCCAAAAAGCTTAGCTGAAACCCTAGTTTCCATAAGGATTTCCTACATTTTAGGAAGCCCTAACCTAGCCTTCATACTCCCATTCCTAGTTTTTAGGAGTCCTTCTAAAAACTCTCAAACCCTAAAATCACCATCCTTTCTTGTCTTAGTCGAATTCCCTTAAACCCTGAATCATCTCCTTCCTTTTAGGATTCGATCTTACAGCTCATAAGCCCTAGCCTTACTTCATAAAACACTAATTCATCCTATGTGGTGCCAACATCAAGAGAGATCCACATCTGTACCATATTGCACCATTACTCAAGAGCATCAAATAGATTACCCCAACCCACATTCACTGTCAATTCCATCACTAAACACCATGCCTCCGTCACCCTAAGAACCCTTCATTGCTATACTCAAGCAAAGCCAAACAAGAGAACAAGGCACATTCGGTCATCTTAAGGAGAAGCGGAGCTAGACGGTCATAGTGTTTAGGGACTTGACCAAAGTCCCTAACAAAATGCCAGAATGCATAAATAGCGACCACCCACTACCGGCGTTTGGTTTTTCTGGTAAATATATGCCGTTAATTGATTAGTGGTGTTTATTTTAACTATTGCTAGTGCTTATCAAACACTCACCAATCATAGTTTTTTTGTAGTTTGGTGTTTATGAATAGCATATTTTATTGGATGTTTTAAACTTAGGATAGGAAGATCTTTGTTGCAAAAATTTGGTTTGATAATGAGTTTTGAAATTTGGAAGAATTGCAACAAAAATCAAGGGGAAAAGCCTATGTGCATTTTAGCCCCTAACATCGATGGGGCATAGCTATCTGGTCACCAAAGCATGCAGGTACTAATGCCGATGGAGCCGCACTTCAGTTCTCTTGGGGTCCACAATCAGTGTGGCACATACAAAGCACTCATAACTGGTGCAAATACCTATGTTGTGATATGGTAATTGGCAGGGACACGTGGCTCTAGGGGACTCATGTGGCACCTATAAAGTTAAGTTTAATTAGTTAAAGAACAAGATTCTAAGTTCATGTTATCAGCTAAGTTGTACTATGGTCAAGGATGATACGCGCTACCTGGTATTGTAATCAAGGTTTATGCACTGCCGAGTACTATGATGAAGGAGTATAATCTATTGTATATCATCATGTTAAGTTCAAGTTCATGTCAAGTTAAGTCTTAGTTCAAGTTCAAGTTCATGTCAAGTTAAGTCTCAGTTCAAGTTCAAGTTCATGTCAAGTCATGTCTTAGATCAAGTTCATGTCATGTCAAGTCAAGTCTCAGATTAAGTTTATGTCATGTCATGTCAAGTCAAGATTAGTTCATGTTTTAGTTTAAGTTATGTTAGTTATGCTATATTGTATGTCAAGTTATGTTATGCTTATTTATGACTTTAATTATACATTCATGCTTTTACTAGCATACATACATCATTAACTTATGTAGAAGTTTTCTGTTAACTTGCTGAGAATTATAATCAAATCTCACTGTGGTAGTCTCAACTATCATTCCCCACCAAATGGTAGATCTTGTTACATGATCTAAAGGAGAACTAGGAAACGGCCAATTGGGCAGGGTTGACTAAGCGATGGTGTGACGTCAATGATACTATAATAGTTAACTCAGTTTACTGCTTATACTTATGGAGTTGAATCTCCAGCACTCTTTTGATCACAACCATTTTGGATTAGTGTTGTGATCATGGTTGTTTAGTATGTCTTTATGTATGAGGTACGTTTTAAGTATTTGAGATATTTTTAGTTTGGTGTATAGTATTGCTAATAATAAATAAAATTATCCCTTGCGAATATTGCATAATGCTAGATGCATGTTAAGAACATTGCATCTTATATGTCATGAACGGGGGGCAGGTAACTTGTGTTGCATGTCTTGACGCTTCAAATGTCCATCTGATCTCAAGTGAAATTCGGGGGCATAACACACTCCATTCTTAATTGTTCCACATTTAAAACAAAAAGATGGCAATCTCTCATACAGGAAAGAGATCCATGTCTTGGTACCACCCATGCTAATATTAATCCCACGCATTAGAGGATTTATAATGTTGATGGCAACCTTCACTCTTATATAGGGATCCCAACCAATGCCTTCTCTATCTACATCCACCTCCATCACATCCCCTATTAAACCATCAATCTGCATCCCAACATCTCTAGTCATACCACCAAGTAGGATATTTTGGAGTTGGATCCACAGACATTCCTTAGTGAACTCGATGTAGCTGCACTTCCATAAAAAGTATTGAGATGCAACAATTGCCTATCAAATGACCATGGCTTGCCTCTTTGAACCTTTCGAAGGTCCTATTTGCTTTGAAACTCAATCAGGAACATATTCTCACCAATCTCTTTGAAAACCACAACACCTTTTGGCTTCCACACCTTCACCATCATAGACTTGAAGGCTTCCCTATTGATTGATCTCTCAGACACAACCAATCCAACCAAACTCAGCTGACCCCTCCTCTGCACCACAACATCACCATTGATATCAATCAAGATCTCCTTTTGTTTTGCCCCAGTCAATCAAAATTTACTTCACTTCTCCACTATTTCATAAGCTATTTCACTACAGTACCTTATGAGAACCAGAAAGTTGCACCTCTTCTCCTAGGTCAAAGGACTAGAGACAAACTTGCCTATAGCAAGAGACAAACTCCTCAGCCAGAGCTAGGAAACAGTAATGAGAGACTTTCTCTTATTGCGAAAGTTCCTCATGTTTCAAGTTTTATTCACCTAGAGATGTTTCAAAACTTAATCAAATCAAGTATTTTCATTCTTATCCCAATCACAAGAATTTTCTAAATGCAAAATATTCAAGTTTAGGTAAAATAATCAAAATTTCCATAAGTTAAGCATAAACTAATCAAAATCGATACATGTTATATGATCAACATAAGATAAAATTGTAGCCAGTTATGGCAAGCATCCAACTTCAAAATTAAACCTTCAAAATTCATTCTAAGACATTTATGAGTAATATAAAATCATATCAAGTCATTCCATGGCTAAAAATTTGACCCAAAGTAATTTATTTCTTCAAAACATCAAATCCGATCTGGTTTGACATTAGCATGCTAAACCTTAATTAAAATATTTCAAAATATCATTCCTATGCCTAAAATTAAAGCCTAACATGTTATTCTAACACTTAAAAAAAGATAGGCCAAGATTACTTACATAAATCATGGCCCTTAAAGCTCCCAAAACAACTTCACTTAAGAACTCTCAAGAACCTCATTCAGCTTCACTCTATTGCTCACTAAAGCGGAAAAATGCTCTCAAGACTCAAGAGAAGGTTTGGAGGAGAGGTGTGGTGTAACAGCCCGCTAGAAATTAAATGGTGAAATTTTTATAGACTTTAAGAATCTCATGGAAACTCCATAAGTTTTCACAAATCGACTAATCACAAATGTTTTAGTCTGTCAATATAGTCAGTGTTATCACTCACTATGGTGCCAGAAATGTGATTTTATTTGTTTGAGCTAGTTAAAAATATCAAAATATGTTATAGTTTACGCCACTAGATTCAGTTGAATATTTAGGATTTTATAGCACAATAACCCATTTTCATAATTTCGGACAAAACCGCTGTTTGAAACTATGAATTTATTTTTATGGGCACTTCAGGGTTGAGTTTTGGTAAACGATCTTCACTGTAGGTTAATATGAATATTTAGAATTTTTTGTACTAAGTTTACTATGCATTTTTTGAGTAAATAGTAACCTCGATAAGCGTACTAAGTGCATTGTTTTCAAAATCATAGTGTGGAATGTCCAAATTAGGTTAGAGAAGTTTTATTTGGACACTTGGCAAGATCTTATGTGATACCCCATTTTTACGTATATTTTCACTGAAGGAGTATTTTAATTTAATTAAAATATTAGTTCTTTTATTTTAAATTATTGTTTTGAATTTAAATTGCTGTGTAATTTATTTTAGTTTGTTTTTAGATTTAAAATTTAGTTGTTAGTTTTTACTAGTTATTTATTATATTTTAGCTTGATGTGGTGTTTAAATTATTTTATTCGTTTTATAGCTTTTAAAGTTGTTCTCATCGGATTAGTTTCTGGACTCCATAGTTGAGGATTAGACCTCATTTCTTTTCCACATCTTTTCTTTTTCCCTTTTTCTTTTTCTCTCTTCTTTTTCTTTCTTTCTTTCTCTCTCCTGGTTTTCTCCCGTGCACGCGCGACACTCTCTCTCCTCACTATCGCCGTTTGCCTTCTACCGCCCAGCACCGCCGCCTGCCACTGCCGTGACCTACACCACCCACCCAGAAATCTTCCCCTCCGGCCGGCACACCTCCCCACCAAGTTTCACCTCCATCCGAGCCACCGTTAGCCGCCACGAGCTCCTCCAAGCCACACAGTGTTTGGGCCATTTCGCCGCCGTCGTTCCACCTCCGGCCATCACCTCTTCACCACATCATCACCTACCTCTTACTGTCATAAACCACCTATTTCCAGCTCCGATCCTTTGCCGGAGCAACCCCCATGAGCTCATCTTCGTTTTTGCCGTTTTTCGCTTCACCGCCATTTCCTTCGCCACCCACGGCCCATTCTCAGTCCACTAGTTTCATAAACACCTCTAGGTCATTCCCTATCAATCTCAAGTCTTGGTTTGTCCCCATTCAAAAGTGGGTATTTTATAACCCACGGCTACAGTGCTTTTACACTGTTACGTTGCTTTTTCTTCGCCGTTTGCAGCTTCTTGATCCTTCAAAAATTATTGTATAGGGCTGTAAGTATTTTTCAAACTCTATTTTAGATTTAAATATATTATTGCTTTTACAATAAATTCATTGACTGGTTGGTTATTCCGGACTGAGTCCGACAAGTCGGGGGTCGGATGGATTAAGGACAGAGTTGTTTGGTTATTGTTGATGTTGTGATTTGTTGGATAAATTGTGTCTTGAGGTGTGCATTGCATGGTGCATTCATGTGCATGTATTAAATTGAGAAAACTAGTTTTTATCAGTGTAAATGAATCTTCGGGTACATGTGTATCATGACCCCAAGCCGAGATGAGACATTAACTTGGTGGAGCTCCTCTGGTCACTCAAGAGCATAATAGACTGAGTGACATCCCCTGGGTTGTCGCTGGGTGACAACGGGAGCGGATGGGATGGTAACGCTCTTGTATCGACTTCGTGGCCCCTCTGCTGGCGGGGGCTAGAGGATGCTTGGCTACGTACGCGCGGGGTGCGGAACTGGGCATCACTCGTTAGGAAGTCACATGCATGGTCGTTACCCGTGTTGTGACGAAGGAGTCAGGGTGTGCGGATGACCCCTAGGGGAGGTCATGGTGCATTCGGTTTAATTGGATATTGAATTGAATTTGGATTTGTGCCAAATGTGACTTTTGGCATGAGTTGGAAAGGAAATTGTTTTTGGGGCCAAATGAGACTTTTGGCGTGCGTGCAAAAATGTGAATTTGCGGGATATGTGCATTTGGCATTCTTTCATGCAGATTGTTGAGTTTAATATATTTTTATCTTGTGGCGTTTGGATTATTACTTACCTGTGGCACCATTTTGGTACCGTAGATTTTGATGCAGATGTTGAGGAGGAGGAGGCTGAGCCCAAGGAGGCGTCTCCACCAAAGTTTTGATTTAGAGTTGTTTATGTCAAAAATTATCTTTGCTAGTTTTTATGTCTTGTAATTTGGTTTTAAAACTATATTTGAGACTTGTAATATTTTATTATGTGTCGTTTAAATGAGTTTTTATTTAAACGAAAATTCTGGTACTTAGTTATAAGACTTTTATTATCCACTGCGTGATTTTATTGTACACTTGTTGTATGTAGACACACACTTGGCACTTGGCGATAAGATATTGACCTGTGTTGTCATCATCCCGACGCTTCGATTTTCACGTGTTCATACGTGGGAGTTGGAGACATCACATCTTAGCCACACATAGTGAATAGTATTAGACACTTGGCACAAAGAGGAGCCATTAGATGAATTTATGAAGGAAATCAAGGTGTGAGATCATGTAACCTAAGCAAAACGTTTTTCATCTGATCAACCATTTTGAGCCAGATCAAAGAGGGTTTCAACCCTAGTGAAAGCCTAAATGGTTGGAATCCAATTGAAACCCAAAAACTTGGTTGAAACCGAAACCCTAAACGGTTTCTCCAAACCCTAAAGTTGGCCTTCAAACCCTCTTTGATCTAATTTCTAGCATTGTGTTTAATCACTTGATTAAATCACTTCCACATGCTATTAATTTCTCAAATTCTTGTTATGACATCATTATCCAACCTTTTAAACCTTGAAAATTTGTTTGGGCCAAGAAAAATTAGATTTGGACTTGATAGCATCTCAAACCCTAACCAAACCCTCTTTAAACCCCAAATTGAAGCCCACTTGGTTGAGGCACACCAAGGCCCACAAATTTGGCCACCTGATGAGTGTGCGAAAGTGCACTCTATATACTCTATTATTGGACTAAAATGCTAAAATGTGAATAGAAATTATAAGAATTAATGTGTATTCTTAAATTGAATTTCTATTTACGTTGGGATACTCCTAAGTAGTTTTTTTATGTCTAATCTCAGAGTTTATAAAAGAGCAAGTAAAGCCCAGTCAAATTCAAAGGAGGACATTCATGGGGTTTGAGAGCAATTTGGAAGAAAAGAAAAAGAAAAAAAAATCACAAAATGAAACCACAAGAAGTCCAAGTTCGAAATTCGCTAGGAGACAGTCTGGATATACTTTAGTGTTTTGACTGTATCTCTTTACTCATATATCCAATTGATGTGATTCTTGATGAATTGGAAAGCTATCTTAAAGGGCTATAACTTTATCTCTAATAAGGATTTCCAAATTCGAACTCCTGAAGGCTATACATGGCTGCCAAGATAAGTCCTAAAATTTAGGCGATTTTTTTATGCGAAAATCAAGAGGACATTAGGGTTTCTTTCTTACCCTATATAAGCATATCATTAGCACGAAATGGAGGAGAGGAAGAGGCACAAGAGGTAGATCTGAAGAGAGGAGAAAATCACTTCCATGGCCACCGTTCGCTTCAGTTTTGTGCAAGGGATTCCCGACGTACCTTCTGATTGGGAATTGCGGGAATTGAGTTCCTAATTGAGTTATCCAATGAATTAAGAATAATTAAAATACCAGATTTGTGCAAGGGATTCCCGACGCTCTACTGTTTGTTAAATTTGAGTACTTTTTCTGTTAATCACTTTGTTTCACTTGAATTTACATTTAAAATTAATCTTTTTTCTCTATTACTTATTTAATCTTTTTTCTTTAGTTTCTTTGTTCCTCTTGCTATTCTTTTAATTTGTCTCCCTGTGGAATCGACACCCCAAAGCTGTGCTACAACTACCGCGTTATTCTTTGGGCGTAATCAAATTTTGGCGCCGTTGCCAGGGAGACGGTAGAAGAATTGTGAGATAGTTTTTCTTTTCAACAGTTTATAAAGGGGGTAACTTCGTTCCCTATTTTAGCTTGCTGCATCTTTTTTTTATTTTCTTTTTCTTTTTGTAGTTTTTTTTTTTTTTTTAGTGTTGGGTTTTTCTCTACCTTGCATGTATAGGTATAGAGACGCCTTGGGTCGATTTGCTTGTAGACCTGTGTTAGAGTCAGAGTTTAATTTTTCTGATCATTTGTTTGATAATTCTTCTAATTTTGAGAAAATGAGTGAACATGAAGATCAACCCACTAGGACCCTTCAGGATTACCTCCACCTTACACGCACAGCCACACCATCATGCATCATGTTTCCAGCTAATATTCGCCAATTGGATTTTAAAACAGGGATGATACAGTTATTCCCTACTTTTCATGGCTTGGAAAATGAAAATCCATATGTGCACATTAGGGAGTTTGAGGAAGTAGTTGCGACTTTTCATAGTCAAAATGCAACTGATGACATTGTGAGACTTAAGTTCTTTCCTTTCTCTTTGAAGGATAGAGCTAAGAGTTGGCTATACTCTTTGAGACCACGATCTATTGGGTCATGGAATGAGATGACTCAGGTCTTTTTTAATAAATACTTTCCCCAACATAAGACCAATGCTTTAAAAAGACAAATCTCCACCTTTGTACAAAAGGACAGTGAGACTTTGTATCAGTCTTGGGAGAGATTTAAGGAGCTATTGAGTATGTGTCCTCACCATGGGTATGAGAATTGGCACTTAGTGAGCTATTTTTTTGAGGGACTTACACCTAGAGAGCGTCAATTTGTGGAGATGATGTGTAATGGTGAGTTCTTACAAAAAGATCCTGATGAAGCCATAGAATACCTCAATGAGCTTGAGCTTGCTGAAAAAGCTCACATTTGGACTGGACCTAGTGCTACTGAGAGCACAAATAGGTCACGACCTGCAGGAAACCTAAATGGTGGTGGAATTTACCATCTCAGGGAAGAAGATAACCTAAAGGCGAAGGTTAAGATGCTCACTAGGGAGCTAGAAGTGTTGAAGAATAAAGACTTAAAGCCAACACACGTGGCTAATCATGTAGAGTCTTTTGGACCATGTTTTGTGTGTGGCGGGGTAGATCACCTTGCCCAAGAGTGTCCCACATTTGCTGAGATGAGAGGGATGTATGAGGAACAATGTAATGCCTTAGTTATGTACAAGAAGCCTTTTACACATTTCTCTAATACCTACAATCCTGAGTGGCGTAATCAGCCCAATTTTAGTTGGAAATCTGAAAACCAGCCGCCTGCACAACCCCCTAGATCATATCCTGCACCATATCATGCACCTTCATCTTCTAGGAGTCCTTTAGAAGACACTTTGCATGCTTTTATTGAGGCACAGAGTAAAACTAATCAAAAGTTTGAATCTTTGATTATGCAGGTTGTTGAAGAAAACAAAGAGATAAAGAGTCATATATCCAAGATAATGAGCTTCTTGAGTGTGAATGAGCGTGGCAAGTTTCTTTCTCAAGCTCAATCTGCACCCTAAGGTCAGCATATGGCACAAAAAAATTTAAAAGAAGTTCATGCCATTATGACAAGAAGTGATAAGTCCTTACACATCCCAACAACTGATAAGCAAGAGGATGTTGAAGAGCAACAAAGCAATGATAGCACCGAGTTCCCCAAGGATGCCGAGGTAATCAAGAGTTCAGTTAAGGTACCATTTCCTCAAGCTTTAAAATCTGGTATGCGAACTTTGGATCCTAGTAATGAAATCATGGAGAACCTCAGGCAGGTAAAGATTAACCTTCCTCTTTTGCATGTTATTAAACAAGTTCCCACTTATGCAAAAGTTCTTAAAGATTTGTGTACAGTTAAGAGAAAGCACCATGTTAAGAATACAGCATTTCTGACAGAGCAAGTTAGTGCTCTAATGGAGCAGCGAATTCCTCCTAAGTACAAGGATCCTAGTTGTCCAACCATTGCATGTAATATTGGGAATCATGAGTTTGGGCAAGCCTTGCTAGATCTAGGAACTAGTGTTAATTTGATGCCTTATTCCATTTATTTGCAGCTTGGTTTGGGTGAAATTAAGCCTAGTTCTGTCGTGTTTCAGTTGGCTGATCGTTTAGTTAAGAAACCGAGAGGGATAGTTGAGGATGTTTTGATCCAAATTGACAAGTTTTATTATCCTGTTGATTTCTTAATTTTGGACACTCAATCAGTTGTTGAGTCTAACTCTAAAGTTCCTCTCATATTAGGTAGACCTTTCCTTGCTACGGCTAATGCACTTATAAATTGCAGGAACGGTTTGATGAAGTTATCTTTTGGAAACATGACCATGGAGGTCAACATTTTCTATATTGAGAAGCAGCCAACAGATGACGAGTGCCACCAAACGTATATGATTGATGCACTCATAGACAAGGGAGTTCACACAACTCATGATTTTGATCCCCTTGAATATTCCCTTGTGAATTCTGAGTTTAATACATCTGTTAGTGATTCATCTGATGTTATTGATATTTGTGCTGTTTTTTATGAAACTCAGGATTATGGCACACAAGTTTGGCAACAGAAATTTAAGGAGTTGCCTAAGAAATGTGGAAAACAGATTCCTTTAAGTATGAAAGTACCAAGAGTTAAATTGAAATCTTTGCCTAAGTCTAAAGTCTATAAGGTTAAAATGAAAATGTTTCATGATAAAAATATTCTTAGGAAGATGTTTAAACCTAATGACCGAATATGCTTATATGATTTTGGATCTCACAAGCACAAAGGAAAACTTCGGTTTAGGTGCACTGACCCATTTCTAGTAAAAAATGTTTTTGTAAATGGGGCGGTAGAAATAGAAGATCCTAAGGATGGTCGGATCTTTAAAGTAAATGGTCAACGCCTTAAAATATTAATTGATAGGCAAGTTCCGGAAGTGGAAGACATTCCACTTGTGGATCCAGTCTATCAACCTTGACCACACCACCAAGGTATGTGTTTCTTTATTTATTTTGTTTTGCTTTGTTTTGTTTTGTTTTTTCTTATTTTCTTTCTTTTCCTTTTTGTTTGCTGTTGTGTTCATTGTTTTTGATTGCAGGATAGTTTCATTTCGTCATTTCAGATTACCATATTTGGTGTTTAGGGAGCTACCCATGTCACTAATCAGGTGTATTCTACCATTTTCAGTTACTCCCCATTCAATTTTGATTCTTAAACATTGAGGACAATGTTTCATTTAAGTTGGGGGGCGGTGGTGCAAATTCAGTTTTTAAAATGCTTGTTGGAACTCTGTGGCATATTTTCATGTGTCAATTTTTTTTAGTTTGCATCATATGTGCATCATTTTCACATGTGTACTCATTCTCATTCATAGCCATCTTCGTGAATTCACCAAACCCACCAGATCATTTTTTGCTGAAACATTCACAGAATCCTTAATGCACTTATCCAAGTTTTGTGGTAAGATGGTGGTTTGACACATGTAGCTAGAGAACTCTTTCGCTTAAGTTTTCATGTTAGTTTGGAGAGGATTGAGAGCATACAAATGCAGTAAATTGTGATAAGCATTCATTGATCTATTGAATTGGGCACTTCTTTTGAGAATATCATTACATGGTTTGCAGTACAATGGTGGATATACTTGGGATATGACGAAGGTCAACTTAGGATTAATGTTTGAGCCTTTCAAGCTATCCTTTCCATCATAGACCCCTAGTAGCCAACTTTGAGCCAATAAACACTTGTAGCTTTTTCTTTTCATATGCCCATATCATCCATGCCTCTCCACATTGGAGTATAACCTATACACATATTTTCTTACCCTTTTTACTTCCAAGTGTATACTAGGTGTGAAATTTGTATTTTCTTTCTTCAATTTTATCATTTTCAATTAAGAAGAAGAAGAAGACGATAGAAAAAAAGAGAAGAGTACAAGTTGCAAAGTGTTCAATTGAGTGAGCTCTAAAAAAAAAAAAAAAGAAGTTGGTAGAGATGGAAAGAATACAAAAGTGGCATGTGTTTGTCCATCAAATTGTTGAAAAAAAAAAAGAGGAAGAAGAAGAAAAAGCATTATTATTTGATGATCTGAAAAGTTGGAGAGTATATCAAGTGAGAAGTGTGGTCTATTGAGATATTTAATAAAATTCCCTTTGTATGTACTTGGAAGTTTTTGAATTCCTTTCATCCTTTTTTTTTTATATAACCCCAAAACCAAGCCACATTACAACCTTTTGTGTTGACCATTCTGATCCTAAGTAAGCTGTTGGAAAGATTGATGGAAGTCTCATTTGTTAGTGTTCCTATCATAAGATCAATGTTTGCTTGTTGCTTGTACATAATTGCCTAATTTTCCATGAGAGTGTATATACACCCATTGTCAACTCCATAGAGAGAGCCCTTACATGAAACACTATTATACCCGTGAGTTATGGAGTTGAACCTTTTGCTTAAGATGTTCTTGATGTTGCATGTGTCAAGGTTAGTGGTACGATGGTTATAGCTTAGAGAACACACACACACTCTGTGGATTGCTATAGGTGGATTGATCTTGATGGATTATTGGATTCCTTAGATTGTTTTGATATGTGAATCTGGAAAGTGTGACTTGATGGCTTTTATGTGTGATTTTCTTTTGTCTCTTTAGTTGTTTTGACATGAAAATTGCTAGGGACTAGCAAGGAGTAAGTCGCGGGGTGTGATGAGTGAGCGAAAGTGCACTCTATATACCCTATTATTGGACTAAAATGCTAAAATGTGAATAGAAATTATAGGAATTAATGTGTATTCTTAAATTGAATTTCTATTTACGTTGGGATACTCCTAAGCAGTTTTTTTATATCTAATTTCAGAGTTTATAAAAGAGCAAGTCAAGCCCAGTCAAATTCAAAGGAGGACATTCATGGGGTTTGAGAGCAATTTGGAAGAAAAGAAAAAGAAAAAAAAATCACAAAATGAAACCACAAGAAGTCCAAGTTCGAAATTCGCTAGGAGACAGTCTGGATATACTTTAGTATTTTTACTGTATCTTTTTACTCATATATCGGATTGATGTGATTCTTGATGCATTGGAAAGCTATATTAAAAGGCTATAACTTTGTCTCTAATAAGGATTTCCAAATTCGAACTCCTAAAGGCTGTACATGGCTGCCAAGATAAGTCCTAAAATTTAGACGATTTTTTATGCGGAAATCAAGAGGACATTAGGGTTTCTTTCTTACCCTATATAAGCATATCATTAGCACGAAATGGAGGAGAGGAAGAGGCACAAGAGGAAGATCTAAAGAGAGGAGAAAATCACTTCCATGGCCACCGTTCGCTTCAGTTTTCTCTGGAGATTTTTGTTGTCCATTATATTTATGGGTAACTAAATTCTCAAGTAGGGTTAAGGATGAACTTGCACATTAGATGATATTTCTAATTTATTCTTAATTCATGTATTTGATTTTCAATTGCTAAAACTCTTTTGTTTTATCATTCTCAATTCATCGTTGATGTTTTCTTCTCCGAATAATCATAGAATTTATTGTGTTTATGGATTCAGTCATGCTTTTTCTATTGAATGGATTAGTTCTTTGATTATGTTTAGATCAATTATTTATCTATATTGATATAGTTTTTTGCTGCAATATCGCTTCCTGAGTATATTGTCGTCATTGGATTTTATCAATAGGGGTAGTAATTCACGTTTTTTAAAAGTGGTGAATGTTTTTTCAAAGGGTTACATTCGATTTAAGTCTAGTTTATAAATCTATACATTCTGATTGGGAATTGTGGGAATTGAGTTCCCAATTGAGTTATCCAATGAATTAAAAATAATTAAAATACCAGATTTGTGCAAGGGATTCCCGACACTCTACTATTTGTTAAATTTGAGTACTTTTTCTGTTAATCACTTTGCTTCACTTGAATTTACATTTAAAATTAATCTTTGTTCTCTATTACTTATTTAATATTTTTTCTTTAGTTTCTTTGTTCCTCTTGCTATTCTTTTAATTTGTCTCCCTGTGGAATCGACACCCCAAAGCTGTGCTACAACTACCGGGTTATTCTTTGGGCGTAATCAAATTTTGATTGTCAATGGTTCTTGAAGAAGTTTCCTCCCCCACATTGAATACCATTCACTGCCCTTGGCTACACCCAATAGTGCCTTGATGAAATGGAGAAACCCACCCCATCAACCCCCATACCTCATAGCTTCTGCAGGCTGTCCTTTGCCCCTCACTATTGTCCACTTTATGTCACATAGCCACCTCCAATCAAGATCTTTTAGGTCCATATCTTCCCCCTACAAAATCCTTGAGTCGTGCAAGACACACTTCCTTCCCTTTCATCACTTCTTCACCCCATTCTTAGAGAGAAACCGAAAAGAGCTCTCTCAGGTAGATTTCTGGGTCTTATTACGTGGAGCTTTTTGACCATTTTTAAGTATTTTTACACGATGAATCCTTCATAAAAGTTGTTATTATTTGAGTCTGGTTTCCATAGTTATATTATTTGTATCATTCCATGGTCATTTGTTTGGTCAAAAGTATTTTTAACCATGGAAAGGTCATTCTGGGCGTGAAACTGGAGAGTATGTTATGTTTTGGAATTTTTGACCAAACTAATGGACATATCTTGGTCCGAAACTTTTATGGAGTGTTTTTAGCATGTGTTTAAGAGTGTTCATTGAAGTTTTGTTGCATGACTAAAGCTTTTGATGATAGATTTTCTTAGATCTAGAAACTTGAAAACTGGAAGTGGAAAAACAGTTTTTATTTGGAGAAAGTTTGAATATTTTTTGGTTTGATCTTACTCTAATGGCTTTGATATTTTTATATGATGATCCTAAGTCTATTATTTTCATGTTAGGATGTTATTTGAAGATATGTAGCATTAGTTTCAAGGATATGATTTTTCTATGCAAGAGAATTTCGGTTAGGCCTAAGATTTGATGTTTTTGGGTTAGATCCATGTTTTATTGAGTTTTAGCCATGTGATTTTAAGTTTGATGGTTTCATATTCTTTAGGACACATTTTAAAACCATGTGATGCTTTATTACAAAGATCTCACCTTCTTAAGCCATTGATCAAGAGATTTATCAAAGCTAGTTGAGGAAAAAGTTTCTGTGTTTAGACTAAGTGTAAAACAAAAAACTCCAACTGTTATTTTGTGACTTTGGTGACTTTATTTTGATGATTTAAAGCATATTTGATCTTAGAATGATGTTATGAATATGTTAGAAGTAAGATTTATTTTTTTGGAATTCTTGGAGATATTTTGATTTAGGGTCAAAGCTTGTGATTCAAGTGTTTGGATCTTTTTACAAAAAGTTTGGTGTTGATTATTAGATTTTCCTAAATGGTTGTTTTAAGTATGGTTTAAAACTTAGGATAGGAAGATCCTTGTTGCAAAATTTTGGGTTAAGCATGAGTTTTGAAGTTGGAAGGAATTGCAACAAAAATCAAGAGAAATGCCCTATGGATGCTTTGGCCATAGTGTGTTTTCCATAGTTTTGATTTGTTTTAAATTTTTTTGAATTGATATTTGAGTTTAGGACAAAATTTACATGAGGAGTGTAAATTTTGGAAATTTTTAGAGTTAGGATGTGAAATCCTTAAGTTATGGGTAAAATGGTCATTTTTCCACATGTAGGGGGTAAAATGGTAATTTTACTCTCAGTTGTCTCTTTTACACATTTCTAATTGTTAGTAGTTAAATTTCTAACTTTTAGAATACCCTCTTACAGTTTCTCGTGTTTTGCATTTTATTCTTGTAAAACGCGACGATCGTGGTAAGTTAGCTTCTAATTTACTATCAGTTTACTGCGTATGTATGATGCGTAAGCGAACTAAAATTTATGTATGTATGTTATCATATGTGTCATGCCATGCCATGTCATTACATGTTTATCTGTTATGCATGATTTATTCTATCACGAATATTTATCTATTACATAATCTATTATGTCACGTATTGCTATATGTTATAAGTATGCCATGTTAAGTATGTCATGTGTTACATGTATGTCATATCATGTAATATTCATCATTGCAAGTATGTCATGTTAAGTAAAGAAGTCAGATCAAGTTTATATTAAGTCAAGTTTCAAATCACATTTATGTTAAGTTATTCATATTAATCACGACCCTAAGTGTTAGGATGGGGTAATATCTTAGTGGAACTCCTTTGTTCACGTTGGAGTGTCTAAATAGGTGTAAAATTCCCTGGGTTAACGAAGTACAGTCAACAGGTTGAGAATGGGGCCTAATTAGCTGGTCACCGGAGCGCGCCAGGAACTAACGCCGATGGTGCCATATTTTATTTTACGTATATTCACAGCAAGTGTGGTACAAATAATTCATGGGGCCACAACAACTGTGGAGCATACACTACGTGAGACACAGTAATTGTGACACGTAGAATATGTGGGGCCACAACAACTATGGAATACATATTAATGCACTCACAGCTGGTGTAGATACTTGTGTTGTGATGCGGTAATCGGCAGGGATACAAGGCTCAAGGGGACCCTTGTAGCACCCTTATGGTCACGTTATTAATTAAGTCAATTGAACAAGAGTCCAAGTTTATGTCAAGGAGTTAAGAATAATAAAGCATGGTGATCCTATGAGATAAGACTAAGTTTCAGATCAAGTTCATGTTATGTTATGTTATGTTCACGTAAATGTTATGTTCATGTTCACGTTAAGTTTCAAGTTCATGTTCATATCATGTTATGTTATGTTCATGTTCATGTTATGTTTCAAGTTCACGTTCATGTCATGTTATGTTCAAGTTCACGTTCATGTCATGTTATCTTCACGTACATGTTATGTTCAAGTTCACGTTCATGTTATGTTATGTTCATGTTTACATTATGTCTCAAGTTCACGTTTATGTCATGTTATGCTCAAGTTTATGTTAAATTCAAGTTCATGTTTATGTTATGTATGTTCATGTTCATGATATGATTCAAGTCCATGTTATGTTTCAAGTTCACGTTCATGTTATGTTGCTAGCCCATGTTATATTATAAGTTCAAGTTCATGTCATGTCAAGTCAAGTTCAGTTCATGTTATGTCTATTTTGCCATGCTATATGTCAAGTTATGATATGCTTACTCATGATTTTATTTATGCATTCATGCTTTTACTGACATGCATGCATCATTAACCTATGTGTGAGTTTTTTGTTAACTTGCTAAGATTTGTAATCAAATTTCACCGTGGTAGTTCCAACTACCATTCCCCCCGAACGGTAGGCGATGTGTCAGGATCAGAGTAGGGAGCAGACATTGGTAGACTGAAGGAGGTTGACTAGATCCACAGACACGACGCAGACCTTACAGCTTCTATAGTTAGTTTTTCTTTTTGGATAGTATTCTAGCCTCGTTAGTTGAGTTACGCGAGTTACTCGATGAACTGGTTCAGTAGTGTATTTTGGTACTGTAAATATGGAGTCTAGTCTCCCATGTTTTGAGATTACAGTCTTCTGAGACCCGTAGTGTAATCGTGGATTTTTATTTTGTTAAGTATGCATGGATTATGCTTTAATTATTTGGGATGTTATAAGTTTGGTGCATAGTATTAAAAAAAAAAAAATTATCCACTATGAATATTGCATAATGCTAGATGTATGTTAGAAACATTGCATCCTATATGTCATAAACGGTGGCAGGTAACCTTGAGTTGCATGTCTCAACGCTTCAGATGTCCGTCCGATCCGAAATGAAAATCTGGGGGCGTCACATGTGGAGAAATGAGAAAGTGAGGAAAATATTTATAAGCTTCAAGGGGGGAGGGGGAATTTGACCTTGGATGAAGATGAGGCTTTGGTTTGGTGGCGGTGGGAGGTGGAGTGATGAGTGAAGTTTTCAGCTTCATGTCATGATTGGTCAGCTAAATAGTGTCGTATATTGTCATGATTTCCTCATGGTTTGGTTGTAAGAGTGAGTTTTTAGATGCAGGAAGCTACATTGGTGTAGAAAATAAAACCAAAAAAAATCAAAAGAGGAAAACACAAAGGAGGCCAACGGTTTTGAATAAAAATTGTCCTAATTGTGACTCCTTTCTTATCTATTCTCCTTGGTTGGAATTGGGTGCATTATTAGTGGATTTTTCAGGTGGTTGAGGGACTGGGTGGTGGCGTGTGGAGTGCAAGAGCAGAAAATTCAATTGAAACCCAAGGTCACTCTGTATGGTTTCAACTAGGCTAGTAATGGAATTGGTTGGGTTTCTTGGAGCCAATTCGTCCAATACTAGACTTGAACTAGGATGGTTAAGGTTGGGTGTAAATGATGGAATTTCTATTGAGAAAATGGTGCAAGAGGGATGGGCTAGGGGCTAAATTGGTTCAATGCACCAAGTGATGCATTAAGGTGCCAATTTGTGATAACTTGGGCATTGACGTGGCCTTTTGTCTATTGACATGTGTTAGATCAAGATTAATCTTCTAATTCAATCTAAGAATGGTGCAAAACAACAATAAAATTAATAAGGTCTAGATAAAAAAATGTGAGAAATAATTAAAAAAGAAATTAAGTTCAAAACATGGTTTAGAGATGACTAATCAAGTTTAAGTTAATTAATGTCCTTAACACAAGTTAGAAGCTTAACCATGGTTTGATGGGAACCTTAGGGGGCATGTGGCATTTCTTGGGCTACAAGGAAAACAATGGTATGGTGTATTTGGGCTTAAATTAGAAGAACGATATAAAAGACAGGGCACTGGTCTTCAATGGTTGGCCTTTGATTGGGCCAAAAGTACTAGCCTTGGATGTGGGCTTTGGAGTGGGTTATTATATGGACCTTATGTCTAGATTTGCAGTGCCTATCCATTGACTCAAAGGCCTACTAGGTTGGCTCCAAGACAACCAAACCAAATTGATCCAACTAGTTTACATTGGAAGGCTAGTTGAGTGCCTAACCAAATGGTTTGTGTTTGGTTGTATTTATGCACTTAGTTGAACCACCACCACACGCCAACTCCCTCCTCCTCCAATCCCTAGGAGCCCCTCCAGTCATCATGGTGAACCTTGACTCAAAGCCAACCCAAGTAGAGCCAAAACCGATTGGCTTTTGTGTAACACATGACTCGACCAACTATGATGATCACACCCAACCCATGGCATGCATTCTATTAAGGCCTCCCCACACACGCAACCAGAGGCATGCATTCTATTGAGGCTAGGATGAGATTTCAACTATTCAACCTCTATGGATGCATGTCTACTCCAACTCATCTAGTGAAAATAGTAATTATAACCAAAGGGATAATTAGAACTCAAGCATCTGGTCGTAGAAGTTCATCCGAACAATTACACATGGCATTAAGGCCTTAATCTTCACTAATCCATCTATTAAGCATGCATGATGTTTCTAGTTTTATTCACCTAGAGATGTTTCAAAACTTAATATAATCATGCATTTCATTCTTATCCCAATCACACTGCTTTTCTAAATGCACATTATTCAAGCTTGAGTAAAATAAGCAAAACTTCCATAAGTTAAGCACAAACTAATCAAAATCGATACATGCTAGATGATCAACACAAGATAGAATCCTAGCCAAATATGGCATGCATCCAACTTCGAAATTAATCCTTCAAAATTCATTCTAGAAAATTTATGAATCATATAAAATCCAATCAAGTCATTCCCCAAAGTATTTTATTTCATCAAAACATCAAATCTGACCTGGTTTGACATTAGCATGCTAAACGTTAATTAAAAAAAAAAAAAAAAAAAAAAAACCTCATTCCCATGGATTAAATTAAAGCCTAAACATTTCATTCTAACACTTAAAAAATATAGGGAAAGATTACTTATGGAAATCATGGCCCTTAAAACTCCCAAAACAACTTCACTCAAAAACTCTCAAGAACCTCACTTGGTTTCACTCTATTTCTCACTAAGGGGGAGAAATGCTCTCAAGACTCAAGAAAAAGGCTTGGAGGAGAGGTCTAGATAAATGAGAAAGTGAGAGAGGTATTTATAGGCTTCACAAGGAAGGGAGGGGAACATTGGCCTTGGATGAAGACGAGACTTTTGATTGGTGAAGGTGGGAGGTGGAGTAATGAGGGAAGTTTTTAGCTTTGTGTGATGCTTTGTCAGCTAAATAGTGCCCTAAATTTTAATGATTTCTTCATGCTTAGGTGTAAGAGTGAGTCTGTAGATGAAGGGTGCTACATTGTTGTAGAAAATAAAACCAAAAAGTCAAAAGAGAAAAAGAACAAAGGAGGCCAACGATTTTGAATAAAAACTGTCCACATTGTGATTCCTTTCTTGTCTCTTATCCTTGTTTAGACTTGGGGGCGTTATTACCACCATTGAGTGGCCTTTTAGGTGGTTAAGGGACCTGGGTGATGGCCTGGAGAGTGGTTCAACTAAGAGCAGAAAATACTATTGAGACCCAAGGCCACTCGGTTTGGTTTCAACTAGGCTTGTAACAGAATTGGTTGGGTTTATTGACTTGGTTTCCTGGAGCCAATTCATCCAATGCTAGACCTGAGCAAGGAGGATTAAGGTCATGTATAAATTATGGAATTTCCCTTGAAAAAATGGTGGAAGAGGCGTGAGCTAGGGGCTAAATTGGTACAATGCACCGTGTGATGCATTAAGGTGCCAATTGGTGGTGACTTGGGCATTGATGTGGTTTTCCTTCTATTAACATGTGTTGGATTAAGATTAATCTTCTAATTCAATCTAAGAATGATGCGAAATAACAATAAAAACAATAAGGTCCAGATCGAAAAGTTGACTAATGCCCTTCACTAGAAGGTTAAGTATGGTTAGATGGGAACCTTAGGGGGTGTGTGGCACTTCTTGTGCTTGAGAGAAACCAATGGTATGGTGTATGTGGGCTTTAATTAGAAGACTGAAATAAAAGACAAGGCACTGGGCTTCAAGGTTGCTTGGGCCAAAAGTGCATGCCTTAGATGTATGTGGGCTTTGGAGTGGGTTAATATATGGACCTTATGTCCAGATTTTTCTGGCCTACCCCTAGACTCAAAGTCCTACTAGGTTGACTCCAAAACAACCAATCCAAATTGATCCAATTGGTTCCCATTGGAAGCCTAATTGAGTGCCTAACTGGTTTGTGCATTGAACCACCCCCACAAGCCACCTCCCTCCTCCTCCAATCCCTAAGAGCCCCACCAGTCATCATGGTGAACCTTGACTCAAAGCTGTCCTAAGTAGAGCCAAAACTGATTTACTTTTGTGCAAGACATGACTCAACACACTATGCCGATCACACTCAACCTGTGGCATGGATTCTATTAAGGCCTATACACTCACCCAACCCGTGGCATGCATTCTGTTAAGACCTAGATGTGATTTCAACTATTCAACATCTATGGATGCATGTCTACTCAAATTTATCAAGTGACAATAGTAATTATAACTTTAGGGATAATTAGAACTGAGCCATCAGGTCATACAAGTTCATCCAAACACTTACACATGGCATTAAGACCTTAATTTTGACTAATCCATCCATTAAGCATGCATGATGTTTCTAGTTTATTCACCTACAAATGTTTTAAAACTTAATATAATCATGCATTTTCATTCTTATCCCAATCACAAGGCCATTCTCAATGCAGATTTTCAAGCTTAGGTAAAATAAGCAAAACTTCCATAAGTTAAGCATAAACTAATAAAAACCGATACATGCTAGATGATCAACACAAGATAGAATCCTAGCCAATTATGGCATGCATCCAACTTCAAAATTAAGCCTTAAAAATTCATTCTAAGACATTTATGAATCATATAAAATCAAATCAAATCAGGCCATGGTTAAAGAGTTGACCCAAAGTAATTTATTTCATGACAACATCAGATCTGACCCGGTTTGACATTAACATGCTAAACCTTAACTAATTCAATCAAAACCTCATTCCCATGCCATAAATTAAAGCCTAACATGTCATTCTAGCACTTAACAAAAGACAATGCAAGATTACTAATAGCAATCATGGGCATTAAAGCTCCCAAAACAACTTCACTCAAGAACTCTCAAGAAACTCACTCAGTTTTGCTCTATTGCTCACTAAGGTGGAAAAATGCTCTCAAGACTCAAGAGAAGGCTTGGAAAAGAGGTGTGAAGAAATGAGTAAGTGAGGAAGCTATTTATAGGCTTCAAGTTGGGAGGAGGACATTGGCCTTGGATGAAGATGACACTTCTGGATTGGTGGGGATGGGAGGTGGAGTGATGAGTGAAATTTTCAGCTTTGTGTCATGTTTGGTCAGCTGAGTTGTACCCTATATTTTCATGATTTCTTCATGGTGAGGTGTAAGAGTTAGCTTATAGGTGCAGGGGGTTGCATTGATGTAGAGAATAAAACCAAAAAAATCAAAAGAGAAAAACACAGAGGCCAACTGTTTTGAATAAAAATTGTCTTGATTTTGACTGCCTTCTTGATTCTTCTTGATGAGTGTGCGAAAGTGCACTCTATATGCCCTATTATTGGACTAAAATGCTAAAATGTGAATAGAAATCATAGGAATTAATGTGTATTCTTAAATTGAATTTCTATTTATGTTGGGATACTCCTAAGCAGTTTTTTGATGTCTAATTTCAGAGTTTATAAAAGAGCAAGTCAAGCCCAGTTAAATTCAAAGGAGGACATTCATGGGGTTTGAGAGCAATTTGGAAGAAAAGAAAAAGAAAAAAATCAGAAAATGAAACCACAAGAAGTCCAAGTCCAAAATTCGCTAGGAGATAGTCTGGACATACTTTAGTCTTTTGACTGTATCTTTTTACTCACATATCGGATTCATGTATTTGATTTTCAATTGCTAAGACTCTTTTGTTTTATCATTCTCAATTCATCATTGATGTTTTCTTCTCCGAATAATCATAGAATTTATTGTGTTTATGGATTCAGTCATGCTTTTTCTATTGAATGGATTAGTTCTTTGATTATGTTTGGATCAATTATTTATCTATATTGATTTAGTTTTTTGCTGTAATATCGCTTCCTGAGTATATTGTCGTCATTAGATTTTATCAATAGGGGTAGTAATTCACGTTTTTTAAAAGTGGTGAATGTTTTTTCAAAGGGTTACATTTTATTTAAGTCTGGTTTATAAATCTATACCTTCCGATTGGGAATTGCGGGAATTGAGTTCCTAATTGAGTTATCCAATGAATTAAAAATAATTAAAATACCAGATTTGTGCAAGGGATTCCCGACGCTCTACTGTTTGTCAAATTTGAGTACTTTTTCTATTAATCACTTTGCATCACTTGAATTTACATTTAAAATTAATCTTTGTTCTCTATTACTTATTTAATATTTTTCTTTAGTTTCTTTGTTCCTCTTGCTATTCTTTTAATTTGTCTCCCTGTGGAATCGACACCCCAAAGCTATGCTACAACTACCGCGTTATTCTTTGGGAGTAATCAAATTTTGGCGCTGTTGCCGGGGAGACAGTAGAAGAATTGTGAGAGAGTTTTTCTTTTCAACAGTTTGTAAAGGCGGTAACTTCGTTCCCTCTTTTAGCTTGCTGCATTTTTTTTTCTATTTCTTTTTGTAGTTTTTTTTTAGTGTTGCATTTTTCTCTACCTTGCATGCACAGGTATAGAGACGCCTTTGGTCGGTTTGCTTGTAGACCTGTGTTAGAGTCTGAGTTTAACTTTTCTGATCATTTGTTTGAAAATTCTTCTAATTCTGAGAAAATGAGTGAACATGAAGATCAACCCACTAGGACCCTTCAGGATTACCTCCACCCTGCACTCACAGCCACACCATCATGCATCATGTTTCCAGCTAATATTCGCCAATTGGATTTTAAAACAGGGATGATACAGTTACTCCCTACTTTTCATGGCTTGGAAAATGAAAATCCATATGTGCACATTAGGGAGTTTGAGGAAGTAGTTGCGACTTTTCATAGTCAAAATGCAACTGATGACATTGTGAGACTTAAGTTCTTTCCTTTCTCCTTGAAGGATAGAGCTAAGAGTTGGCTATACGCTTTGAGACCACGATCTATTGAGTCATGGAATGAGATGACTCAAGGTCTTCTTTAATAAATACTTTCCCCAACATAAGACCAATGCTTTAAAAAGGCAAATCTCCACCTTTGTACAAAAGGACAGTGAGACTTTGTATCAGTCTTGGGAGAGATTTAAGGAGCTATTGAGTATGTGTCCTCACCATGGGTATGAGAATTGGTGCTTAGTGAGCTATTTTTATGAGGGACTTACACCTAGAGAGCGTCAATTTGTGGAGATGATGTGTAATGGTGAGTTCTTACAGAAAGATCCTGATGAGGCCATAGAATACCTCAATGAGCTTGCCGAAAAAGCTCACACTTGGACTGGACTTAGTGCTACTGATAGCACAAATAGGTCACGACCTGCAGGAAACCTAAATGGTGGTGGAATTTACCATCTCAGGGAAGAAGATAACCTAAAAGCTAAGGTTGAGATGCTCACTAGGGAGCTAGAGGTGTTGAAGAATAAAGAGTTAAAGCCAACACATGTGGCTAATCATGCAGAGTCTCTTGGACGATGTTTTGTGTGTGGTGGGGTAGATCACCTTGCCCAAGAGTGTCCCACATTTGCTAAGATGAGAGGGATGTATGAGGAACATTGTAATGCCTTAGGTATGTACATGAAGCCTGTTGCACCTTTCTCTGATACCTACAATCTTGGGTGGCGTAATCACCCTAATTTTAGCTGGAAGTCTGAAAACCAGCCGCTTGCACAACCCCCTAGATCATATCCTGCACCATATCATGCACCTTCATCTTCTAGGAGTCCTTTAGAAGACACTTTGCATGCTTTTATTGAGGCACAGAGTAAAACTAATCAAAAGTTTGAATATTTGATTATGCAGGTTGTTGAAGAAAACAAAGAGATAAAGAGTCATATATCCAAGATAATGAGCTCCTTGAGTGTGAATGAGCGTGGCAAGTTTCCTTCTCAAGCTCAATCCGCACCCCAAGGTCAGCATATGGCACAAAAAAATTTAAAAGAAGTCAATGCCATTATGACAAGAAGTTGTAAGTCCTTACAAATCCCAACAACTGATAAGCAAGAGGATGTTGAAGAGGAACAAAGCAATGATAGCACTGAGTTCCCCAAGGATGCCTAGGTAATCAAGAGTCCAGTTAAGGTACCGTTTCCTCAAGCTTTAAAATCTGGTATGCGAACTTTGGATCCTAGTAATGAAATCTTGGAGAACCTCAGGCAGGTAAAGATTAACCTTCCTCTTTTGCATGTTATTAAACAAGTTCCCACTTATGCAAAAGTTCTTAAAGATTTGTGTACAGTTAAGAGGAAGCACCATGTTAAGAAGACAGCATTTCTGACAGAGCAAGTTAGTGCTCTAATTGAGCAGCGAATTCCTCCTAAGTACAAGGATCCTGGTTGTCCAACCATTGCATGTAATATTGGGAATCATGAGTTTGGGCAAGCCTTGCAAGATCTAGGAGCTAGTGTTAATTTGATGCCTTATTCCATTTATTTGCAACTTGGTTTGGGTGAAATTAAGCCTAGTTCTGTCGTGTTTCAGTTGGCTGATCGTTCAGTTAAGAAACCGAGAGGGATAGTTTAGGATGTTTTGATCCAAATTGACAAGTTTTATTATCCTGTTGATTTCTTAATTTTGGGCACTCAATCAGTTGTTGAGTCTAACTCTAAAGTTCCTCTCATATTAGGTAGATCTTTCCTTGCTACGGCTAATGCACTTATAAATTGCAGGAATGGGTTGATGAAGTTATCTTTTGGAAACATGACCATGGAGGTCAACATTTTCCATATTGAGAAGCAGCCAACAAATGACAAGTGCCACCAAACGTATATGATTGATGCACTCATTGACAAGGGAGTTCACACAACTCATGATTTTGATCCCCTTGAATATTCCCTTGTGAATTCTAAGTTTAATACATCTGTTAGTGATTCATCTGTTGTTATTGATATTTGTGTTGTTTTTGATGAAACTTAGGATTATGGCACACAGGTTTGGCAACAAAAATTTGAGGAGTTGCCTAAGAAATGTGGAAAATAGATTCCTATAAGTATGAAAGCATCAAGAGTTAAATTGAAATCTTTGCCTAAGTCTAAAGTCTATAAGGTTAAAATGAAAATGTTTCATGATAAAAATATTCTTAGGAAGAGGTTTAAACCTAATGACCAAATATGCTTATATGATTTTGGATCTCACAAGCACAAAGGAAAACTTTGGTTTAGGTTGACTGACCCATTTCTAGTGAAAAATGTTTTTGTAAATGGGGTGGTAGAAATATAGGATCCTAAGGATGGTCGGATCTTTAAAGTAAATGGTCAACGCCTTAAAATATTAATTGATAGGCAAGTTCCGGAAGTGGAAGACATTCCACTTGTGGATCCAATCTATCAACCTTGACCACACCACCAAGGTATGTGTTTCTTTATTTATTTTGTTTTGCTTTGTTTTGTTTTTGCTTTTTCTTATTTTCTTTCTTTTCCTTTTTGTTTTCTGTTGTTTTCTTTGTTTTTGATTACAGGATAGTTTCATTTCATCATTTCAAATTACCATCTTTGGTGTTTAGTGAGCTACCCACGTCACTCATCAGGTGTATTCTACCATTTTCAGTTACTCCCCATTCAATTTTGATTCTTAAACATTGAGGACAATGTTTCATTTAAGTTGGGGGGTGGTGGTGCAAATTCAGTATTTAAAATGATTGTTGGAACTCTGTGGCATATTTTCATGTGTCAAATTTTTTTTTTAATTTGCATCACACGTGCATCATTTTCACATGTGTACTCATTCTCATTCATAGCCATCTTCGTGAATTCACCAAACCCACCAAATCATTTTTTGCTGAAACATTCACAGAATCCTTAATGCACTTATCCAAGTTTTGTGGTAAGATGGTGGTTTGACACATGTAGTTAGAGAACTCTTTTGCTTAAGTATTCATGTGAGTTTGGAGAGGATTGAGAGCATACAAATGCAGTAAATTGTGATAAGTGTTCATTGATCTGTTGAATTGGGCACTTCTTTTGAGAATATCATTACATGGTTTGCGGTACAATGGTGTATATACTTGGGATATGATGAAGGTCAATTTAGGATTAACGTTTGAGCCTTTCAAGCTATCCTTTCCATCATAGACCCCTAGTAGCCAACTTTGAGCCAATAAACACTTGTAGCTTTTTCTTTTCATATGCCCATATCATCCATGCCTCTCCACATTGGAGTATAACCTATACACAGATTTTCTTACCCTTTTTACTTCCAAGTGTATACTAGGTGTGGAATTTATATTTTCTTTCTTTAATTTTATCATTTTCAATTAAGAAGAAGAAGAAGATGACAGAAAAAAGAGAAGAGTACAAGTTGCAAAGTGTTCAATTGAGTGAGCTCCAAAAAAAAAAAAAAAAGAAGTTGGTAGAGATGGAAAGAATACAAAAGTGGCATGTGTTTGTCCATCAAATTTTTGAAAAAAAAAAAAAAAAGAGGAAGAAGAAGGAAAAGCATTATTATTTGATAATCTGAAAAGTTAGAGAGTATATCAAGTGAGAAGTGTGGTCTATTAAGATATTTAATAAAATTCCCTTTGTATGTACTTGGAAGTTTTTGAATCCCTTTCATCTTTTTTTTTTTTTTTTTGTATATAACCCCAAAACCAAGCCACATTACAACCTTTTTTGTTGACCATTCAGATCCTAAGTAAGCTGTTGGAAAGATTGATGGAAGTCTCATTTGTTAGTGTTCCTATCATAAGATCAATGTTTGCTTGTTGCTTGTACATAATTGCCTAATTTTCCATGAGAGTGTGTATACACCCATTGTCAACTCCATAGAGAGAGCCTTTACACGAAACACTATTATACCCGTGAGTTATGGAGTTGAACCTTTTGCTTAAGATGTTCTTGATGTTGCATGTGTCAAGGTTAGTGGTACGATGGTTATGGCTTGGAGAACACACACACTCTGTGGATTGCTATAGGTGGATTGATCTTGATGGGTTATTGGATTCCTTAGATTGTTTTGATATGTGAATCTGAAAAGTGTGACTTGATGGCCTTTATGTGTGATTTTCTTTGGTCTCTTTCGTTGTTTTGACATAAAAATTGCTAGGGACTAGCAAAGAGTAAGTTGGGGGGTGTGATGAGTGTGCAAAAGTGCACTCTATATGCAATACCCTAGTCTTACTATGTGAGTTTTTACGTCATTTTATTTTATTCCTTAAGTTAAATATGTTCATGTAAAGATTTTTATTATTTTATTTAGATGGGTGTGTTTTTACTTTTATGTGGGTTGTTAAAATAAATTAAGTACATGATTTCAAGGCCTTGTAGTATTTTCTTCTTAAATCCTAAAATTTTATGATTTATGAAAGAGCACAAATGATTCCCACCATTGGATTGGTAATTGGAATAGTTATCTTCCTAAATCTAATCCTAACCCTCAATTTCCTTAAGCTTTTAATGACCAAAATTTAACTAAGCCTTCTTCTCTTATGAACCATTGGTCTACACATAATAAATGAAGGATTTTATTTTCAAACCCATCGGTCTACACCTAATAGATAAAGGATTTTCTCTTCAAACCCATCGGTCTACACCTAATAGATCAAGGATTTTATCTTCAAACTCATCGGTCTACACCTAATAGATGAAGGATTTTATCTTCAAACCCATCGGTCTACACCTAATAGATGAAGGATTTTATCTTCAAACCCATCGGTCTACACCTAATAGATGAAGGATTTTCTCTTCAAATCCATCGATCTACACCTAACAAATGAACCCCTTCAAACCCATCGGTCTACACCTAACAAATGAAGAACAAGTCTTCTTCATCTCTCTTTCCATGCTAGCCAACGCCACTTCCCTCTTTTCTTCTCCTCTTCAAGAAATCAAACTCCTCTCATTTTTTTCAAGCTTTGGACCTTCACTTCACCTCTTGAAAGAATCTAGGAGCTTAAGGTAAATTGTTTAATGTGATTTAATGTGATTTTAGAAGCTAACTAAATTGTTTAGTTTATGTTTTGATGTTATGTTTTATATATATACATATATGCTCTGTTTTAAGGGATTAAGTATTTATATGGGAATGTTTTGATGTTATGTTTTGTATATCTACATATATGCTCTGTTTTAAGGGATTAATTATATATATAAGGCTGTTTTCATGTTCTATTTTGTGTATATATATAATTATGTTCTGTTTTAAGTGATTAAATGCATATATGGAGTTGTTTTGATGTTATGTTAACTAAATTAACTATTTTCTTATGTTACTCTTGTAAGGATTTGTCGAGAGAGTAGTTAATTGAGGTAACATTAAGGATAGAAAACAATGTTAGATTTTTAATATTTTAGCCATCGTTAAAAGGGGATCTAAAGGATTGTTGGATGAGTTTTAACACACTTGTTATTTATTGGATTAGGATTTTCTGAAGTTAAAGGGATTGCAGTGGATTGAGGTAAGTAGCTATGACCATGCGCCCACATCAAGTTCTCTTGTGGAAGAATATTTCTCTATCTCTTTCCAAACGTTCCTCTAATTAAAGAATAAATGAGTTTATATTATGTACAAGCCTTTCTTGGTAGCCCCTGTTAAGTATCCTATTGATTATAATTGATTGTATGTATATATGGTAATGCATGCATGTAGTCCCTAAGTCATGAAATTTTTATATATGCTTCTTGAAATAACTAAGATTTTATTTATATGTAAGCATGACATAAAATGCTATTTTCCAAAATAAAAGCATATTCATCGGACTAAGGAAGATATTGAAAATGTTGATTTCAAAGAAAGAAAAGGAATGAATTAATGTATGAAAATATGTAATGGCCACATGAAAGGAAATGATATCAAAGAAATGGGCAGATTGCAATGCCAGGTAAGTAGTATTGGTAGTGCACCCAGTGCTGCTCCCTGACAGAAAGGGGTTCCTAACCTGTGGCCACGGGTGGAATCCAGGTCCAATAGGACCGCTAACCCCAACACACGGGGCGTAATAGTGTGTTGGCCACAAGAAAGTGAAAGATTAAATGAAGTGTATGCATGATGATATGATATATAAGTATGTATGAAAATAAGAAATAAAGATTTTGCATGAAAGTATGAAGTGAGTATATGCATGATAGTAAGAAGTAAGTATATGTATGGAAGTATTGTCAGAATTAGTATTGGTTTATGGATGCATGTTTTCAAAAGAAAGTACTATATGCTTATTAAGTTTACAGAATGGTGTACTGCTTACTGAGTATTAGACTCACTTTGTGTTTATGTTTTAAACGTCCAGGTACAGATGAATCTACTGAGGAGCTGAGTATTTCTGAGGAGGGAGGGGCCGATGTTTAGTAATCCCTTGGTAGTTTGGTTTCTTTTTATGAAAATATATGTTTCTTATGTTTTAATACTGGACCCCACACGAGGATGTTTTATTGAGTTAACTTCTAGACAAGATACCTTTGGGTATAAAATATATAGTGGGGTAATGGAAACCTCTCCTGTTTTAAGTTAGTTTCCTTTTGTAAAGACTGAAGGAACTGAGTCCCTTTTTGTTTAAAGTAGTTATGTTAAATAAATAGATGACGGACTCTGAGAGTCCTTTGTAAAGGAATGTAAAGGTATGTCTATTAGATGTTTTTTTCAGTTAGAAATTAGAATTTATGCGTGATGCGTTCGAATCGTCTCACATTATCTTTTAAAAAAATTAATAAAATAATAATAATAATACTAATAACAATATGAGAATTCATATATAAATAAATTTACTGTTATAATAGGAAAAAGAAAAGGTACGGGATCACGGTCTCCCTCTTGATAGGATGGGGTTGTGACAAATCTTGGTATCAGAGCAAAAGGTTAAGAAGTCCTGTAGACTTTAGGAGTAAACTAGGCTAAGGCCCTCTCTCTAAAGCATGCCAAGCTCCATAGCAGGTTCAAATGGTATTTCTTATTGCATGATATGAATTTTGTAAAGAGATTTCAAGTTATGTATGCTACTTTGTATGAGTTTTTGCTAATGCTATTGTTATCCATGTTCTAGTATGGCAACGCAACACAATAACTATAAACGTCGAGGGCAGCCCAGTGTCCATAATCCTGAAGATCAACAAGAATCTCCTAGAGATTCAGAAAACCTTATGGATGCGGCAACTCGCCTTATAGAGGCTTTCACTAGTGGGCAAACCGCCATGCAAGTACAATTCCCACATCTGACTGCTTTTGATCGATTCTGCAAATAGCATCCTCCGTTGTTTGATGGCAAGGGTACGGAATTAGATGCAGATAATTGGTTAGAGCGCTTGGAGAAAATTTTCAGTGTAATCAGCTGTACCGAGGAACAAAAGGTAGAATTTGCAGCATATAACTTGGCTGATGTGGCCAATGGGTGGTGGAAGGCCACTCGCGGATTTATTCAGCAGGAATTGGGTGAAGCTACCCCTATATCATGGAATAAATTTAAAGAGGCATTTAATGACCGGTTCTTTCCTGTATCCATTCGAGAGGCCAAGGCCCGAGAGTTTGCTAACTTGAAACAAGGGACAATGACAGTGAGACAGTATGCATCAAAATTTGTGGAGTTGTCGAGATTTGCCCCACACTTGGTCCACACCGAGGCACTGAAGGCCGAGAAGTTTGAGTGAGGCCTAAACCCCAGAATTATGGACTCCCTTCTTGCATTGAAAATTAGAAAGTTCACGGACTTGGCAGATAGAGCAATGATACTTAAGGAGAATTTATGAGTCCGGGCAGGGGAATTCAATCAAAGGAAGAGGCCATTTTATGCCATGGAGCAAAATAAGGGCAAGAGACCTATGTATAGCCCGATGCCCAAGCCAATCCAAGTGGTCAAACCTCCCCAACGTGGTACAACAGCGCCTCACCCCGCATGCCAAAATTGTGGCAAACGTCATGCCGGGAAGTGCCTTATGGGGACTAACATCTACTTTAAATGTGGTAAGATAGGTCATTTGGCACGGGAGTGTACAATGCTTGTGGCCCCTAATACTCAAGTGTAGAATCAAGGGCAGAAGAATCCAGCACCGGCTCGAGTTTTCGCATTAACATTTGATGATGCTGATACTTCTCCTAATGTGGTAACAGGTATTCTTCCCCTGTTTTCGCATTGTGCTTTAGTACTATTTGATTCTGGTGCTACGCATTCATTTATATCCCGTAAATATGCATGCCTGAGTGAGAGAGCACCTGAACCTCTTGAGCCAGTGATGTCTATTTCTTCACCTCTCGGGAAATCCATGATTTGTCAATTTGTGCTGAAGGGTTGTGCGATAAAGATACAAGATCGACATCTCCTTGCTGATTTGATATTATTTGATATGGAGGAGTTCGATGTGATTTTGGGCATGGATTGGTTGTCTCAATACCATGCTAGCTTGGAGTGCTTCAAGAAGGAAGTAATCTTTAGACCACCAGGTGAGTTAGAGTTCCGTTTCTGTGCTGCGACTAAGAGTATTATGCCGAAGGTGATCTCAGCATTAAAGGCCACCACTATGTTAAGGAAGGGTTGTGCAGGATTTCTTGCTAGTTTAGTAATGCCACAACCAAATGGGCCTAAGTTGCAAAATATAGGGGTGGTGAAGGATTTTCCTGATGTTTTTCCAGACGAACTACCTGGCTTACCTCCGGATAGGGAGATTGAGTTCTCTATAGATATCATTCCGGGAACGGCACCTATCTCTAAAACGCCATACCGGATGGCACCTGTAGAGCTCAAGGAGCTTAAGGATCAATTGCAAGAATTGTTGGAAAAAGGCTTTATTCGCCCTAGTGTATCACCGTGGGGTGCACCAGTTCTCTTTGTGAAAAAGAAGGATGGGTCGTTGCGACTTTGTATTGATTATAGAGAACTTAATAGGGTGACCGTTAAGAATCGGTATCCTCTACCACGGATTGATGATTTATTTGATCAACTTCAAGGATCCCAAGTATTTTGAAAGATTGATCTCCGATCAGGGTACCATCAGTTGAAGATTAAGGCGGAGGATATTCCAAAGACTACTTTTAGAACGAGATATGGACATTATGAATTTTTAGTGATATCCTTTGTATTGACTAACGCCCCAGCGGCTTTCATGGACTTGATGAATCGTGTCTTTAAGAAGTATATTGATCAGTTTGTAATAGTATTTATTGATGACATTCTTATTTATTCAAGAACCCCGGAAGAACATGTGAAGCATTTGGAGGTTGTTCTTCAAGTTTTGCGGGAGAAGAAATTATATGCTAAGTTGAATAAGTGTGAGTTTTGGTTACAAAAGATTTCTTTTCTTGGTCATATAATTTCAAAGGATGGTATTTCCGTAGATCCTACAAAGGTGGAGGCGATAGTGGAATGGCCTAGACCAAAAACTATTCAAGAAATTAGAAGCTTCCTTAGTCTTGCGGGGTATTATCGAAGATTTGTTGGAGGGTTTTCTCGCATCGCAGTTCCTTTAACGACCTTGACCCTAAAGGGTGAGGAATTCATATGGACGACAGAATGTGAGAAAAGCTTTCAGGAGCTCAAGGAGAAACTTGTGACGGCACCTGTTCTTACTATACCTTTGGGTACGGAAGGATTTGTGATATACAGCGATACCTCACACAAAGGGTTGGGGTGTGTTCTTATGCAGCATGGAAAAGTCGTAGCGTATGCTTTGCGTCAACTTAAGGATTATGAGCGCAACTACCCAACCCATGATTTAGAGTTGGCTGCTGTGGTATTTGCCTTAAAGATATGGCGACATTACCTTTATGGGGAACATTGTGAAATTTATACAGACCACAAGAGTCTAAAATATTTCTTCACTAAAAAGAGTTAAATATGAGGCAGCGTAGATGGTTAGAGTTATTGAAAGATTATGATTGTAATATCAACTACCATCCCGGCAAAGCTAATGTAGTTGCCGACGCTCTTAGTCGGAAGTCTTCTTCTGGCACTCTCAGGAGCATGTATACTCCCCAGAAATTTGTTCTTCTAGATATGGAGAAGCTGGGAGTGGAAATGGTGAAGGATGTACAAGCAAGGCTGAATAGCCTAATTCTGGGCCCGATAATATTGGACCAAATTAAAGCTGCTCAAAGTGAAGACCTTAACCTCCAGAAGATCAAAGCAGATATTTTAGAAGGAAAACAACCTGATTTTGTGATTTCTGGTGATGAATCATTGCGGTTTAAAGGAAGATTGTGTGTACTAGCTAAAAAGGAACTAAGGGATTTAATATTAAGGGAAGCACATCGGTCTCTATACACAGTGCATCTAGGTTGTACCAAAATGTATCGAGACTTGAGACAACACTACTGGTGGAGCAGCATGAAACGAGACGTGGCTAACTTTGTAGCTCAATGCCTGACATGCCAGCAAGTTAAGGCTAAGCATCAAAGACCCTCGGGAGTACTACAGCCACTACCAATACCAGTTTGGACATGGGATGAAATCAGCATGGATTTTGTAACTAGATTTCCTAAAGCCCAAGGAGGACAAGATTCTGTGTGGGTGATTCTCAATAGATTATCGAAATCAGCCCACTTCATACCAATTCAGATGACTTACTCGATGAGCAAGTTGGCAGAGATATATGTCAAGGAGATAGTTAGGTTGCACGGAGTTCCGTCCAAGATAGTATCGGATAGGGACTCACGGTTTACTTCAGCATTTTGGAGGAGTGTGCAAAGGAACTTGGGGACAGAATTGATTTATAGCACTGCTTTCCACCCTCAGACAGATGGGCAGTCGGAGAGAACAATTCAAATTCTTGAAGATATGTTACGGGCATGTGTCTTGGATTTCAAGGAAAGTTGGATAAAATACTTACCATTAGTTGAATTTGCCTACAATAATAGTCACCAAGAGAGTATCAATGTGGCACCATATGAAGTTTTGTATGGGCGCAAATGTAGATCGCCCCTTTATTGGGACGAGTTTGGTGAGAAAAAGATGCTAGGCCCTGACTTAGTTCAAAATATGCAAGAAAAAGTAGCTATCATTAGAAAGAGGCTTGCCCTAGCTCAAGAAGGGAGCTACACTTTGAGGTAGGAGACAAAGTATTCCTTCGGGTAGCTCCAATGAAAGGAGTTATGAGTTTCGGCAAGAAAGGAAAATTAACCCCAAGATACATAGGCCCATTTGAGATTCTTGAAAAGATAGGAGCAGTTGCATATCGACTCGCACTACCCCCAGAATTTTCAGTCATGCATAATGTTTTCCATGTTTCAATGCTTCGAAAATATGTACATGACCCTACACATGTGTTGGATTATGCACCTCTCCAAGTGCATAAAGATTTCTCATACGAGGAAGCACCGGTCCGAATCTTAGATCAGGAGGTTCGAGTACTTCGCAATAAAACCATTCCAATGGTCAAATACTTTGGAACCACCACACTGAGCAATAGGCAACATGGGAACATGAAGACGACGTGAGGATTAAATATCCCACTCTTTTTCTTTAAGGTAAGTTAAATCTCGAGGACGAGATTATTTTAAGGTGGGGAGAGTTGTAATACCCTAGTCTTACTATGTAAGTTTTTACGTCATTTTATTTTATTCCTTAAGTTAAATATGTTCATGTAAAGATTTTTATTATTTTATTTAGATGGGTGTGTTTTTACTTTTATGTGGGTTGTTAAAATAAATTAAGTACATGATTTTAAGGCCTTGTAGTATTTTCTCCTTAAATCCTAAAATTTTATGATTTATGAAAGAGCACAAATGATTCCCACCATTGGATTGGTAATTGGAATAGTTATCTTCCGAAATCTAATCCTAACCCTCCATTTCCTTAAGCTTTTAATGACCAAAATTTAACTAAGCCTTCTTCTCTTATGAACCATTGGTCTACACATAATAGATGAAGGATTTTATCTTCAAACCCATCGGTCTACACCTAATAAATGAAGGATTTTCTCTTCAAACTCATCGGTCTACACCTAATAGATGAAGGATTTTATCTTCAAACTCATCGGTCTACACCTAATAGATGAAGGATTACACCTAATAGATGAAGGATTTTATCTTCAAACCCATCGGTCTACACCTAATAGATGAAGGATTTTATCTTCAAACCCATCGGTCTACACCTAATAGATGAAGGATTTTCTCTTCAAACCCATCAGTCTATACCTAACAAATGAACCCCTTCAAACCCATCAGTCTACATCTAACAAATGAAGAACAAGTCTTCTTCATCTCTCTTTCCTTGCTAGCCAATGCCACTTCCCTCTTTTCTTCTCCTCTTCAAGAAATCAAACTCCTCTCATTTTCTTCAAGCTTTAGACCTTCACTTCACCTCTTGAAAGAATCTAGGAGCTTAAGGTAAATTGTTTAATGTGATTTAATGTGATTTTGAAAGCTAACTAAATTGTTTAGTTTATGTTTTGATGTTATGTTTTATATATATACATATATGCTCTGTTTTAAAGGATTAAGTATTTATATGGGGATGTTTTGTTGTTATGTTTTGTATATCTACATATATGCTCTGTTTTAAGGGATTAATTATATATATAAGACTGTTTTAATGTTCTGTTTTGTGTATATATATAATTATGTTTTGTTTTAAGTGATTAAATGCATATATGGAGTTGTTTTGATGTTATGTTAACTAAATTAACTATTTTCTTATGTTACTCTTGTAAGGATTTGTCGAGAGGGTAGTTAATTGAGGTAACATTAAGGGTAGAAAACGATGTTAGATTTTTAATATTTTAGCCATCGTTAAAAGGGGATCTAAAGGATTGTTGGATGAGTTTTAACACACTTGTTATTTATTGGATTAGGATTTTCTAAAATTAAAGGGATTGCAGCGGATTGAGGTAAGTAGCTATGACCATGCGCCCACATCAAGTTCTCTTGTGGAAGAATATTTCTCTATCTCTTTCCAAACGTTCCTCTAATTAAAGAATAAATGAGTTTATATTATATACAAGCCTTTCTTGGTATCCCCTGTTAAGTATCCTATTGATTATAATTGATTGTATGTATATATGGTAATGCATGCATGTAGTCCCTAAGTCATGAAATTTTTATATATGCTTCTTGAAATAACTAAGATTTTATTTATATGTAAGCATGACATAAAATGCTATTTTCCAAAATAAAAGCATATTCATCGGACTAAGGAAGATATTGAAAATGTTGATTTCAAAGAAAGAAAAGGAATGAATTAATGTATGAAAATATGTAATGGCCACATGAAAGGAAATGATATCAAAGAAATGGGCAGATTGCAATGCCGGGTAAGTAGTATTGGTAGTGCACCCAGTGCTGCTCCCTGACAGAAAGGGGTTCCTAACCTGTGGCCACGGGTGGAATCTAGGTCCAATAAGACCGCTAACCCCAACACACGGGGCGTAATAGTGTGTTGGCCACAAGAAAGTGAAAGATTAAATGAAGTGTATGCATGAAGATATGATATATAAGTATGTATGAAAATAAGAAATAAAGATTTTGCATGAAAGTATGAAGTGAGTATATGCATGATAGTAAGAAGTAAGTATATGTATGGAAGTATTGTCAGAATTAGTATTGGTTTATGGATGCATATTTTCAAAAGAAAGTACTATATACTTCTTAAGTTAACAGCATGGTGTACTACTTACTGAGTATTAGACTCACTTTGTGTTTATGTTTTAAACGTCCAGGTATAGATGAATCTACTGAGGAGCTGAGTATTTCTGAGGAGGGAGGGGCCGATGTTTAGTAGTCCCTTGGTAGTTTGGTTTTTTTTTTATGAAAATATATGTTTCTTATGTTTTAATACTGGACCCCACACGGGGATGTTTTATAGAGTTAACTTCTAGAAAAGATACCTTCAGGTATAAAGTATATAGTGGGGTAATGGAAACCTCTCTTGCTTTAAGTTAGTTTCCTTTTGTAAAGACTGAAGGTACTGAGTCCCTTTTTGTTTAAAGTAGTTATGTTAAATAAATGGATGACAGACTCTGAGAGTCCTTTGTGAAGGAATGTAAAGGTATGTCTATTAGATGTTTCTTTTAGTTAGAAATTAGAATTTATGCGTAATGGGTTCAAATCGTCTCGCATTATCTTTTAAAAAAAAATTTAATAAAATAATAATAATAATACTAATAACAATATGAGAATTCATATATAAATAAATTTACTGTTATAATAGGAAAAAGAATAGGTACGGGATCACGGTCTCTGACGCTGGACAGTATAGTGATTATCCTGCAAACTAGTTCCAACAGATGATTCACAGGAGAAAAATCACCCAAAACTAGAGAGAAAGGTCTCTAGGGTTTAACAGAATATTATAAAATCAAGCAATGATCAAAATCAGTCCACAAGCCGGACTGTTATAGCCAAAAATCATGTTTATCCGAATTTTGCCAAAAATTGAAAAATCTCAGAAATCACTCTAAATTGAAATTTGAAATAAAATAAGCAATTTGCAAAAAATCCAGCCCAAATCGGGTTTAAAATGACTTCCTAACTGACAAGCGAAATATTACCATAAATAGTAAAAAATAACTAAAACTAGTGATTCGGAGGGGAAAACAGCAGAATTTGAGGTCGAAAAGAAGGCACATGGAGCCATGCTCATGTGGACAACGTACGCGCCGAAAGGAGCTTTCCGAATTGGGGTCTTATGTGCGATTCTGACACCCGTAGCCAAAGTTATGGCCAAAAGACTGAAACGCACTCAAAACGGCCCCAATGAGGAACACATCACAATCAATTCCCGCCTTTGCGCTGATCTGCCAACTCATGGTATCTCAGGGCCATCAAGGTGCAATCTGACAGCTCAGCATCATCTGTCTTGGATCCCCCTACATCAGTCGCCCCGGGCTGGAAAGAACTCGTCCTCGAGTTCAGAGTAGTGTCATCAGAATCGACAAAACAAGGACTTAGGTGCTTCACATTAAAGACATCAGAAGTGTTCAAGTGACTGGGAAGGCACAACCTTCCGATCGTTAAGCTTATTGTTCTCGCCAACAGGAAAACGATCACGAGTTAATACAACCCAAACAAAATCACCAACATCAAAAAGTACCTGACAACGATGACTGTCAACCCGAGTCTTATACTTGGTATTGCTCTCATGAATGGTCTGTTTCACCTGCTCATGGATACCCCAAAGATGCTCTGCCATCTCATCTGCTTTAGGACTGAAACGTCCTATACGTGGAATAGGGGCTAAGTCCAGCACCCCGGATGGGTTCTGCCCCTAGACAATCTCAAATGGGCTTAAGCCTGTGGTTCTGTTTTTCGATCTGTTGTAGGCAAATTCTGCTTGAGGCAATGCCAAATCCCACTGCTTCGGCTTAGTTCCTGCCAAACATCTCGAAAGGTTGCCCAAACTCCGGTTCACCACCTCGGTCTGGCCATCCGTCTGGGGGTGGTAGGCGCTACTAAAACTCAACTGTGTTCCCAGTTTCCCCCACAGGCTCTTCCAGAAATGACTGATGAACTTGGTATCACGATCTGAAGTGATGGATCGAGGAACACCATGTAAACGCACAATCTACCTGAAATAAAGATGGGCAATCCGGACAGCATCCATAGTCTTCCTGCAAGCCACAAAATGGGCCATCTTGGAAAACCTGTCAACCACAACAAAGATAGAATCCGAGGCCCTTTGGGTGCGGGGTAAGCCCAATACAAAATCCATGTTGACATCGAACCAAGGAGCTTCAGGAACAGGTAAGGGAGTGTACAAGCCCGCATTGGTGAGAACTCCCTTAGACCGCTGGCACACATAACAACGGTCCACATAATGGGCCACATCACTAGTCAACTTGGGCCAATAAAAGTCAGAAGAGATGAGGGCCAAGGTCTTATCTCGGCCAAAGTGTCCCTCATTATGAAGCTCACTTATAATTTGCTGTCTCAATGAACAATCTGGAATGCACAACTGTAATCCATAAAACAGATACCCATTATGCAAAACAAAATCATGACGATGAGCATCAGTTACCTCCTGAAATATCCTTCCAAAGGAAGGGATCAGCTGCATACATATCTGTGAATGTCTCAAAGCCTGCAACTTTGGTACTCATGGTGGTGAGGAGTAAGGTACGACGGCTCAGGGCATCTGCGACGCGGTTCAGACTCCCTGCTTGGTGCCTCAGCGTAAAGGTGAATTCTTGCAAGTATGCCACCCACTTGGCATGACGTCTACTCAGCTTGTGTTGGCCATTGATGTACTTCAGGGCCTCATGATCGGTAAACAGAATAAACTCCTTCTGTACTAGGTAGTGACGCCAATGCTTCAGGGACTGAACTATGGCATAGAACTCTAGATCATAAGTGGAATAATTTTTCTTTGATCCCGATAGCTTCTCACTGAAAAAAGCAACCGGACAACCTGCCTGACTCAGAACACCACCAATGCCAACGCCAGATGCATCACAATTTACCTCGAACACTTTGTCAAAATCAGGGAGTTCCAAAACTGGTGCCTCGGTCATCTTCTGCTTGACCAGTTGAAAACTGGCCTCTGCCTCCTCAGACCACTGGAAATCACGCCCCTTGAGGCACTCTATGATAGGGGCAATCAGAGTACTGAAATTTCTAATGAACCGGCGGTAGAAAGATGCCAATCCATGGAAACTTCGGATGTCATGTAAGGTCCTTGGTCTGGGCCAGTCCAAGACTGCATCTATCTTTGACTGATCTGCATGAACACCATCAGTAGACACAACAAAACCAAGAAAAGTCACAGAAGTAGTGAAGAAAGAACACTTCTTCTGATTGACAAACAGGCACTCCGTTTTCAGCATCTCAAAAACAGCACGGAGGTGATCAAAGTGTGAAGCCCATGTCGGACTATAAATGAGGATATCATCGAAGTAAACTACAATGAATTTCCCCATAAAAGGCCGCAAGACCTGATGCATAAATCTCATGAACGTGCTGGGCGCATGGGATAGCCCAAAAGGCATGACCATCCACTCATACAACCCTTGTGGCGTCTTAAATGCCGTCTTCCACTCATCTCCAGGCCTTATTCTGATCTGGTGGTATCCGCTTTTAAGGTCAATTTTTGAGAAGACCTTAGAACCGGATAGTTGATCCAACATATCATCCAGACGGGGAATCGGAAACCGGTACTTCACTGTAATTCTGTTGATCGCTCGGCTGTCAACACACATACGCCAAGAACCATCTTTCTTTGGCACTAGCAGGGCAGGGACTGCACATGGGCTCATACTCTCTCGGATATAGCCCCTCTCCAACAACTCTACCACCTATCGCTGCAACTCTTTAGCCTCCTTGCGACTGAGGCGATATGCTGGTGGATTCGACAAACTTGACCCAGGAACAAGGTCAATTTGATGCTGAATATCCCTCATAGGCGGTAGCCCAAGAGGAAGATCCTCTGGCATCAAGTCAGAGAATTCTGCTAGCAGCCACTGCACCTCTACTAGTAAACTTGTATCCATGTCTACTGCACTATTCTCGCAAGGTAGTAAAGCATAGACCATGCCTCCATGCTCAATCTCATCTAAAAACCTGGACATGGAAAGCAGGTTAGTATTATTGGCTACCGGGGTAGGAGTGAGTCCTTCCCGCCAGGGCGCCAACACAATCTTTTTTCCCTTGATGTTAAGGGAATACGTATTCTTCCGTCCATCATGAATGACACTGCGATCATACTGCCAAGGTCGACCCAACAATACATGACACGCATCCATAGACACAACATCACACCAGGCATTATCGAAATATTTTCTACCAATTGAAAAAGACACGAGGCATCGCCTATCAACTGTTACCTCGCTGCCTTTATTTAGCCATGACAACTTGTATGGCTTAGGATGACGGTCCATCTTCAACTGCAATTTCTGGACAACCTCCTCGGACACTAAATTCTCACAACTGCCGTTGTCAATGATCATTTTGCAGACTTTATCTGCAACTGTGCAGGTCGTGTGAAAAATATTGGTTCTCAACCAATCGTCCCCTGAATCACCTTTGGGAGTCAGTAGACTCTTGTGAACGACCAGAGTCTCATGACCATCTCCATACAGCACATCATCAGTCTCATCATCATCATACACGGGCTCGCCACTCTCCTCATTCTCATCTATCACGTTTTCCTCAATCAACAAATTTTTGCCCTTTTGATTAGCAGGCTTCCTGCAATTAGTCGCCCTATGCCCCTGTTCACCACAACGAAAACATCTAATAGTAGGGTTAGAATTACCCTGCGAGGGCTGCTGGACAGGATGGGAATCTTGAGGGCGAACTGGCCGACTGTTTTGATCGCTCCTAATCACTGGTCTCCTGTTTTGCTGTTTTTCAACAGCAAGTGCACGCTGGTAGGCCTCCGAAACATTCCACAGTGAATGAAGGCTGAGGACATCTTGCAAGGGCTGGTGCAAACCCCCCAAATACCGCACCACCATCTGCTCCTCCGTCTTAGATAAATCATTCCGGGCGACCAATTGGTAAAACTCCTCCGTGTAATCATCGACTGATCGCGCGCCCTACCTCAACGCATGAAGTCGCTGAAACAAGGTTTGTGTGTAGCCGAAGGGAAGGATGTGACCCTTCATCTTCTTCTTCATCTTCTCCCAATCAGTGATCTTGGCGTTGCCCTGCTTGTCTCATGAACGTCGCAACTGCTCCCACCACGCAGGTGCTCTGCCCTTGAGTTTGATGGCGATCAGTTTCACTTTCACAGGATTGGGGACTTCCTTATAATCAAAAATACGCTCCACTTCATTAATCCAATCCACGAATCCCTTGGCCTGTAACGTATCAGAAAACTCGGGCAGATCGACCCGAAAATCGAGGTCTCCATGATCGACCACGGTGCTCCTGGAATAGAGCACAATTGTGATATGGGTTTTCGAAAGTGGAATTAGAATCGTGATCAGAGGCCTCACAATCCTCGCAATCCTGCGTCGCCAGGCGCTTAGTTAATTCTGCAACTTGGCTCTGCAAATCCTCAATCATCGCATCCTGAACGTTGCAATCACGGCGTTGGGCTTCCTCATTCGGAACCTGCCCACGACGACCACGACCACGACCACCAGCCATTGAAACTGGTGAAATTTCCCAGGAAGATGTTGAAGCTCTGATGCCAACTGACACCGGACAGAATAGCGATTATCCTGTAGGCTAGTTCCAACAGATGATTCACAGGAGAACAATCACCCAAAACCAAAGAGAAAAGTCTCTAGGGTTTAACAGAATATTATAAAATCAAGCAATGATCAAAATCAATCCACAAGCCGGACTGTTATAGCCAAAAATCGTGTTTATCCGAATTTTGCCAAAAATAGCAAAACCTCGAAAATCACTCTAAATTGAAATTCGAAATAAAATAAGCAATCTGCAAAAAATCCGGCCCAAATCAAGTTTAAAATGACTTCCTAACTGACAAGCGAAATATTACCATAAATAGTAAAAAATAACTAAAACTAGTGATTCAGAGGGGAAAACAGCAGAATTTGAGGTCGAAAAAAAAGGCACATGGAGCCATGCTCATGTGGACAGCGTACGCGCCGAAAGAGCTTTCCGAATTGGGGTCTTATGTGCGATTCTGACACCCGTAGCCAAAGTTATGGCCAAAAGACTGAAATGCACTCAAAACGGCCCCAATGAGGAACACATCACAATCAATTCCCGCCTTTGCGCTGATCTACTAACTCATGGTATCTCAGTGCCATCAAGGTGCAATCTGACAGCTCAGCATCATCTGTCTCGGATCCCCCTGCATCAGTCTCCCTCTTGATAGGGTGGGGTTGTGACACTATATACCCTATTATTGGACTAAAATGCTAAAATGTGAATAGAAATCATAGGAATTAAATGTGTATTCATAAATTGAATTTCTATTTATGTTGGGATACTCCTAAGCAGTTTTTTTATGTCTAATTTCAGAGTTTATAAAAGAGCAAGTCAAGCCCAGTCAAATTCAAAGGAGGACATTCATGGGGTTTGAGAGCAATTTGGAAGAAAAGAAAAAGAAAAAAAATCACAAAATGAAACCACAAGAAGTCCAAGTCCGAAATTCGCTAGGAGACAGTCTGGACATACTTTAGTCTTTTGACTGTATCTTTTTACTCACATATCGGATTGATGTGATTCTTAATGCATTGGAAATATATCTTAAAGGGCTATAACTTTGTCTCTAATAAGGATTTCCAGCTTTGAACTCCTGAAGACCATACGTGGCTGCCAAGATAAGTTCTAAAATTTAGGCGATTTTTTTATGCGGAAATTAAGAGGGCATTAGGGTTTCTTTCCTACCCTATATAAGCATATCATTAGCACAAAATGGAGGGGGAGGAAGAGGCACAAGAGGCAGATCTGAAGAAAGGAGAAAATCACTTCCATGGCCACTGTTCGCTTTAGTTTTCTCTGGAGATTTTTGTTGTCCTGTATATTTATGGGTAACTAAATTCTCTAGTAGGGTTAGGGATGAACTTGCACATTAGATGGTATTTCTAATTTATTCTTAATTCATGTATTTGATTTTCAATTGCTAAAACTCTTTTGTTTTATTATTCTCAATTCATCGTTGATGTTTTCTTCTCCGAATAATCATAGAATTTATTATGGATTCAGTCATGCTTTTTCTATTGAATAAATTAGTTCTTTGATTATGTTTGGATCAATTATTTATCTATATTGATTTAGTTTTTTGCTGCAATATCACTTCCTGAGTATATTGTCGTCATTAGATTTTATCAATAGGGGTAGTAATTCACGTTTTTTAAAAGTGGTGAATGTTTTTTCAAAGGGTTACATTTTATTTAAGTCTGGTTTATAAATCTATACCTTCTGATTGGGAATTGCGGGAATTGAGTTTCTAATTGAGTTATCCAATGAATTAAGAATAATTAAAATACCAGATTTGTGCAAAGGATTCCCGACGCTCTACTGTTTGTTAAATTTGAGTACTTTTTCTGTTAATCACTTTGCTTCACTTGAATTTACATTTAAAATTAATCTTTATTCTCTATTACTTATTTAATATTTTTCTTTAGTTTCTTTGCTCCTCTTGCTATTCTTTTAATTTGTCTCCTTGTGGAATCGACACCCCAAAGCTGTGCTACAGCTACCGCGTTATTCTTTGGGCGTAATCACTTCTCCTTAGTCTAAATTGGGGGAATTAGAGTGGGTTTCTCAGGTGTTTAAGGGACCATGGTGGTGGCATGTGGAGTGGCTCAACCAAGAGTAAAAAATTCAATTGAAAGCCAAGGCCAATCGATTTGGTTCAACTAGGCTTGTAATGGAATTGGCTGGGTATTTTGAGTTGGTTTCTTTGAACCAATTCTTCCAATGCTAGAACTAAACTTGGAGGCTTAAGATAGAGTGTAAATGATGGAATTTTCCTTGAGAAATTGGTGCAAGAGGCATGGGCTAGGGGCTAAATTGTTACATTGCACCAAGTGATGCATTAAGGTGCTGAGTGGTGGTGACTTGGGCATTAATATGGCTTTGCTTCTATTCACATGTGCTGGATCAAGACTAATCTTCTAATTCAATCTAATAATGATGGAAAATAACAATACAAATAATAAGGTCCAGACAAAAAAGGAGAGAAATAATTAAAAAGAAAATTAAGCTCAAAACATGGTTTAGAGATCATTAATCATGTGTAAGTTGATTAATGCCCTAAACTCAAGTTGGAAGCTTACCCATAGTTAGATGGGAACCTTAGGGCTGTGTGGAACTTCTTGGGCTTGAAGCAAACTAGTGGTATGGTGTATGTGGGCTTCAATTGGAAGAATGAAATAAAAGACAAGGTGCTAGGCTTCAAGGGTTGGCCTTGGGTTGGGCCAAAAGTACAGGCCTTGGATGTGGTCTTTGGAGTAGGTCACTATATGGACCTTATGTCCAGATTTATAGGGCCTATCCATGGACTCAAAGACCTACTAGGTTGGCTCTAACTCAAGCAAACCAAATTTATCCAATTGGTTTCTATTGAAAGCCTAGTTGAGTGCCTAACCGAATGGTTTGCATTTGGTTGTATTTCTACACCTAGTTGAACCACCACCACACGCCATCTCCCTCCTCCTCCAATACTCAAGAGCCCCTCCTATCATCATGGTGAACCTTGACTCAAAGCCACCCTAAGTAGAGCCAAAACTGATTGGCTTTTGTGCAAGACATAACTCAACCAACTATGCGGATCACACCTAACCCATGGCATGCATTCTATTAAGGCCTACCCACATGCCCAACCAGTGTCATGCATTCTATTTAGGTCAAGATGTGATTTCAACTATTCAACCTCTATGGATGCATGTCTACTCAAATTTATCAAGTGTCAATAGTAATTATAACATTAGGGATTGGGACGCCCTTGCCCCTGTTTGTGATTGGATGGTGACTAAAGCGTCGGGACATGTAACACAATGCTACATACCTCTCGTACATGGCAATTAAGATGCAATGCACCTGTTATGTAACAACCCGCTCATTCTTTCTTTTATAGTTACGAGCCTCATTCTACGTCCTGAGCCTTGATGGCTTGTTTCAAAAGATATCAAGTGATTTTTAAAGCGAGCCTAGTATTTTAAAGCTGACGAATATTTTAAATGTCCTGAAAATATTTATATGTGATATTTTCAATATTATTGGACTAAGCTTAATTTTAAATAACACAATTATAATATTTTTGAAGAGCTCCAAAAATATTATAATTCTAGAAAATTATTTAATATAAATTATTTCAGTCATTTAAAAATATATATATATTATGAGATTTAAATTTTGTTGAAAACTCTAAATTAATTTAAATGGTTTTATTCTCTTCAATAATTAACAAGACTTCATCACTTTATTAATTATGAAAGAATATTATTTTATGAACTTTTAGTTTATAAAAATAATATTCTATCTTAATTCCTCTCAGTGTTTTAAATTAAATAAATGCTTACACATTTTTAAATTAGAATTTAAGCTCATCGTTAGATCATTTTATAGATCCCAAGACAAAGGGGCTGGATTAAATGCCAAAGCCCCTATCCTTTTCCCCTCACTTCTCTCTCTCTCTCTCTCTCTCTCTCTCTCTCTCTCTCTCTCTCTCTCTCTCTCTCTCTCTCTCTCTCTCTCTCTCTCTCTCTCTCTCTCTCCCAAAGGAAGCAACTTCCTCCCTCTCACCTGTGGCCTTCCCTCCTCCAGCCACGCAGCCACATGCCGCCCAGCCTCACCTTCACCACCGACAGCTCCTTGTCCAACTCCACACTAGTGGTGAGTCCCACGGCAACCCCTCTCTCTCTCTTCCTCTTGTACATGGCCAATGTTGCCTCCGAGCACCTCCAGCAGCTCCACTACCTCACCAGCTCCACCTCCATGGCCTCCCTTCCCTGCAGCCCTCTCTCCTCCCTCAGATCACTCCACACGAAATGCACGAAACCCATACGGGTTCCTCCACTTGCACCACCATGCACCGCCGCCCAGGCCACCGTACCACCACCACCGAGCTTCCCTTTCCCTGACGACCTCCCTCTAGCCTCCCCATGCCGCACCGTAGCCCCTAACTCCCACACACACTCTCACTCTCCAACACATGGGTTGCACCATCCAAGGCCAGATCTGTTGCCATGAACCACCTTACAATCACCACAGCTCCACCACACCTCCCTCAAGCTCCTTCACGCCCAACCAAGCTCCCTTAGCTCTCCCTCTCCATTTCTCAACTAGGCCTTGCGCGGCCTCTGCCACCACCAACGCCACCATGCCTCCACCATGTGCCACCTTGGCACCGCCATGAGACCACCACTTTAGGACCATGACCAAACCCTCTTACGCTCAGATCCACACATGTAGCCACCTCTAATAGCCCAAACAACCACTATACGTGGTTTAACAGCCACGTATGACTCTTCCAACACTTTGATCATCACAGACGGGAGTAACACACAGGTTATCTCATCGATGGTATAGTCCTCTATCCCATGTTATTTACATTAAATGTTAGTTGATAGGTTGTGGACTATGCTGTTAGTATTGTGGAGTTCGCTGTGTAGTGAAGTGTTGGGCGTGGTTGTGGGTTATGCTGTGTAGTGTTGTGAACTATGCTGTGAAGTATGGGTGCGAGTTGTGTGCAGTAGTGGTGATGTGGTGTAGCTATTTGAAGGGAGTACACGTGAAGTATACTCCATGTAGTACAGTGATGCACTATGTGGCGTGTGCCATAGTGTGGATGGAGGAGAGTATATGTGAAGTGTACTCTGTGCAATGTCATGATACACCCGACGACATGTCATGAAGGTTTGGATGGCGTAGTTGAGGAGCGTATAGCATATGGTGTAGTGTCGGGAACAATGGAACGGTGTCCCGAAGTAGTCGTGATGTGACTTGGGAGTAGTCTCGAGCTACGTGACACGACGAAGATGTTGTGAATGGAGCCCTATCGTGTCAAGTGTTAGAATGAACTTGTAAAGGGCAAGGAAGTAGGAAGGTCCTGCTGACCAGGTTTGAGTAGAAGTTGGTATCGGAGTATGGAGCTTGTTTATACAAGCGGGCGTTCATCAGACTATAAGTTGATCTTAGGTGATAAAGGGTAAGGTATATGTGCATCTATTGGGACACGTGTACCACATGGATTTACCATATATAATGGGTAATCTATCCTAAGCATGGTTACACGATGTTTAAGCCTCAGAGTTTACTTAAAGTCATGTGGCATGTATGGATGGGAATGAGGATTTAGTATGGGCTATGATGCATGAAGGTAGTAATGGGTATGTTGTCTAGGATCAGAATGCGTGACTTAGTTGGTCTGAGTCATGCATCAGAATGGGGTTAATAGGAGAGTAAGATGAATGTCTTAATGTTTTAACCCTAAGGTGAATCGTGGAGGTTCACTTTAAAGGATAAGACCTCGAAGTAGAACGTCGGATTGGGAAAGGTGACCCAATTGGGTCCCAAAAAGAGGAAACGTGATGAGAAAGACATAGAAGATGGAGGTAGTGACGGTGAATGGACCTCGAAGGTTTTAGTATAGTAAATGGCATGTAAGAACATAGGGATGGATGAAGAGTGTTCCAAGTGAAGTGTAGTTCTATTTCTAGCATAGTTGCTTATGTACTAGATAGAGAATGACGTTGAGGTTATGTGTATGCATGTACGTTGTCATCTGACATGCACACGAATGGACTGCATGAAATAAGTATGGCATGAAGTCCAGGTAAGTATTACATTCATACTCTTCTAGAGTTTTCTAAATAATGAAAATGAAATGTTTTTCCTTTATGATGCTTTACAAAACGATATGAAACATGCTTTATGAAAGAATGCTAAGTATAAGTTTTCAAGCATAAGTATGTAACGGCCCTCCTTGGCAGCCCCTTTTTTACACACCCCAAATATGTAAGTGTATGCATGTGAATTGATGTTATACGTAGTAAGTATTGGATGTATTTTCAAGAAATGAAAGGCAAGGCTTAGGCCTTATATCTTAAATGATGCAAAGAAAGAGTTTTAAATGTCCCTATAAACTAATGCTTTAAATGTTACATGAACTGATGTTTTAAAGGATGCCATGAAAGATAATGTTTAAGCCCATGCTGAAAGAACTGAAAGGACTGGAATGAATGAAAGGACTAAATGCTTTAATGTATGAAAATACGTAAAGGCCACATGAATGAATGGATAAAGGTACCAAAGGACTGGACTGGGCAGATTGCAATACCAGATAAGTAGTATTGGTAGTGCACCCATTGATGCACCCTAACGAAATGGATTCCTAACCCGTGACCACCGGTGGAATCAAGGTCCAAAAGACCACTAACCCTCACATACGGGGCATAACAATATGCAACGGCCAATGAAAGTGATAAGAAAGAATGTGTGCATGTTAAGAAATGATGTATGCATGAAGACTTTTTAAGAAATGAAGACAATGAGGTAAGGGGAACTGTTTTATGAAAGAAAACCTTTTTTAAAATGAAATGAATGTCTATGTATGATATATATGGAGTGATGAATGCATGACTGAAAACCTAGGTTGTTATATGTTAACTGTATGAAGTAATGCTTATGAGTCATCGACTCATTTTAGTTTTTATGTGTGCCCTCCCAAGGACAAGATGAGCATGATGCGTTAGGATGGACACGGCCTAAGGGGAAGAGCACGAAAGCCTAGGCACAACGTTTTGTATGAGACTTTAATTATAAAATTTAATATTTTCCGTTGTAACCCTTTAAATTAAGAAACATGTTTTATTTATAAACATTGAGTCTTTTGTATCCTAGCATGGAAGGAAAAGGAATTTGAAAATGAATGGTAATTCCTGTCTATTTTCTTAAAAACATCGTCTAAAGGTCCTACCATAAGGACGGACATTATATGTTAATCTAGTAGTATAAAGTAAGTCATAGTAGAAAATTCTACTAACGTCAAATGGTAAAATAAATATCATAGTATCGATGCACAAAATCCCAAAATATTAGATTCCATAAAATCTTCTGAAAAGCATAATTATTAAAAAAACACTCCCAAAACATGGGACCATCATTTTACTGTTAAAGACATTCTTCCTTTTTCTAAACCTTAATGGTCCCTTGCAAAACATCTTCTTGCTATGTCATTCCTACTTGGCCTTGTCGTGCTTCAAGATCCTTCTTAGCAACGCGAAAAGCTGCAAAACTTCGATAATGAACTGGTCAACGGCCTTCAACCTCCCTAAAATGGATGGCTCCAATGAGCTTATAGGGCTCTTTGGGGTCTCCCTAGGTATCTGGGGAGCTAGCCTCTTAAGCTTCCCCATGGTTTTCTTCTTGGGATCCTATTACTACCTCTATTATTCCGGGGTGAGGGAAGGGTAGTAAAAACTACCATAATGAAATTTCAAGAAAGCTCAATAAATAAACAAATAACGTACAACAGATATCATAAGCATACAAGAGCAAACCAAAATGAATGCGGATGGACATGAACTTTTAGTTATGCACTTTGACTTTCGAAAATACGATGTGTAACAAAACTTTTATAATTTCTTCGGAAAACATCTTTTCATCATTTCATTCTTGAATATTAAAACATGCATATGAGTTCAGGTTCTTGCTCATAATTAATAGCATAGCATGTCATTGAGCTTAAAGCCTTATTCTTGACTTTAAACATATGATTGGATACCTCACAGCTCCCCTATGTATCGTGTGTTCCCCACTAGTTACTACATTAACCATTGGCCCCCTTTAACCAAGATGACTACGTTTTATTCTTAATCATACTTAATATGGCAATTCAACTTTTCACCTTCACTGTATGGCACCCGCTAGCTTTAGGTGCGACTCCACTCTAGTATCCTTTCCTTATAGGAACCATTCAAGGCCTGTCAACTGTACTTCATTGACCTAGGGGTTACCACTTCATTTTAATTACTCCTGAGTAGATAGAGGAGTTCCATTAGGGCATTCCCCCGTCCTAGCATTTGAGGTCGTAACAAAACTTTAAACGACTCTTTTCCTTTTAGAAATAATTTCACAAACCCAATGCATATGACATGGACTATGGTACCTTGTACTTTCATGAGACATGTACTAATGCATGCTGAGACTTAACACAAATCATACATCATGTATTCATGCACAACCATGTACATTTCGCATTACAGCTTGAAAATATTAAAACATATGACCATGTTCGTAATCAATAACTCCAAGGCATTCAAACAACAAACAAGGAACAAAACATTTACACCTTCACATGTACTATGCATGGCCGAAACATGCAAACCCTAATATGCATGGATATTTGTGTTATATAGTTAGAACTTCAAACACATATTGATAACACATCATTCATAGTCATGGCTGAAGCATGTCAACAATTGAAATACACAATACACAATCTTTTCATGAACTTAGAATTTTCTAATGCATTCTGTGGAATATTACCAATAACCATACACATATAGCTAAATGATGCATGTGAACATACATATGGAAAATCAAGTATTTCATAAACATATTAAAGCATGCAAGCCTGAACCCTAGATGTGGCATCACACCTCTTTTTCATGATGTAAATCAAATAACAACAAAACAAACAATAACATAGTAAGCAAACACTTAAGAAACCGAATATAGGCCATGATAAAGTATCATCACCTCAAATACAAATATACAAACAAACAAACAAATGATTTTACATAACATATACGTAGGATATCCAAGAGTAAGTTAGAGGTTTACTTACAAAAATCCAATATCCAATAAAATAAGCAAGCTGAAAAATATAGTAACATTTTCATAAGAATCAACTACTCATGCATGGATTAAAAACCCTAATCCATGCACGAGTGAGTGAGTGAGTGCTCTAGGTTTTTCTTCAAAACAAGAAAAAGCCTAATCTTCTAGGTTCTTCCATAGATCTGAAACTCTAAAGAATAAAAACCCTAGTCTTTCAAATGAGTGCTTAGGTCGTGGCCTTCCTTCCTCTTAAAATACTCATCCGTTGTGACACCCCCAACCCCCATTTGGGATTGGACGGTGACTAAAGCATTGAGACATGAAACACAAGGCTACATACCCCTCATACATAACAATTAAGATACAATGCACCTATTAATCTAACAGTATGTTGTATATTGCAGCAGAATATTCTACTTAGGTCAAATGGTAAAATAGATATCATGGTACTAAAACACAAAATCCCAAAATATCAAATTTCATAAAATCTCCCAAAAGAATATAATTGTTTTTCAAAACTCCCTAAACCCAGGACCATAATTTTTAAGTCATCAAAATATACTTCTTTTTATAAGGTCATGTGTACCAAGACTAAATTTTCATCTTTAGTTAAACTCAAGAAGCCTCCCTTTGTCTGTCAGGGGTCTAGCTCCAACAATCCTAATTCTGAAGTGACCTCTTTCACTTCGATTTTGGAATCTCAAGCTTGCTTGAGATACCCTGTCATGAAGTCCATATTGTCCATAAATTGCAAGGTCTTTTTAGGATCCAGAAGCAAAGCCCCATCATTTGACTCATGAATGGTCTCTAGAATTTCCTTGAGTCGCTGCATTGTAACCTTTAGCAGGTCTAAAGTGAAGCGATAACGAGCTTCTATGGTGAACTCATCCTCCACTAGCACTAATCTCATCCATAAACTTATAAGACCTCGCATACCTGTTACAACCTCTACCATTTCGCATGAGAGAATGGTAGTGGAAACTACCACAGTGAGATTTTACGAAATCTTAGTAAGTAAACAAATAACATACAATAGATATCATAAGCATATGAGAGAAAACCAAAATAATTGCATGGACATGAACTTTTACTTGTGCATTTGACTTTTGAAAACACAATGTGTAACAAAGCTTTTATAACTTTTTCATAAAACTTCTTCTCATCTTTTCATTCTTAAACATTAAACATACATATGAGCTCAGATTCTTGTTCATATAACATAACATAGTATGTCTTTGATCTCAAGGCCTTATTCTTGACTTTAAATATATGATTGGATACCTCATGACTCCCTTATAAACCACGTGTTTCCCGCTAGTTACCACATCATCCATTGGCCTACTTTAACCAAGGTGACTATGTATTATTCTTATTCATACTTGGTACGATAGTTCGTCTTTTCGCCTTCACCGTATGGCACCCACTAGCTTTAGGTGCAACCTCACTTTGGTATTCTTTCCTTTTAGGAAACCATTTGAGGCCCATCGACTTTACTTCATTGACCTAGGGGTTACCACACCATTTTAATCACTCCTTAGTGGAGAGAGGAATTCCATTAAGGCATTTCACCATCCTAGCATTTGGGATCATGAAAAAATTTTAATCGACTCTTTTCTTTTTAGAATTATTTCACAAACCCAATGCATGTGACATGGACTATGAAACCTTATGCTTTCATCTGACATGTGCTAATGCATGTGGAGACTTAACCTAAACCAATCATCATGTAATCATACACAACCATATCCATTCTGCGTTATGGCTTGAAAATATTAGAACATGCGACCATGTTCTTAATCAATTAATTCCAAGACAGTTGAACAAGAAACAAGAAACAAAACATTCATATCTTCACATGTACTATGCATGGCCGAAACATGCAAACCCTAGTATGCATGGATATTTATCTTATGCACTTAGAAATTCAAGCACATATTGTTAACACATCCTCCAGGTCATGGCCGAAATATGTCAACACTTGAAACACACATTACACAATCTTTTCATGAATTTAGAATTTTCTAATGCATTTGTTGCAACATTACCAATAAACATACATGTATAGCCGAATCGTGCATGTGAATATACAAATAAAAAAGTAAGTATTTCATGAACTTGAACCTCTAATGGATTCAGTTATGGATCAAGTATTCACTTACATTTCAGAACATGCAAATTTGAACCCTAGATGTGGCATCACATCTCCTCTTCATGATGTAAATCAAATAATAGCTAACCAATCCAATAACATGATAAGGTATCATCACCTCAAATACAAACATACAAACAAACAAAGAAGTTTATATAGCATATACATAGGATATCCGAGAGTAAGCTAGAGATTTACTTACAAAAATCCAATGTCCAATAAAATAAGCAAGTTGAAAGATGTAGTAACATACTGATTATGCACAAAGAATAATGCGGTAGCTATAGCACACCTTTGTGGTGTCGATTCCACAAGGAGACAAATTAAAAGAATAGCAGAAGGAACAAAGAAACTAAAAAAAAAATTAAATAAGTAATAGAGAACAAAGATTAATTTTAACTGCAAATTAAAGTGAAGCAAAGTGATTAACGGAAAAAGTACTCAAATTTGATCAACAATAGAGCGTCGAGAATCCCTTGCACAAATCCGGTATTTTAATTGTTCTTAATTCATTAGATAGCTCAATTGGGAACTCAATTCCTAAAATTCTCAATCGAAAGGTATAAATTTATAAACTAAAATTAAACCAAATGTAATCCTTTGAAAAATCATTCACCACTTTTAAAGTACATAAATTATTATCCCTATTGAAAAAATCTAATGACGACAATATACTCAGGGAGCGATATTACAGCAAAGAACTAATCAATATAGATAAATAATTAATCCAAACATAAGTAAAAAAAACAATCCATTCAATAGAAAAAGCATGATTGAATCCATAAACAGAATAAATTCTGTGATTATTCAGAAAAGAAAATATCAACAATGAATTGAGAATGATAAAACAAAAGAGTTTTAATAATTGAAAATAAAATATATAAATTAAAAAATACTATCTAATTTGCAAGTTTATCCCTAACCCTACATGAAAATTTAATTGCCCACAAATATAATAGACAACAAAAATCTCAAGAGAAAACTAAAGTGAAGGGCATCTATGGAGTCAATTTTCTTCTTCCAATCCGTGCTCCACACCACCAAGGCGCTGTTGTTCCCCCACCAAAGACTCCCCTCGTTCTTTTCTTTTTTTCCAATATATATATATATATATGAGGTACTGTCTCCTTCATGCAGTAACCCAGTCCCTTGACTTGTATGGGGCCCATGTCCACTCCTTGTGTAATTCCGTATAACACCCAAAAAGCCCATGCCGCTCAAAGTTTAAAACCATAAAAATAAAAAATAAAAAACATCTCCCGTAGCCTTAATTCCCTCCAAGCCCAAACTTGTTGGGTCCACGTGAACTCCCAACTCAAAGTTGCCAATTACTCCAATTCAAAAGGCCGAAAGCAAAGGGCCCAGCGTCTCTCACTTGAAAGCCAAAATAATTCTTTCTTCTTCTTTTTTCCTTCTTCCTTTAAGCATTAGTGCATGCTTTACCTATATATAAAAAAAAAATTGAAATAAGAATGCAAATTATCTCTCACCAACCAATAATGCAATATTTGAGATTTAAAATATTGTAAAATCATGCTCAAATATATTTCAGTGTGAATGGATATCAAATTCCATAATATAAATTATATCTTATTATTTTATTCACATTTTAGTATTTTAATCCAATAATAGAGTATTTATAGTGCACTTTCGTGCACTCATCACACCCACCAACTTACTCATTACTAGTCCCTAGCAATTTTCATGCCCAAAACAATGAAAGAGACCAAAGAAAATCACACATAAAGGCCACCAAGTCACACTTTCCTGATTCACATATCAAAAAAATCTAACGAATCCAATAACCCATCAAGATCAATCTACTTATAGCAATCCACAGAGTGTGTGTGTGTTCTCCAAGTCATAACCATCTTACCACTAACCTTGACACATGCAACATCAAGAACGTCTCAAGCAAAAGGTTCAATTCCATAACTCATGGGTATAAGAGTGTTTCATGTAAGGGCTCTCTCTATGGAGTTGACAATGGGTGTACACACTCTTATGAGAAATTAGGCAACTATGTACAAGCAACAATCAAACATTGATCTTGTGATAGGAACACTAACAAATGAGATTTCTACTACTCCTTCCAAAAACTTACTTAAGATCACAATGGTCAATACAAAAGGTTGTAAAGTGGCTTGGGTTCAGTTACAAAAAATGATTACGTGCTGGAAAAAAAGTCTGTGGATGGTTCCGAAGCAATGTTGTTGGCCTTTGAGAAGGAGTCTATGCCTGAAGTCCCATTTGTAGTCCAGGAGACTGAGTTGGACACCGTGGAACCGCTAGATGAACTGGATGAAGAGCAGAAGATGTTGGAGGATTGTGTCTCTGAACCGGAGCCAGATGTACGTTTGGAAGTTTTTCCACAAGACAAAGAATACTTGACAGAATCTGAGGCAAATGAAGGTAAAAGGAAATATAAGAAAAAGATGCTTGTTAAAATGAGTTCTTCTCGGGTTCTTGCTCGATCCTCTAATCCTTCTCATGATTGATCCTATTTTCATATGGAATATTAGGGGTATTGGAACCTCAAAAGGTAGATTAAAAAAATTGATTGTAAGTCGAGACCAAAAAATGTTGCTAGGAGATTGGGATGTGCTTTGAAATTTGACAATTTCACTTCAAATAAGGTTGAGGGGGGGAAAATTTGGATTTTTTGGGATAGTATTCTGGAGGTGAGATTGGCTCGAATGGGAGAGCAATATGTTTCTCTTCAGGTAGGCGAAGGGGCTGAAAAGTTTTTGCTTACTGTTATTTATGCAAAATGTACAATGGCTGAATGGCGTATTTTGTGGGATTCTCTTATTATTCAAAATATGGGTTCACTCCCATGTATTTTTGTTGGTGATTTTAATATTATCCGGAATGATTCAGAGAAAAGAAGAGGTAGGCCTCGACCTCTTACAACTATGGAGGATTTTAATAACTGGATCCAACAGGAGAGTTTACTTGAAATGAATCGAAGGGGAGTACTTTTTCTTTGTGTAATGGGCAATATGGCCTTGCTCGTTCTTGGGCACGGTTGGACCGTATATTGATGGATGCCTCTTTTCTTTCTTTATTTCCTAATGCTATTTGCTCTTATTTTCCTAGCTCCACTTCGGATCATGCTCCTTTGCTTATAGAGTTCACACAAGACCCTTTCTCTTATGGTCCAGCCCCTTTTCATTTCCAACAGATGTGGGTGGGACATCATGATTTTATGGTTTGTGTTCGACATGCTTGGTCAGCCCGAGAGGGTGGGTCAGCCATTCAGAATCTGGTTATGAAGTTAAAGCAGACTAAAGTCGTCTTGCGGGAATGGAATAAAAGGGTCTTCGGTCTTGCACTGGTCTGGATTGCTGCTCTTGAAAATTAGGTTTAGGAGTTCAAAATACAGCTTCAATTAAACCGGGATGATAATCTAGAGAGAGTTACAAGTGGCAAATGCAGATTTGGTGACTTGGCGGCGTCAGGAAGAAATTCGATTGAATCAAATGGCAAGGCTCAAATGGGCTGTGGATGGTGACTAGAATTCCAAATTTTTTCATGCTTGCTTAGCCAATAAAAGGCGTAAGCAGGTATTAGAGATGCGGTCAAACGATGTGTTGTTTTAGGCCTTGTTTGTTTAGCCAAAACCAAAAATCTCATCTCATCTCATCTCAACTCATCATTACACCTTTTTCAAATCCCAATACAAAATATAATAAACAATCTAACTTTTTCAAATCCCAATACAAAATTAATATTCAAAAATTATATTATAACAATATTTTATTTATTATTATTTAAAACATCTCATCTCATCTCATCTCATCTGTGTAACCAAGCGGGGCCTTAGTCTCTCGAGAGTATTCACCAAGGTGCAGTAGATTATTTTTCATCTATTCTCCAGAGTGAACCATCGGCTGAACAACCTATTCTTGAGGGTCTTATTGATCTGGTTCTTTCTAAGGAGGAGAATGCCTCCCTGGTTAGTGCCCTTCATTGGAGGAGGTATTTGCTGCTTTGTCCTTAATTCCAGTTAACAGTAATCCTGGACCTGATGGTTTTGGCTCTGGATTTTACAAGAGCTGCTGGGAGGTGGTTAAATATGATTTATGGAATGCAGTGTTGGAATTATTTGCATCTAAGTCTCTTCCCAAGTTTTTTACAGCTTCTTACTTGGTTTTAATTCCAAAGGTGGATTCTCCTACAGGTTTTGATAAGTTCCATCCCATCAGCCTTTGCTTGATTTTTTATAAAATTTGCTCAAAGATAATTGTGAATCGATTAACCAGTCTATTGCCTCGATTGGTTTGGAGCAAGGTGCCTTTATCCCAGGTAGAATTATTTTTGAGAATATAAGCCTCACTCAGGAAATGTTCAATTCTATTAATAAACGGAATCATGGTGGCAATATTATGTTAAAAGTTGATATGGCAAAAGCATATGATCGCGTTGATTGGAATTTTCTGATTAAGGTCATGTTGAGATTTGGTTTCTCGTCTTAATTATGTGACTTGATTTTCTTTTGTATTTCTAGTCCCTGGTATTCGGTTATGATGAATGGGACAATAAAAGGTTTCTTCCTGGGAGGTCGTCGTCTTTGACAAGGTGATCCCCTATCTCCTTATTTATTTATTACCCAGCAAGAGATCCTTTCCTGGATGATTAATCAGAGTGTGGCTACGAATAGATTTGGCCACTTTCATTAGGTCAGAGGTATGCCTATTATTTCTCATTTAATGTATGCTGATGATGTGGTTATTTTTTCTAATGAGAGCCACAAGTTGGTTTGGGTACTTTTAAGTATCTTGGGTCAGTATGAAAGATGGTCGAGACAGGCTATTAATAAACACAAGTCTACATTGTATTGCTCGAATAAAATCTCCCCTACTCATAAATGCCATATGCTCCATGGCACCAGTTTCATGGAGAGGCAGTTTCCATTCCAATATCTTGGAGTGCCCATTATCATCTGGCGTCTTAAGCAATTACATCTTAAAGGAATGGTGAACAAAGTAAGGCAAAAAATAAGTGGTTGGAAAATACGGCTATTGTCTTTGGAGGAAACTGATTTTTGTTACGCCATGTTATTTCAAGTATGGCCCTTCACCTATTTGTTGTTTTACAAGTCCCTCAAGCAATAATTGATAAGATCCAACAGCTGATGAGTTCTTTCTTTTGGGGTGAATCAAATGGAAGAGATAAAAAGAAATGGGTGGCGTGGAACCATATTTGTAGGCCTGTGGCAGAAGGGAGTCTCGGATTGAGGCATCTCCAGGACATTCAGACAGCCTTGCATATGAGGTTTGCTTGGAATCTTCTACAAGGTAACTCTCTCTAGGAAAACTTTTTTAAGGCTAAATATGTGGGATCGAAACCTTGGTTCCTTATAGATGTTAACAAAGGTTCGAGGTTTTGGAAAATGATTGCTCATTGTATCCCTTTGATATTGAATAATTCCAAATGAAGAGTTCAAGAAGGAGATAATTTTTTCTGGTATGAAAAATGGAGGGAGAATGGACCCTTGATTAATGATTTTCGGGTTGTGGGTCAGACTTTGTTGAAAATTAAAGAATGTTGGCTGTCAGACAGTTGGGATCTGAATCTGTTAGAGAATTTGGTTGGTTTGGAGAATGTGGATGATATCTTAGCCTCTTTATCTAGGTCTAATTCGGGGAAGGATGTTCTTGTCTGGACCCAAACAGAAACAGGTATGTTTTCCACTAAATCAATATGGCATTGTATTAGAGCCTGAGGGAGCTCTTTAGACTGGCATTCTTGGATTTGGCATAAAAATCTCCCCTTAAAAATGTCTATTTAGTTCTGGAAGGCTTGGCACAAGGCTTTGAGTGTAGATGATCGGTTGCATCGTATTGGCATTTCAATTGTTTCCAAATGTGAGTGTTGTATTGCAGGTCAATATGAAGACATTAATCATGTTCTTTTTTAGGGAGATTTTTCTAAAAAAATCTGGTCAATTTTTGGTAATCTCTTTGGGCTTCCTCTTCGTAGCAATTGGAAAAACCAAGTGGGTATTATAATTTGCCTTATGCCTATCATAGTTACTAGGAGACTTTGAAGGAGAATATGCCTAGCTCATATGGAGGGCATTTTCAAATCACATGAAATTGTTCTCAAATCTATTTGTGTATGGCTTAGTACCCTTTGTAAGGGTTTTGATAATTCTTACAGGTTGTCTCATTTTGATGGTATGATTCTTGAGACACTACAGATCAAACTTGCCCCTTTAAAAGAGAGGTGGTGCAAAATTGTCAAGTGGCATAAACCGCCATCAGGGTGGTTTAAATTGAATACGGATGGGAGCAGTCTTGGCAACCTGGTTCTTGTGGTAATGGCGGTGTCATTCGAGATGATCTAAGATGGCTTGTGCAAGCATTTGCCTCCCCTGTTGGTTTTGGTTCCAATAATAAAGCGGGACTTCTGGCACTTCTTAATGGCATGCAACTATGCAAGGTACTTCAGCTCTTCAAATTGACTATTGAGGTTGATTCAATGGTGGTTATTTCTTGGTGGTAGAGAGGGCGGTGTGGGGTTTGGTACGTAGAGGACTATTGGGAATAGATTGGTGGTTTGGCTCATTCTCTTAAATGTCATTTTCAGCATGTATTATGTGAAGGAAATAAGGTGGCAGATTGGTTGGCCAAGAATGGTGGCAATGGTGTCGATTTGGTCTATACTAGTAACTCAACATTGCCTTGGGTCCTGAGAGGTTTGATCTAGTTGGATTTAGCTGGCTTTCCTTCCTTAAGATGTCGATGAGTTTTTGTTTTTGGTTGTTGTTTTTTGGTTATCATGGTTTTTCATTATGTTTCGTAGGCTTGTCTAGGGTCTTTTTTGGGATTGTTTTGGGATTTGCTTTTTTGTTACCACGGTTTTCCACTGCCATAAGTGAGAGTGTTATTAATAAATTCGGGAGGGCGTCACTATTGGATAGGTGATTGCCCACTCTTTTCAAAAAAAAAAAAATCATCACATTTTAGCCTTATTGACTCACTCAAAAAATGAGTAGCACTAATGCTATCCCAAGTGCAGGAGGATGTCGTGTAATAATTAGGAATAAATTCCTAGATCATCTCCTCAGGAAAAGTTACTTAAAAATCAAACTCGTTGAAAAAAATGAAAAACTTTATAAAGAGAAAATAAAATGATGGTATGTGCAATGGATGGAAAATGGTACTAGTCATGGACTAGATTCATGTTTTTAGATTTTGATTGTCGGATTGGAATGTAAAGGACTAATGGATTAAACTCAGAAATTAATAAAACTAAATTAAGAATTAAACTAAATTAGAAAGTAATTGACAAAACATGAACTGAAAATTGAAAATGCCCAAAACCAAGATTCTAGAATTCATCTTTGTATTTAAATCACAAATTCTCAAAATAACACATAACAATTGTAATCACTATTAAATGAAGGCTTAAGGAAGGGAGAAAAATAAATAACATGAAATAAGTAAACAGTAAATAAATTACCCAAACTTCTAAGCCAAAAAAATCTCAAAAGTATTCCATAAACTTTAAACTGAAGTTAAATAAAATAGAGAACGAAAAGTCTAGACGAAAACTCCTCTTCACCAGTCAATTGAAATCTAAAGCAAAAAGAACAACTTCTCATGTATCACTCTTGAAAATTAATCTCCAAACCTTTAATGAAAACTTTAGGACAACTCCTCTACTCCCCACGTATGATGTTTCAGAAAAATTCAAAAACAAAATCTCTCAACCGAACCTTTCTTGCAATAAATTAAGGTAATACACTTAATGAGAACTTCTAGAACAATTCTTTTGTTGCATGAAACCAACTAGCACACTTGCAAGAAATTAAGGTTTTACACTAAATGAAATAAAATTCTCGAACAATTCTTAGCACACTTAATATAAACTCTAAAACAACAAAGCATTAAAGCCAAAAGAAAAAAAAATGCCGAACAAACAAAATGTTTAAGTAAAAAAAAAAAAAAACTGCCGAACACAAGAAAGAGCCAATTATTTAAAGAACATAACAAAGCAAAAAAATTGTTCTTCTCCTTCGGACTGCACCCATTATTTAAAGAGCCAATCCACCGACTTCAATGATGTCCAATTTGGTGGAAGCCTTCAATCACGCCTCTTCATCTCTCAAATTCTAGAAATTCCCCACCTATTTTTACACAATCATGCACCCACGACTGACTCTTTCACTCCTTCAACTGAAAGCTTCTCATTGCTGTAAACATTGACCCAGCTTGCATGTGTCTTTCTTTTCATGCTTTCCATTTTCCTTTTTCGGTGGTGTTAATTGTTGACTACATCACATGCAACTCTCTATCTTCCTTCATTTCGGCTACCTCTTCCTTAATTTAAGTTCTTTTTCCACACATGTTTCTTCAAAGCTTCCTTCTTTATACATGTCAAGCTTCAATGAATTTCCACCGATTTCTCCTCTCTCATCTTATTCAATCGGTTTCTCAATTCAAACCAAGCACGCTCAAACCAAGTCCAACATGGCTACACACCTCCAAAAAATTCCCTCTAATCCCACGTCTCTCTCACCATCCATTGCTTTATACAAGTCAAGCACGGCTCTCTTTCCCTTTTTGAATAATTCTCACGTCCCTACACGTCTCTCTCTCAACTCACACGTCTACCTCTCTTGTTCAATGACTCAAGCACCGACTTACCTCAACTCTAAAGCATCCACCGAATCTTCCTTCAATTCCAGCATAACTCAATTCCTGCAAGAGAATTAAAGCTGCCCAGTAAGATAAATTCCCTCACGTCCAGCCAACTCAAGCACGTCTCTTCTCACCCTCTCTATAATTCTCTACTCGGTGCTTCCTCAATTACCACCACGTACCCCTCTCTTTTCTCCCTCTCTACTCATGACCAACACACCTCAACTCCCTTTTATCCCCCACGTAACCTGCCCTCTCCCTCCAATCAAATTAATCCAGCCGACTCTAAGAGAATAAACTCACCAAGCAGAAAATTAAGTTCATGCACACCGATTCCAAGCACAGCTCACTCTCCCTCCAATCAAATTAATCCAGCTGACTTCCATCTTCAATTTCTCACCTACTCATGCACCGATACTTTCTTTCTTTTTCACACCTTTATTCTACCGTCCAGCTACACACACACACACACACACACACATATATATATATATAGATGGTTGAATTCGATGCTTCTCCAATTCAAGCACGGCACCTCTCCTTTATTTTCTTCATCTAGCAATATATATATATAAATAGCTGCCCCAAGTTGCAAACTCATTCCTCGAATTCATGGCTCTTCATTAATAATCACCACCAACTCCACAAGTCAAGTAATTCACGGCACCTCCCTTTTTAGACTTTAACTTTGCATTGACAAGCAAAATATTTTCTTCATCGCATGTGCTTATGAACAATCAAGATAAGAAAGTCACCACTGAAAGGTCTTCATTTTGTATCTTCTTTTTCAGCTACCAAGTACTTCCTTCATTCTCTTCATTCCTCTCAATTAGTATGAATTTTTGGTCGAAAGTTCCAATCGGATCCCATTTGAATTTTATTTAAACTGAAAATAATAAGAAAGAAATAACACTCAAAAATAAATTAAAAGAAAAATAAATTATCAAAAACAGACTATATATGTGAGGAAATATTGTCCCATTAAGTCATAATTCTAAAATTAAGCATAAACATGATATCAATCAATTAAAAATCACAACTCGTATTTATGCTTATTAACCATTTTTCCATCTAAAACCAATAATAGTGTCACGAAGAATTTAAAATACATTGGTTTTAAATAGCTAAAATATGCAATATTTCAGCTCAATCACTTATAGATTCTAGGGTTCTCATAAACATCATTTCTCAACTCCTCTAACTCAGTCAACTGAAATTTTCTAAGCTTACCTGCTTCTCTCATGTCAAAATTGAAATGCTTGATGGCCCAATAAGCTCGATGCTCAAGCTCCACAGGTAAGTGGCAAGGCTTTCCAAAAACAAGCCTATAAGGTGACATGCCTAAGGGAGCTTTGAAAGCTGTACGGTAGGCCCAAAGCACATCAACTAGTCTTAAAGACCAATCTTTGCAATTCGGGTTTACCCTTTTTTTTAAAATTTGCTTAATTTCCCTGTTTGCAAGTTCTACCTGTCCACTTGTCTAGGGATGGTAGGTAGTAGAGATCTTTTGTACCACCCTATATTTTTTCATCAAAGCCTTAAAAAACAGTTGAAAAAATGTGTACCCCAATCACTGATGATAGCACGTGGTATTCCGAATCGAGATAACACATTTTCTTTGAGAAATTTAATTACAGTCCTATTATCATTGCTCCTGCAAGCTGCTACCTCTACCCATTTTGACACATAATCTACTGTCACAATAATATATTGATATCCACAAGAAAGAGGAAATGTTCCCATAAAATCAATGCCTCAACAATCAAAAATTTAAATCACTAAAATTGGGTTTAAGGGCATCATATTACGACGGGATATAACTCCTAACTTTTGACACTTTTCACATGAGCGATAATAGATGTTTGCATCCTTAAACAAGGTGGACATATAAAATAGACACTGCAAAATTTTTACAGCTGTTTTATTCATTGAAAAGTGGCCCCCACAAGCTTGGGAGTGACAAAATTCCAAGATGCTAGCAATCTCTTCATTAGGGATGCAACTCCTTAAAATTTGATCAGGACAGTATTTGAAAAGAAAATGGTCATCCCAATAGAAATTAAGTACCTTAGTCATGAACTTCCTCTTGTCTTAAGCACTCCAATCCACTGGTATCTCACATGCAGTCAAATAATTCACAATATAAGCAAACCATGGTAGAGAAGTAATAGATAGTAAATGCACATCAGGAAAATCATCCCTGATTAGCAAGTGGTCAGAGGTGTCCTTAAATGTGAGCCTCGAGAGATGGTCAGCCACTACGTTCTCCACTCCTTTCTGATGGTGATGTCAAATCCCTATAAAAGTAAAATTCACCATATTAATCATGCCTTAGCATCCTTCTTTGTAAAAAGGTAATTAAGGGTTGCATGATCTGTGAAAATAATAATAGGAGAGCCAATCAAGTAAGCACCAAACTTATCCAAAGCAAACACTACAGCTAGCAACTCTTTTTCAGTGGTGGAGTAATTCATCTGAGCACTATTTAGAGTTCTACTAGCATAGTAAATAACAAAAGGCTTCCCCTCCCTTCACTGTCGAAGAACAGCACCTACAGCAAAATCACTGGCATCACACATGATCTCGAAAGATAAAGTCCAATCAGGTGGCTGCATTATGGGTACTAAGGTAAGTTTGCCAATTAGCATTTTAAAAGCCTCTTGACAAGCTTGTGTCCACTCAAACGGGACATCTTTAGCTAAGAGGTCACATAGTGGTCTAGATATGGTAGAAAAATTTTGTATGAATCTCCTATAAAAGCCCACATGACCAAAAAAGGATCTCACATCCCTAGGTGTAGGCAACTTAGAGATTAATTCAATCTTAGATTGATCAACCTCTATCTCCCTAGAAGAAATAATATGCCCTAAGACAATACCTGAAGGTACCATAAAGTCCCAATTCAAAACCAATTCCTTCTCCTCACAACGAGTCACACCCTCTATAAATTCAATAAGCATGCATCAAAAAAAGATCTAAAAATAGTCAAGTCATTCATAAAAACTTCTATGCAATTTTCAACCATGTCACTAAAAATTCTCATCATGCAACGTTGAAAAATAGCAAGTGCATTACACAATCCAAATGACATTCTACGAAAAGCATAAGTACCGAAAAGACAACTGAAAGTGGTTTTATCCTGGTCTTCTAATGCAATTTCAATTTGATAATAACCAGAATGGTTATCCAAGAAACAATAGAAAGGATGACCAGCCACATACTCAAGAATTGGATCAATAAAAGGGAGAGGAAAATGGTCTTTCCAGGTGGCAGCATTCAATTTTTTGTAATCAATGCACATCCACCACCCATTCACAAGTTTTGTTGGGACTAACTCTCCCAGGTCATTCTTCACCACAATAACACTTGACTTTTTAGGAACAACCTGTGTAGAACTTACCCATTTACTATCAGGAATATGATATATGATTCTTGCATTTAATAGTTTCAACACTTCATTCTTCACCACTTCTTTCATAGTAGGATTAAGCCTATGCTGGGGTCTCTACAAGGGCTAGTTCCTTCCTCCAAATTAATTTTATGAGAACAGACCAAGGGACTAACACCCTTTATATCAGCAATGCTCCAACCTAAGGCTGACTTATGCTCACTTAGGGTCCAAATTAATTTCTCACCTTGAGACTCAGACAATTCAGATGAGATAATAACTGGAAAAGTTTCACCTGGACTAAGGAAAACATGCTTTAAACCCTTAGGCAGAGGCTTCATTTTAACTTTGGGTGTTTCCACACTTGAAGGAATTTGTTTTTCACTTTTCTCAAGCAACTCCTCAAACTTCAGTTGCCATGCCCGAGTGCCATAATCCCGAGTTCTATAAAAAATAGCACAAGTATCAACTACATCAGATGAATCACTGATAGAATCAAACTCATAATTAACTAGAAAATACTCAAGGGGACCAAAATCATGAGCTAAAGAAACTCCCCTATCCATGAGTGAGTCAATCATGTATGTCTGGTGGCTCTCGTCATCATCTTCTGGTTGTTTTGCAATATGGAAGATATTCACCTCAAGAGTCATCTTTCCAAAGGACAGCTTTATAAGCTCATTTGTACAATTAATAAGAGCATTAACAGTGGCAAGGAAATGCCTACCTAAAATCACAGGAATTTTAGAAGTAGTATCAACAATAGAGCTAGTGTCAAGGATTAGGAAATCAATAGGATAATAAAATTTGTCAATTTGAATTAGAAGATCCTCTACCACACCCCAGGGTACTTTGACTGAATGGTCAACCAATTGCAATACTACAGTGGTTGGTTTGATTTCTCCCAACCCCAACTGCAGATAAATAGAATATGGCATTACATTCACACTAGCTCCTAAATCTAGCAAAGCTTGCCCAAACTCATGATTTCCAATGCTGCATGCAATGGTTGGGCAATCAGGATCCTTGTACTTTGGAGGAATCTGCTGCCCAATTAGAGCACTAAGTTGCTCTATCAGGAATGATGTCTTCTTCACATGGTGCTTCCTCTTAACTGTACACAAATCTTTAATAACTTTCGCATAAGTAGGAACTTGTTTAATAACATGCGAAAGAGGAAGGTTTATTTTTACCTGCTTGAGGTTCTTCAAGATTTCATTGTTAGGATCCAAAGTTCGCTTATTCGGTTTTAAAACTTGAGGAAATGGCACCTTAACTGAGCTCTTTATTAAATATGCTTCTTTGGGCAGCTCGACACCACTATTGCTTTGATCATCTTCCACATCCTCTGATTTTTTCATTGTTGGGATGTGTAAAGACTTACCACTTTGTGTCACAATGGCATTCACATCCTTCAAATTCTCTTGTGCCACGTGTTGACCACGGGGTGCGAACTGAGCTTGAGAAGGGAACTTTCCTTGCTCATTCACACTCAAGGAGCTCATCAATTTGGACATATGACTCTTTATCTCTTTGTTTTCTTCAAAGACCTGCGTAATTAAAGATTCAAATTTTTGGTTAGTCTTACCCTGTGCTTCAATAAAAGCATGCAAAGTGTCTTCTAAAGGAGTTCTAGAAGATGAAGGTGCATGATATGGTGCAGGATATGATCTAAGGGATTGTACAGGTGGCTGGTTTTTAGACTTCCAGCTAAAATTGGGGTGATTGCGCCACCCCGGATTATAGGTATTAGAGAAAGTTGTAAAAGGTTTCATGTACATACCTAAGGCATTACATTGTTCCTCATACATCCCTCTCATCTCAGCAAATGTGGGACACTCTTGGGCAAGTGATCCACCTCCCACACACAAAACATGGTCTAAAAGATTTTGCATGATTAGCCATGTGTGTTGGCTTAGTCTTGAAAAACTCTAACTCCCTAGTGAGCATCTCAACCTTAGCCTTTAGGTTATCATCTTCCTTGAGATGGTAAATTCCACCACCATTTAGGTTTCCTGCAGGTTGTGACCTATTTGTGCACTCAATAGCACTAGGTCCAGTCCAAGTGTGAGCTTTTTCAACAAGCTCATTGAGGTATTCTATGGCCTCATCAAGATCTTTATGTAAGAACTCACCATTACACATCATCTCCACAAATTGGCGCTCTCTAGGTGTAAGTCCCTCATAAAAATAGCTCACTAAGCGCCAATTCTCATACCCATGGTAAGGACACATACTCAATAGCTCCTTAAATCTCTCCCAAGACTAATACAAAGTCTCACTGTCCTTTTGTGCAAAGGTGGAGATTTGCCTTTTTAAAGTATTGGTCTTATGTTGGGGAAAGTATTTATTAAAGAAGATATGAGTCATCTCATTCCATGACCCAATAGATCATGGTCTCATCGAGTATAGCCAACTCTTAGCTCTATCCTTCAAAGAGAAAGGAAATAACTTAAGTCTCTCACAATGTCATCAGTTGCATTTTGACTATGAAAAGTCACAACTACTTCCTCAAACTCCCTAATGTGCACATATGGATTTTCATTTTCCAAGCCATGAAAAGTAGGGAGTAACTATATCATCCCTATTTTAAAATCCAATTGGCGAGTATTATCTGGAAAATGATGCATGATGGTGTGGTTGTGTGTGTAGGGTGAAGGTAATCTTGAAGGATTCTAGTGGGTTGATCTCTGTGTTCATTCATTTCCTCAGAATTAGAAAAATTAGACTCTAACTTTGACTCTAACACAGGTCTACAAGCAAACTGACCTAAGGCGTCTCTATACCTATGCATGCAATGATGGGAACCAAGGTAGAGCTAGCCTTAAAGATCCTTTGCAAGTTCAGATGGGCCAATTACAAGATCAAGAGCCAAGAAGATCAATAAAGCAATGCAAGGATTGGTGCAATCCACTTGGGATGAAGCTAGGAAGAGCCCAGTACTCAATATGGGCTTGAAAGAAGAAAACCAGTTTTGATCCACTTGATACAAGCTGTGGAAGACATGACTCAGAGATAGGGCCTATTGTTGTTAAGGCTTTCAATTTATTTAAAGGGTTTTTATTATTAGTTTAGAATAAGCGGGCTTGAGGATGCTTAGCCCACATATGTCTTATTTCTTATGAATTAGGATTTTTGGGAAAACCTTGCATTTTGGCCAAGGGCTTATTTGGAAAGTATTATATTATTTGAACTAGGGTTTTTAGAAGTTACTGTTACATGGCACTATTCACACTACAGTACCTGCGGCACTATTGACTTAAGGTTTTTAGGAATTGTTTATTTAAACCACTTGTAGTCTCATTTGAGAAGGCAGACAATATTAAATTTTCATTTTGAGTTGAGTTTACTCATCTTGTTCTTGATTGAACTTCTGAACTTATCAAAGGCAAATTACAATCTTTGTGGCGTTCTTCCTTATAATCTAGGTTCTTGAGACCGGTTCTTCAACGAATCTAGATTTTAATATAATCTAGGTTCTTGAAACGAGATCTCAAAAGGTCTAGATTCTCCATTCATAGACTTGAGTTTGGCTTTCTTGGGTTTGTTTTTCCAATATTGTTGTTGGGTTTCAAAGCGAGTCGATTGGGGTTCACATCATGCAAGGTAGAGAAAAATGCAACACTAAAAAAAACAAAACTATAAAATAAATAAATAAATAAAGATGCAACAAGCTAAAAGAGAGAACGAAGTTACCTCCTTTACAAACAGTGGAAAGGAAAATTATCTAACAATTCTTCTACCGTTTCCCCGGCAATGGCGCCAAAATTTAATTACGCCCAACGAATAACGCGGTAGTTGTAGCACAATTTTGGAATGTCGATTCCATAAGGAGACAAATTAAAAGAATAACAGAAGGAACAAAGAAACTAAAGAAAAATATTAAATAAGTAATGGAGAACAAAGATTAATCTTAGTTGCAAATTAAAGTGAAGCAAAGTGATTAACGGAAAAAGTTCTCAAATTTTATGAACAGTAGAGCGTCGAGAATTCCTTGCACAAATCCGGTATTTTAATTATTCTTAATTGATTGGATAACTCAATTGGAAACTCAATTCCTGAAATTCTCAATCGGAAGGTATAGATTTATAAAACAAAATTAAACCAAATATAACTGTTTGAAAAATCATTGACCACTTTTAAAATACGTATATTATTATCTCTGTTGAGAAAATCCAACGACAATAATATACTTAGGGAGTGATATTGCAGCAAAGAACTAATCAATATAGATAAATAATTGATCCAAACATAATCAAAAAACCAATCAATTCAATAGAAAAAGTATGATTGAATCTGTAAACAGAATAAATTCTGTGATTATTCGGAGAAGAAAATATCAACAATGAATTGAGAATGATAAAATAAAAGAGTTTTAATAATTGAAAATCAAATACATAAATTAAAAATAAATTTAAAAAATACCATCTAATGTGCAAGTTCATCCCTAACCCTACTTGAGAATTTAGTTGCCCATAAATATAACGGACAACAAAAATCTTATGAGAAAAATGAAGTTAACGGCATCCATGGAGTCAGTTTTCCTCTTCCAATCCGTGTTCCACACCCTCTCCTTTGGAAATCCTTCACTGTGTGCATGGGTGCCACTTGGCAAAGTGTGTGTGTGTCTTGCTTTGGCCAAAATCCCTATACCTTCTCTAGGTGATCTTTTGCCTTCCCAAGACAAGTCCCTTGGCCTTCCCTCTATGCATGTTGCCGGTCTCTCTCTCTCCCTTTGCAGTTTGATTGAGCTGAAATATTGCGTATTTTAGCTATTTAAAACCAATGTATTTTAAATTTTTCATGACACTATTATTGGTTTTAGATGGAAAAATGGTTAACAAGCATAAATATGAGTTGTTAAGTTTAATTGATGGATATCATGTTTATGCTTAATTTTATAACTATAATTTAATTGGACAATATTTCCTCACAAATATAATATATTTTTGATAATCTATTTTTTATTTTAATTTATTTTTAAGTGCTATTTTTATCTACTTATTTTCAGCTCAAATAAAATTCACATGAGATCCGGTTGGAACTTTTGACCAAAAGTGCACACTAATTGAGAGGAGTGAAGAGAAGGAAGGAAGCGATGTACCTGGGTAGCTAAAAAAAAAACGACGAAGACTTTTGTTGGTGACTTTCTTACTTGGTTGTTCATAGATGCATGCGGTGAAGAAAATTATTTGTGGTGGACAAACATATGCAACGTAAAAGTCTTTAAAAGAAAAATGGAGGGGAGTATTAGACTTGGACTTGAGGCGGCTATTTGATATTTGCTTACTCTATTGGAGGAAGTGGATTGAGGTTGGGTGAGAGGGAGTGTGAATGTAATTGGGCGACAGCTTGTTGTTGTTGTTTGGCTTGACTTTTATGTGAGAATCAAATATTTGATGTCAGTTGGTGCAGCTAAAGTGGACTTGATTGAAAGTGCTTAATCCCCCGGTGCTAAAAATGTGGTATTTGATAGTCAAGTAGAATAAAATAAATTTGGTGTTGGCTGGAATTAAAGAATGCATTCAGTGTGAAAGGAGTGAACCAACTTCACGTCTGGCTTGAGGCGGCTACAAATATTGATATTCCTTGCTCTATTCGATTGGGGGGGGGGGGGGGGGGGAGGGGGGAAGGACGTGGGAGTGTGAAGATCTGTGCTTGATTGATTAAAAGAGAGAGTCAGTGCTGATGGAGAAAAGAAAGCAGATGGTAATTGATTATGTGAAGTCGGTGGGGATTTGAGATAGATGTCGGTGGGATTTAAAGGAAGTGTAGGTGAAAGTCGGTGCTTGGTTGTTTTGACTTCATTAAATCCTTTTTCCTTGAATTTTCTAGAAAGTGAAGAGGGAGTCAGCTGGAATGAATTAATTTTGTTGATTGGAGAGAAGTTGGAGTGAAGGGAGTGTCGGTCTGGGATTGGTTTCTTAGAGGGGGTTTATTCGTTCAGTAGGGACGTGAGGTGGTTTGTAAAAGAAAGGAGAGAAGTCGGTGGTACGTGAGGAGAGAAGAGATGAGTCAGTCGGTTGAAATAATTTGATATTGCTGAGAGTGTAGGTCTACGTGGGGAGTTGAGAGATGCTGAGAGAGGATTGACGTGGTTGGAGTTTTATTTTTCTTGGGCTTCTTTATGTTTTTCGTTCGACATCTAGGGGATGTAGCTTCTTCTTGATAAATTTCTTTTAGTTTCAATTTCTGTTTTCTACAGTTCAGCGACGGCGTGGGTTTAATTCTCTCGGCGTCGGCTAAATATATTTCTGTTTTCTCTCGTTGCCGGAGATTGCAACGTGTGATAATTTTTTTCAAAGAAAAAAAATATATTTTAGTAATCTTTTGCTAATTTTTTTTTCTCATATTCTTTTTACAAGCACAATTTTTGTTATTTTTGACGGGAAAGGGATCAAGTAACATTGCTTCCATATTCATATCATTTGGTAATCTCATTCCAAAATTATTTCTTTTACTTTCTTGCTTGTTTCTCATTTATCTTTTAGTTTTTGAATGTGCTTGATCCTCTATGATGAATGATCTCGTGGCAACGTGATTAAACTGGTAGATTGAGGAGAAATGAAATTGTTTTAAAAGAATTGGTTGATACTTTGTCTGGTGATTCTAAAAATTCTCATTCTAATACCATGGTTGATAATCATAGTGTTCATGACGAGTTCGAAAATGAGGAGGCACAAAATAATCCACCAATGAGAACTTTGCGTGAGTATTTGCGGTCAACAAGGACAAGTACTCCATCTTGCATGATTTTTCCTACGAATATGGGGAATTATGATTTAAAACCAGGAGAAATTCAATTACTTCCCAAGTTTTATGGCTTAGACTCAGAAAGTCCTTATTTGCATCTGAAAGAATTTGAAAAAGTTTGTGCAACTTTACAAACCCAAACTATCAATGATGATATTGTTAGATTAAAGTTGTTTCCATTTTCTTTGAAAGAAAAAGCTAAAAATTGGTTGAACTCCTTGAGACCAAGATCTATTAGCACATGGCAAGAAATGCATAGAGAATTTCTGAAAGAGTTTTTTTCTACTCATAGGACCAACACTCTTCAAAAAATATTATGAATTTTTCTCAAAAAGAAAATGAAACATTTTTTCAGTGTTGGGAGCGTTTTAAAAAATTATTGCTAACTTGCCCACATCATGGCTATGAGACTTGGCGCACCATTAGTTTTTTCTATGAAGGTTTAATATCTCAAATGCATCAGTTTGTAGAAATGATGTATAATGATGAATTTTTAAATAAAAATCCTAATGATGCTTGGGATTATTTTGACCAATTGGCTGAAAATGCCCAATCTTGGGATAACACAGATCGTTCTGATTGGTCAAATAAGTCCAAACTCAATGCCATATCTCAAGAGGGTATGTATGTCCTTAAAGAAAATGATGATGTGAATGCTAGGATAGCAAGTTTGACAAGAAAAGTCGAGGCCATGGAACTTAGGAAGGTAAATTCGGCTAAGGCCATTAAAAAAGAAGAAGAGAATTGTGGCATATGTGAGATTAGTGGACACCTACTCAGGATTGTCCAACAATCCCCGCTTTTAAAGAGGTGTTGCACAAACAAGCAAATGTCATGAATTCTTATAGGAGACCATTTTCTTCCCCTTATTCAGAAACATATAATCTTGGATGGAGAAATCACCCCAACTTTAGTTGGAGGAATGAGTCAAATTCAAATCAAAATCCTCAAGGGCCATCTTTTTCTACTCCTTATGTGCCTCCACATAAGAAAACCCTTGAGGAGACATTACAAACTTTTATGCAAGGGTAAGCCAATATTAACACTCAGACAATGCAGGTCATTACTGAGATGATAAGTTCCATTAGCGACTTGACCTCCGCATTGCACGCTCAAGAAAAGGATAAGTTTCCCGCTCAACCTCAGCCGAATCCCAAAGGTAAATTTGAGGTAAGAAATTCAAATCCTTCTGATTCAAAATTTGAACATGCCAAGTCCATCACCACTCTACGCAGTGGAAAAATAATTGATAAAAGTATTTCAACGAAAGTTGATGAGACCGACAATTCTTTAAATTCCAAGAGTGATGGTGAACTTAACAAGGTTGAGCTAGATATGCCTGTGAAAGCCCCAATACCTGCCCCATTTCCCCAAAGGTTGCAACATTCTCACAAGTTGGTTCAAAATGCTGATATTCTTGAAATTTTTAAACAAGTAAAAATCAACATTCCTCTGTTGGATCCAATCAAACAGATTCCATCGTATGCTAAATTTTTGAAAGATTTGTGCACAGTGAAGCGTACGATGAAAGTGCAGAAGAAGGCTTTCCTCATTGAGCAGGTAAGCGCCATCCTTCAGAACAATTCTCCACCAAAGTATAAAGACCCGAGTTGTCCAACAATTTCCTATGTGATTGGAAATTTTAAAATTGAAAAAGATTTACTTGACCTCGGAGCTAGTGTGAACCTCCTACCCTACTCGGTATATGAGTAGTTGGGTCTTGGTGAACTTAAACCCACCAAGGTAACACTCCAACTTGTTGATCGTTCAATTAAAATACCGAGAGGGATAGTTGAGGATGTGTTAGTGCAAGTAGGCAAATGTTATTTCCCAGTGGATTTCATTGTTTTGGACACAGAACCTGTCTTTAATGTTTTCACTCAAATTCCTATAATTTTGGGTAGGCCATTCCTTGCGACCTCAAATGCTTTAATAAATTGTAGGAGTGGTATGATGATAATTTCTTTTGGCAGCATGACTTTGGAGTTGAATATTTTCAATATTTGTAAACAACTTGGCGATGATGATGATGCGCATGAAGAAAATCTGATCCAAACTCTTGTGCAAAATAAATTTGATTTGTCAATTCTTTCTGACCCTCTTGAGGCTTGTTTGGTTCATGGTACAAATTTTGATGATGATTCTATGCTTGCATCTATAAATTTTTTGCTTGAATCTACTCCTATAATGGACACTGATAAATGGAGAACACGTTTTGAGGAATTACCACCTTATGATGTCGTGTCTCTCCCCTCAAGTGTACAAACACCAAAACTCGACTTGAAACCTCTACCTGCTGATCTCAAATATGCATTTTTAGGCCAAGCAGAGACATTACCAGTGGTTATCTCATCAAAACTGGATGAAATTCAGGAAAGCAAATTAATTGGTGTTCCCATTGAACACAAAGAGGCAATAGGATGGACCATAGCTGATATCAAAGGCACCAATCTTTTGATTTGTACCCACAGGATTTATCTAAAGGACAATTCTAAACCCTCTAGAGAGATGTAGCGTAGACTGAACCCCAACATGAAAGAGGTTGTCGGAGTAGAGATGTTAAAACTTCTAGATGTAGGGATCATTTACCCTATTTCTGACAGCAAATGGGTTAGTCCCACGCAGGTGGTACCCAAGAAATTTGGTGTGACTGTAGTTAAGAATGCTGATAATGAATTGATCCCAACTAGAGTTACTACTGGTTGGCGTATGTGCATTGACTACAGAAAACTAAATTATGTCACCAGAAAGGATCATTTTCCCCTACCATTCATGAATCAAATCATTGAACGTGTAGCGGGCCATAAATTCTATTGCTTCCTAGATGGTTATTCTAGATATAACCAAATTGAGATTGCTCCTGAAGATCAAGAAAATACCACTTTTACATGTCCATTTGGTCCCTTTGCATATCGAAGGATGCCATTCGGACTTTGTAATGCTTCTGCTACATTTCAACGATGCATGATGAGCATATTCAGTGACGTGGTAGAGCATTTCGTTGAAATATTCATGGATGATTTTTCTATTTTTGGTGATTCATTTGATGAATGTTTGACTCATTTGGAAAGAGTTCTGATTAGATGCAAAGAAAAAAATTTGATTTTAAACTGGGAGAAGTGTTATTTTATGGTCAGTCAAGGGAGATTGTTCTTGGTCACATTGTTTCTTCTCAAGGTTTTGAAGGGGACAAGGACAAAATTGAATTAATTTCTAAATTGCCCATCCTAAAGAACATTAGGGATATCAGATCTTTTCTGGGTCATGCAGGTTTTTACAGGAGGTTCATTAAAGACTTCAACACAATTTCTAGACCTTTGTGCAATTTATTGTCAAAGGAAAATTCTTTTGTGTGGACTGATGATTGTGAGTTAGCTTTTACAAAACTAAAAGGTATGTTGATTTCAGCCCCAATTATGCGATCACCTAATTGGAATTTACCATTTGAAATTATGTGTGATGCTAGTGATTATGTTGTTGGAGCTGTGTTGGGCCAACGTAAGGACAAAAAGCCTTGTGTTATTTATTATGCAAGTAGAACTTTAAATAGTGCTCAAATGAATTCTTCAACAATTGAAAAAGAGCTACTTGCAGTAATTTTTGCACTTACCAAATTTCGCTCTTATTTGATTGGATCTCAAATTGTCATTTTTACTGATCACACTGCGTTAAAGTACCTTTTAGCGAAAAAAGATGCAAAGCCTAGGTTGCTTTGCTTAGATGGATCCTTTTGCTACAAAAATTTGATTTGATAATTAAAGATAAAAAAGGAGTTGAGAATGTTGTTACTGATCATCTGTCTAGACTTGTTCTTTCAGATTCCATAGAGACGGTTCCTATTAGAGACACATTTCCAGATGAGCAACTTTTTGATATATCTCAAGTGCCTTGGAAAGCTGACATTGCTAATTTTCTCGCTACAGGTGAAATTCCTCACATTTGGACTCAACAAGATAAGAGGAAATTTTTTGTGGAGGTAAGAAAATGCTTTTGGGATGATCCATATCTTTTTAAATATTGCCCTGATAAGATAATTAGACGATGTGTTCCCAATAACGAATTTCAAAGTGTGATGTCTTTTTGTCACTCTGGGACATGTGATGGCCATTTTTCTGGAAAGAAAACTGCTTTTAAAATTTTGCAATGTGGTTTTTATTGGCCTACCATTTTCAAGGACACCCATGAATTTTGTAAAAATTGTGAGCGTTGTCAAAAATTAGGAGGGATTACCCGCCGGAATATGATACTATTAAATCCGATCTTGGTTGTTGAAATATTTGATTGTTGGGGCATCGATTTCATGGGACCCTTCTTAGTTTCTTTTGGCAATCTTTACATTTTGGTAGCTGTGGATTATGTGTCCAAATGGATTGAGGTTGTTCCATGCAAAAACAATGACCACAAAGTGATACTGAAATTTTTGAAAGAAAATATTTTATTAAGGTTTGGAACACCTCGAGCCATTATCAGTGATGGAGATAGACATTTCTACAATAAGCCTTTCGAGACTTTAATGCAAAAATATGGTATTACTCATAAGGTTGCTACTCCTTATCATCCACAAACAAGTGGCCAAGTTGAGGTATCTAATCGGGAGATCAAAATTTTTTTAGAAAAGACGATTAACCCAAGTCACAAAGATTGGTCTTTACAACTAACCGACGCACTTTGGGCATACCATACTACTTTTAAAACCCAAATTTGTATGTTCCCATATCGACTCATTTTTAGAAAGGCATGTCACTTACCTGTGGAATTGGAACACAAAGCTTATTAGGCAATCAAGTAATTTAATTTTGATGTGGATAAAGCTTGCTCTCTTCGTAAGTTTTAGCTTAATGAGTTAGAGGAAATCAGGAATGAAGCTTACAAAAACTCTCGTATTGCCAAGGAGAGAATGAAAATTTTTCATGATAAAAATATTTTTCGAAAACCTTTTAAGCCTTCCCAAAAAGTTTTGTTGTATAATTCAAGGCTCCATTTGTTTCCTAGCAAACTTCAATCTCGATGGATCGGCCCCTTTATTGTAAAAACTGTTTATCCTTTTGGAGACATTGAGATAGAAAATCTAGAGAATGGTAATGTTTTTAAAGTTAATGGACAAAGGTTGAAATCATTTTTGGGTGATTTGACTCCAAAGGTTGAGTCCACTACTCTGGAGGATCCTGCTTATCAGAATTAACTTCTGATTCCTCATTGTATATATCGTATTTGTTTGTTTTGTTTTTCTTTCTTTTGCTTTTTGTGCCTTCTAACTTTGACAGAAATCTACTCCTTATGCGCACTCGAGTATCTCAGGTGCTTCTTTCCTCTCTGTTTAATCATTTTTGTTTCAATACATGTTCTATAGTGTTTATCTTGTTTCAATTCATGCATGTATAGCATATATCATCGAACATTCAATTGCTAAACATTGAGGACAACGTCACATTTAGTTGGGTGGAGGGTTTTCTGTTGAGAAAAATAAAAATAAATAATAAATAAATAAATAAAAATAATTTTGTGAGGTGCATTGAAACATAAATGATTAATACACACTCCTGGCATTTTTGTGAAATTTGAGTATCTTGGTGGAGTAGTTGAGCGAAATTATTTTGTGAAGATTTATTTTCAACCCTAAGCATAGAACATAACTTATGATGCATTATATTTTGTTGAGGATTGACTTGAAACACCGGGATGCGATATTTACAGAAATGAGAATTAGTATGATTTAATAGAATGAAGGACAAGTTTTGAAAGAACATTTTGCACATGCTTACACTTGTAGTGTTCCTCATTAATGATCATTGATTTAAAACTGGAGAAGTAAACTGCAGGACTACCGAGCCTTTTAAAAAAAATAAAAATGAAAAAAAAGAAATAAAAGAGAAAGAAATAAAAAAAATATAAATAAAAAAAAGATGAAATCATGTAAGTTTTCTTGAATAAAGGGCTAGAAACAGTTACCCAAAACTTTGGAGGTTGAGTGTTCAACCTTTAAACAGAGTTGGCGTGAAAACTGCTAGTCCCTTAGGCTTTAAGGTAGTTAGAATCAATAATAATTAATCTTAAAGTTGAAAAATCCTATGATAAATCATCCTTATTAATGAGGAACACACAAATGTTTAGCCACACACACATATCCAAGTTCTAAGACATTTGCCCCAATTCTATGTGAATAATTGTTGAAACTTTCTTTGTGGATACAACTCCTGGTGTTGAGTAGTCACGAATCGATTTTTTGTGAGAATTCAAAATTATGTTTGATTGCTTCTGTTTGAATTTTGAGCTTTCTGCAATGTCCATCTAAATTAATTTTCATTATTTCACTCAAGGATTAGCAAAAAGCTAGTTGGGGGTGTGATTGAGCTGAAATATTGCGTATTTTAGCTATTTAAAACCAATGTATTTTAAATTCTTGCTGACACTATTATTGGTTTTAGATGGAAAAATGGTTAATAAGCATAAATACAAGTTGTGAAGTTTAATTGATCGATATCATGTTTATGCTTAATTTTATAACTATAATTTAATTGGACAATATTTCCTCACAAATATAATATATTTTTGATAATCTATTTTTTATTTTAATTTATTTTTGAGTGCTATTTTTATCTACTTATTTTCAGCTCAAATAAAATTCACATGAGATCCGGTTGGAACTTTTGACCAAAAGTGCACACTAATTGAGAGGAGTGAAGAGAAGGAAGGAAGCGATGCACCTGGGTAGCTAAAAAAAAAAAAAAAACGATGAAGACTTTTGTTGGTGACTTTCTTACTTGGTTGTTCATAGATGCATGCGGTGAAGAAAATTATTTGCGGTGGACAAACATATGCAACGTAAAAGTCTTTAAAAGAAAAATGGAGGGGAGTATTAGACTTGGACTTGAGGCGGCTATTTGATATTTGCTTACTCTATTGGAGGAAGTGGATTGACGTTGGGTGAGAGGGAGTGTGAATGTAATTGGGCGACAGCTTGTTGTTGTTGTTTGGCTTGACTTTTATGTGAGAATCAAATATTTGATGTCAGTTGGTGCAGCTAAAGTGGACTTGATTGAAAGTGCTTAATCCCCCGGTGCTAAAAATGTGGTATTTGATAGTCAAGTAGAATAAAATAAATTTGGTGTTGGCTGGAATTAAAGAATGCATTCAGTGTGAAAGGAGTGAACCAACTTCACGTCTAGCTTGAGGCGGCTACAAATATTGATATTCCTTGCTCTATTCAATTGGGGGGGGGGGGGGGGAGGGGGGAAGGACGTGGGAGTGTGAAGATCTGTGCTTGATTGATTAAAAGAGAGAGTCGGTGCTAACGGAGAAAAGAAAGCAGATGGTAATTAATTATGTGAAGTCTGTGGGATTTGAGAGAGGTGTCGGTGGGATTTAAAGGAAGTGTAGGTGAAAGTCGATGCTTGGTTTTTCTGATTTCATTAAATCCTTTTGCCTTGAATTTAAAGAAGTCACACGGCACGTTGGTCCCCACGTGCTTTGGGCAGTTAAATGTTGATATTTTCTCACGCTCAATACATCTTTCTTGTACTAATGGTGCCAGGTGACTTCTGCCCCTCTTGTCGCTCAGTGTGTGGCATGAGATTTGTGCAACACACATTGCAAGATTCATGCAGTGTGTGCTATGAGATTTGAGGTCATACATGCCACAAGATTCATGCCAGACTTGCTAGCGCCATGGGATATGCATGTTCCCAAAACCTCGAGGTACAGACAACTGCAAGGGCCTATATAAGCTCTTCCTTTTCAATTGGTGATCATCGTATCTCACTTCCTACCCTTCAAGTGCTTGGGACATTTCTAATCTTCTTGCATGGGTTCTATTTTGGAGAACTCCAAGCCTAATGAACCTTCTAGTTCTTTTCAAGGCCCTTTGGATAAAGGCTCACTATAGGTCTATACAGAAGTAAAAGTTTGACTATTGCCCTAGGCAAGTTGGAAACACTGAAGATTGAATACAAAGTGTCGGGCATAACCCTGGAACTCATCCATGTATTTGATAGCTTCTGCACTTGGAAGACGGATTTAGAATACCATTAGACACATACTCAACAACTCTTTAAACCTCTCCCAAGCCTGATACAAAGTCTCACTATCTTTTTGTGCAAAGGTGGAGATCTACCTCTTCAAAGTATTGGTCTTATGTTGGGGAAAGTATTTGTTAAAGAAGACTTGTGTAATCTCATTCCATGATCCTATCAATTGTGATCTTAGGGAGTACAACCAGCTATTTGCTCTATCCTTCAAAGAGAAAGGAAAGAACTTAAGTCTCACAACATCATCTATAGTATTATGACTATGAAAAGTCACAACTACTTCCTCGAACTCCCTGATATGCAAATAACGATTTTCATTCTCTAAACCATGAAAGGTGGGAAGTAACTGTATCATCCCTATTTTAAAATCAAGCAGATGAATGTTGGCTGGAAACATAATGCATGCTAGTGTAGCTGTGCATATAGGGTGGAGGTAATCCTAAAGAGTTCTAGTGGGTTGATCTTTGCATTCACTCATTTATTTAGAACTAGATGGATTGTCAAATAAAGGATTTAAAAATTTTGATTCTGACAATAGCACAGGCCTATAAGCAAACCTACCCAAGGAGTCTCCATATCTGTGCATGTAAGATCAATAAAAAGAAAAAGAAAATAATGTAGCAATCTAAAAGAGGGAATGAAGTTACTGCCTTTACATGCTGCTAGAGTAAATTATGCTTTGTATCGATTCTTGCACTCCCCGGCAACGGCACCAAATTTTGATTATGCCTAAACTATGCGGTAGTATAATATAGTTTAGGGTGGCAATACACAAGGAGTCGGAAGAAACACTACAAGGTGCAAGTTTAAGGGAAACGATTAAATGACAATATGAGAATAATATGGAAATTCTACCTAAAGCATACAATTAAAATGAGATTAGGGCACAGATAAAATAGGTAAGTAAAGTTTCAGGCTTCCATCAACCGGATCCAATACTCTGACTTTTTCAATCCAAACTATATACACAATTAAGAATTATAGCACCAAATTCCTATTTAGAATATATAACATTATATTCATCTACTTTCTCAAATTTAATTCTAGAACCTATTCCCCCCTTTACAAACCACAGTTTATATATAAAAATGAATATAAGATTTCAAGACAGCACTATGTTCACAAACAATAGTGTAGCAAAAGATCACATCAATGACATGAAAAACAACTATTTAAGTCACAATCATATATTTATAATCCTATAGCTCAACAAAAAACTATAGCAAGATTTAATATAATTGTTTCAAACTTGTAAAAATCCAAAACAAATAGAGAACTCGATCATGGAATCTTAAACAATAAAGCTTAATCTACGAATTGAAATAAAGTCAAAATATTTTCACCAATCAATTTATACCCTAGGCTTCGCCCAAGATTTAGTTCTCCATGAGAGACTGAAAAAATAAAAATAATATTTTTTCTACTTTTTTTTTAGATCTGCATCTTCACATGTATATCCCTTCATCCAAATCCCCGCTAGCCTTTTTTCAAAATATGGTTCCATAGCCTTAATTTCTCCAAAGTCAAAAAAGTGGAACAAATCCACCTAACCACCTCCAACTTGAGTCTCACATAAAACCAATAAGAGATAAAGCTGATCCATTTCTTTTGGTCCCGCATGCGTGTGTTTTTCTCTTTTATGGTTTAGCAGCTCTGTGTCTCATGTTTTCGAGCATCCAGAATAAATAATAAAACTCTGAACTTGCTTTGCATTTTTAAAAGAACCAAAGTTGTTGCATTTTGAGACAAAAACCCACTGATGCGTGTACTCCTCTTTTATGGCCTCTAAGATCAAAAGAAATGTGCTTAGAAATATCTCAAAATAAATAAAAACTAAATTCAAGAATATAAATTAATTCTTAGGATTTCTATTCAGATTTTAGCATTCTAGTTCAATAATAGGGTATTTAGAGTGCATTTTGGTACACTTATCACTTTCCTAGGCTCCACTTTCCACAACGTCATCATTTCTCTTCTAGAAACCTCCCTCTATTAGTGAAAAGTGCCAAAATACCTCTTCTTACAAGCAAGCCTTCTTGCATGCATGACACATAGCGAGAAGGTGGGTGATCCTTTAGGGTAGGTGTGCAAGATCAAAACCCTAGACTCTCTCACCTCTCTGCCTCCATTCAGTCCAAATTCATCAAGTCTTAGTTGTAGGTTCCATTGGATGACATGTGGCATCCAAAGAATTGCTTTGGGCATGTGCCCTAGTTCCATTGGGCTTCAAACCCTAATTCTTCTATAGAGGCCGAATCACTCATGGGCTTGGGCTTTCCTCAAGGCCTTAGATGCCAAGTGTACCAAACCAAATTTCAAATTGGGTCACACCACCTTGCTTGACCCAAAATAATACACCAAAAATAAACTAAAAGGATTAGCTTAATCCTGGTCATCACATCCTAAAAACTTAACCAAAAGATAGTTTGGATTTTCACTCTTTAAAGAAGAAACCCTAAGTATTTTGAATGTATGTGTGTGTGCTCGTGTGGAAATTTAACCCAAAACTGAAAGCATTTTCCTTCCCATGGTTGTGTGTGTGTTTTGATCACTTATTCATGAAGAACATGTGGAAAACCAAAGCATTCACTTTCTTGCCCGTGTGTAAGAACAAAGAAAAGAAACGGTTGGTTGTTCCTTATCTCGTAGCTTTCCCTTGGTGAAAGATGACTCTAGTCTTGCAAACACGAGGGTGGCTTGAATGGTGTTTGGGTGAACAGAAATGGTAGAGAGTGGATGATGGGAACCAAGGTGGGCCTACTCTTAAAGATCCTTTGCAAGTTCCAGATGGGCTAATTACAAGATCGAGAGCCAAGAAGATCAAGGAAGCAATGCAAGGATTAGTACAAACCACTTGGGAAGAAGCTAGCAAGAACCCAAAACTCAAGATGGTCTTGAAAGAAGAAGAACTAGCTTTGATCCACTTGATCCAAGCTGTGGAAGACTTAACTTAGAAATATGGCCTTTAGATATTAAGACTTTCAATTTGTTTAAAGGATTTTTATTATTAGTTTTGAATAAGTGGGCTTGAGGATGCTTAGCCCACATGTCTTTTCTATTTGAACTACAGTACCCACGGCTACTGTTCACTAAGGGCATTTTTGAGAGAAAGGGTCTCAAATTTTAGTCTAGGGTTTTATCATATTTTGGGGAGGGTATTTAAAGGATGTAACCAGCCATTTCAAGGCAGACATTATTTTATTTCGAATTTTAATTGTAAGTGAGTTTTTTCCTCTTGTTCTTAATTGAACTCTTGAACTTATTAAAGGTAAATCACAACCTTTGTGGCGTTCCTCCTCGTAATTTGAGTTCTTGAGACGGGATTTCAACGGGTCTAGATTTTGATATAATCTAGGTTCTTAAAATGAATTCTCAACGGGTCTAAATTCTCCATCCACGGACTTGAGTTTGGCGTTCTTGGGTAAGTTTTCAAATTGATTGTAGGTTTAAGGGATTCTCTTCCCGCGGGTTCACATCAGTAGAGAGAGAGTGAGTGATCGAAATCTCTAAGCTTTCCTTCAAAAAGTCCCAAAAAGACTCTCGGTCTTTCGGCTCCCCCTTCTTATAGGTATGATGTCCCCTCTAACAAAACTAAAACTTGGTGCATGGATGCCATTTGGCATCACCACAATGTGACTATTCTCCTTCCCCCATCATTAGATTGTGTTAGGAACAAAAGCCCATCTATTGGATGAGTGGCATGTAAGCCCTCTAAACCCAAAGCCAAGTTCCTTCTTCGCCCTTCATCAAGTCTCTATGTCCATTTTATCAAGTGGTAAAAGGGTAAATTTTGAAACCCTAGATCCTTCTTGAAACTCTACCCATGTGCATGCTTGCCACGTGGCAAGTGAAGTGTGTGTGTGAGTGTAGGTGGCTGCTGAAACCCTACAACTTCCAAGGTGATCCTTCATCTTCCCAAAGTCTTGAAGAAATGTGATTGAGCAATGTGGTTGTCATACACCCTTCCCTATTACAGTCAATCTCATGAGTTTCCCACCCAGATTCTTCTAGAACCCTTGGGCATGTGGCTTTCCATCTCCCATGTAGACTTCACCCATTTCCAAAGCAAAACCCTTCATCTTCTATTTTGCATGCATGACACATGGCAACTTCGTCTCGAAACCAAAACCCTCTATTTTCCATGGTTGTCATGCCTTGTCGCTTGGACTTCCCTAGGCTCCACTTTCCATAATCTTATCATTTCCCTTCTAGAAACCTTTCTCTACTTATGACAAGTGTCACAATACCTCTTCTTACAAGCAAGCCTTCTTGCATGAATGAAACATGGCAAGATGGTGGGTGATCCTCTAGGGTAGGCGTGCAAGACCAAAACCCTAAACTCTCTCACCTTTCTTCCCTCAATTCAGTCCAGATTTATTAAGTCTTAGTTATAGGTTCTATTAGATGACATGTGGCATCCAAAGAATTGGGTTAGGCATGTGCCCGAGGTCTATTGGGCTACAAACCCTAATTCTCTGATATAGGTCAAATCATTCATGGGCTTGGGCCTTCCTCAAGGCCTTAGATGCCTAGTGTACTAAACCTAATTTATAATTGGGTTACTCCACCTTGCTTGGCCCAAATAAAACACCAAAAGTAAACTAAGAGGCATAGTTTAATCTTGGTCGTCACAGGGATAATTAAAACTTAGGCATCAGGTCATACAAGTTCATCCCAACACTTACACATGGCTTTAAGACCTTAATCTTGACAAATCATCCATTAAGCATGCCATGCATCCAACTTCGAAATTAAACCTTCAAAATTCCTTCTAAGACATTTATGAACCATATAAAGTCATTCCAAGTCATGTCATGGCTAAAAATGTGACCCAAAGTAATTTATTTCATCTAAATATCAAATATGGCCTGGTTTGACATTAGCACGCTAAACCATAATTAAAATCAATCAAAACCTCATTTCCATGCCATAAATTAAAACCTAATATGTCATTCTTACACTTGACAAAAGATAGGGCAAGATTACATGGCTATGGAGGGACTATTTGGTCATTTGGGTGAGAAACCTAGGGAAAAGGCAAGGTGAGGCACTTGTCCTACATGCAAGAGGTACTAGAAGGTTGAGTGGAAGATGATGTCACCTAAAACTAGGGCCTACAAGCCACTTTGGATAGGAAAGGCCAAGATTGGCACTTGTCAAACATGTGGAGAGTATGAGATGGACTTTTGGAGTTCCAAGGAATCTTACTTAGAAAGTGGAAGAGGCATGTTCTAGAAGTATGTTGGAAGAGCAAAGGGAGAGAGAGAGAGGCTGGTGGCATGCATGGGGGAAGGCCAAGGGATTTGTCTTGGGAAGGCAAAACATCACCTAGAAGATATAGGGATTTTGGCCAAAGAAAGACACACACACACTTTGACAAGTGGCATCCAGGTTCCTTTAACTCACCTTTCTCCCTCCTTTACTTGTTTATCCTCTTTTTGACTCTTTTGGCATTTACTGTGGTGGGCTACAAGGGGCAAATATATTGGCCAACTTCATTGTGAGGTGCCAAGGTGGAGAATTGGGAACTTCATTCTATGGTGAAGATGGCTATCCACTGCGTGAGCAGGGAGAGGTAGGAGAAAAGGTGCCTGGAGATGGAGTTGGCAATGATGAAGGGGCAGGCAGCTTTAGTCCAACAGTCAGTTGAAAAACTGACTGCCTCAGTGGCAATACTAGAGGAGTCACTAAGTCAGCTCTAGGCAGAAAGTGTGGAACTAAGGGACCATTGAGACTACGATGCCCAATAGCTTAAATTGCTAAAGGGGGAGTGCTTGTCCCTTTCAACTACCTTGAAGGGTCGGGAGGACTCACTGTCGGCTGCCCAGGCCACAGCCGAGTGAGAAAGGAGGCAGAAAGGGCCTTGAAAGAGTTTAAGGAGGCTCAATAAAGGATAGCCACCCGGGATGTGGTTATCAAGGACCTATGTAGTGACCTGACTCAGGTGCAGTATGTCACTACCCACATAAGTGACCAGTTGGGAAAGGCCTTTAATGCTCACGACGATGCTTGGGTGTATGTCATTTCACTGAGAGTACATTGGAGGCCCTAAGAAGATGCGGGATTATGTCATTTTAAATCCCCAAGGGAGCTCACAAGCACTTGAGGCACATTTGAGGGCCATCAATCTCCATCAACTCAAGCCTGATCTTGCTACCCTCGAACATGGTGGTGAAATGGGTCAAGAGATGATTCCCAACTCCTTTCCACCTGAAGACAAAGGCCCTACAACCCATCCACTTGAGGGCGCCAAGGGGGTTGATCTAGAAGGCGTCGAGGTGGCCGATCCTTAGGGCGTAGGGGTGGCCCATCCTAAAAGCGCCGGGACCTACCCTGAAGGCATATAGCGGACCTGGATGCTCGAGAGGTGGGCTCTATCGAGTCCAAGGACCTCGACACCTCGCTTGTCTGACTTTGTATTTCCTTCACTATTGACTTGACGTATTACAGTTTTCCTATTTCATTCTTCCCCTTTGCACAAGCTCTGATTATTAATAGACCAGTATACTTCTTTGTTCCATTGCCACATGTTCTGCTTTGTGGTTGTTTCTTTGTTCTCTTCTTTTTCCTTTTTCTTTTTTTTTTTTATTCACCAATTGACCTGATGGGAATCTCTACTCACCTTGGCTTTCACATCATTACATTTGTCGTTACAGTTTTGTGTCCTTCATTCTTAGAAAGGTTGACCCTTGTGCCTTACACCTTTTCCACCTGTTAGGTCTTGAGACTCCCTTACTAGCCCTGTTTGCCAGCTGATGTGGCATGCGTTGGTCCCCACGTGCTTTGGGCAGTTAAATGTTGATATTTTCTCACACTCGATACATCTTTCTTGTACTAATGGTGCCAGGTGACTTCTGCCCCTCTTGTCGCTCAGTGTGTGGCATGAGATTTGTGCAACACACATTGCAAGATTCATGCAGTGTGTGCTATGAGATTTGAGGTCATACATGCCACAAGATTCATGCCAGACTTGCTGGTGCCATGGGATATGCATGTTCCCAAAACCTCGAGGTACAGACAACTGCAAGGGCCTATATAAGCCCTTGCTTTTCAATTGGTGATCATCGTATCTCTCTTCCTACCCTCCAAGTGCTTGGGGCATTTCTAATCTTCTTGCGTGGGTTCTATTTTGGAGAACTCCGAGCCTAATGAGCCTTCTAGTTCTTTTCAAGGCCCTTTGGATAAAGGCTCACTATAGGTCTATACAGAAGTAAAAGTTTGACTATTGCCCTAGGCGAGTTGGAAACATTGAAGATTGAATACAAAGTGTCGAGCATTTTCAATTTAGGAGTACTTTCCCTTGGACGAGGATGCCACAAACCTTGAGGGGATTGTGCCAAAGGTTGTGTTGTACCCTGTCACTTGGTGGTATGGTTAAGAGGTGGTGGGGCCCAGGCACCCTGATCATACTGTTTGTTAGTCTGTCCTTTCTCATGACCCACCACGCAGTTCACACTTTATTCAGACGCTATGACTCATTAGGCTGAAGTGGTTGGAGGGCTTTTGTCGATGATGATCATGCTCGGACAACAGCCTCCCTGATGATTGTCCTGTGAATTGTTGGTGAAGGTGCAACAGGGCAATCACCCGCTTTGGAGGTGGGCTTGCTGGTACTGATGAGTCAGTTTTATGGCAATTAATAGGATACTCTCCCCTGTTAGTTTGGCTCCTAATGACACCTGGGTTAGACGAGGGGTTGTACGCTCTTCGACAACCTTACCGATCCCAAGCCCATTGGCTAAATGTTTCCCTTTTTTGAAATGTACACATCAGCTTCCTTCACTTTTTCTTTTGCAAATTCCCTTGTAAAGACGTAGCAATCTTCCTCTTTGTAAAGACTTTAATCATCAATGAACAAGCATTATTTACTTCTCTTGTTCGTGTATTTTTACTTTATCATCTTCCCCATGTCTTTTCACTGGTTGACCCAATGGGTTGGCCAGGCTTGGACCCCTTGTTGGCATAGCCTGCAGGAGCAAGGGTTGGGGAGAGTCCGTGGGGACAGGGTACTTGCCTCTTCTTGTTTGCACCCCCTTTTAAGCCAGTTTCTTTTGCTTTTCTTCCATTTGCACTTCGTACATATGCTTTGCATGTTTCTGGAGATCTAATGTCGGATGAGAGTTGTCACCGCTGGTGCCATGGGCTTAACCCCCATTTGCTTTTGTAAGCAAATAACTCCAACTTCGGCAGAATAATTGATGCCAAGGAGATATTAGGTCCCTATGTTGCTTTACACCATCCCTCCTCTAGGCTTCTCTTGTCGGTGACTTGTCCCGTTGTCCCCATGAACATGGCCGGACTATCGAGTGACCTATCGGCCATCTTGGGTGTGTGGGAGATGGGCTCAACCGCATAAGGTGCAAGTGCAAAACTCAGCTAAGGTGAGAGATGGGCTCGACTGTGTTGAATACAAGCGTGAAGTTAGCCGAGCAGCCAAGCATGAAGTTAGCAAGGCAGCCAAGTGACTTGCCTGCCTATTCAAGCACCTGGAAATCAGGCGAGTCCCTAGCCTTTTCTGAGTGTTGACTTCTTTAGAGAAGGACGAGTAGTGCAATCAAGCCAAACTCACCTCGTTGATCCTTTCGTTTGGAGAGAGAGGTTGAGCAACACGTTAAGATCGGGCTTGCTCTTACTCTTTAGTGGAGGTCGAGTAGCACATTCAGGTTGAAGTTGCCTTGTTGATCCATGTGCTTGGCAAGGGGCATCGAGCGATACATTAAGGCCAGACTTGCCCTAAGTCTTCAATGGAGCTCAAGCAACATGTTTAGGCTGAACTCACCTTGCTGACCCTTGAGCTTGGCAAGAGAGGCCAAGTGGCATGTTAAGGTCATACTCGTCCTGAGTCTTTAGTGGAGGCCGAGCAACATGTTCAGGCTAAACTAGCCTCGTTGACTCTTGCGTTTGGCAAGAGGGGTCGAGCACTTTTTGGAGGAGATGTGATCCCTGGAGTGACGTCAAGCAGTAGAGAGACTGAACCCACACTTCGTCGTGAGGTAGGTTGGGCCACCTTAAGGCTAGATCGACTAGTTGAGCTCCAATGAGAAGGTAAGTAGTGGATGTTTATCCATGCTGCAAGAGTCAAACTGATTAGTGTAAATAATCACTGGAACTTGCTAACCTAAGTTGCTTTAATAAGGAGCGGCAAAGACTATGTGCATTCCATGGGAGGAGATAATCTTTCTGGAGTTATTTTGGGTAGTTAGAGGACCAACCTGCACTCCACGAGGGAGGGGTAGGGATGCCATAGGCCATGCCCTCTCCTTTTGTCCCCCAGAGAGGTAGTCTATTAAGCAGCTGAGAAGCCAGTCTGCACTTCACTGCAATGGGATGGGGTTAGTTGTTAGGGTAGCCGAGAGGCTAGACCAGCTCTCCTCAATTGGGAGGTCAAACTAAGCCGGGGGTCGTTCAGGCAGTTTGCGTCTAGACCCACTCTTGTCCATTAGCACCATGGGGAAGGTTAGTGAGGGTCAAGCTGGCGCTTATCCCACTCTTAGTCATGGCAGAGGTCAGGCTAATTTATTGGGTTGTCAAAGTGCTAGGTCTGTTCTCCCCTACAAGCAGGGATAAGATGGCTTTTGGCTCATCTCACCCTTTAAAGCCCTGTGGGGAGGTAAGTACCAGGCAGTTTGGGACTGGACCCGCTCCTGCCTGTTGATGCCCATGAGGAAGATAAGTTGTGGGGCAACTGAGGATAAGCCAGCACTTCGTCGTGGAAGGGATCAAACAGCCTTAAGTATTACACCCATCCCTTTGGTGCCTCACAGGAAAGGTAAATGTCAAACAACTAAATAGCCGGTCCACACTTCGCCTTAATGGGGACAAGGTAATTCATTCGAGCAAATTAGAGGTTGAGCTCACTATCCTCCATTGCATCACTTAGGCGTGGTCTACCCCTTGAGATGTGTGTTGATAGAGATATGCATTGATGGAGATATGTGTTGATGGAGATATGCATTGATGGAGACATCAATTTTATACATTCTATTCCTCAAAACTTAATTTTTTTCATTAATAAAGTTTGGACAACAATCAAAAATTTTGGGGAAATCGGCTAGCTCCCTATTTCTTCCTAATTTTTTTTTTTTTTTTGTTAATATATATATGCACCCTCCATTCCTTCTCCAGCCCGGCGGTTTGAGTCATTGATGAAGACTAGCCAAGGCTTCATGTGAGGCGCATATCTAAACCTCCTCACTGGTCTCCTTCTCCTCCAAGGCTTCATCTTCTCAATGGGCCAAGGGGCGCGCCATGTATAGCCCTCTAGCACTTAGTTTCATCTCCTGCCCGTATCATTCCCGCGCCAGGACCTGTTCTCCCCGATTTTCTCCCAATCCTTGAGAGGTCAAGAACTTCATCTTTAGATGGTAGGTAGAGGTGATTGCCTTCAGGCTATTGAGGGTCAATTGGCCAATTATGGCATTGTAAGATGATGGGGCCTTCACTACCAGGAAATCAACCATGACAAAGGCCATGTAGGGAGTGCTGCCCACCTAAACTGTCTCCCTAGAGTACCCCTTGAGTGGCATTGGATCCAGTTGGAGTTAGGTAGCATCTATTCCCATGCGAGTGAATGCCTCCCAGAATCGGATGTCTGCTGAGCTACCATTTTCCATGAGCTTTGACTCCATAGTATTCTCGCTACGAGATAATTGACAAAAAGATGAAGTGAGGATTCTTCGGCTTGATTGCAGATAGGACACTCTTCTGAATTTGAGCTTGATATAACTTTGTTCACTCGAGTTTTTGTTGGAAGGATGTTCCAAAGCAGCTTCTACATTAATAATTTGTGTCTTTCATGAATTTTTAGCTTCCAGATTGACTTAAAGAGGTTCTGGTTTTGGACTTCATTTTGTTGATTCATTTCTTGTCCTTCTACTATCATTTGATAAGCCGATTTAACAAAGAATTTTCCACCCTTCGATGGGGCCCAGATCATTTTGTCTTGATTGAGAGAAGATTGGTAGATGAACTTTTTGAATTCCATTGATACTTTCTTGCTCAAATAGATTTTGCATTTTCTTTAGGTCCCAGTGTCTTAGGCTGCCAGTGATGATGTCCAAAAATTTAAGTTCTGAGTGGGCTAGATTCATATCTTGCCGTGGTCTTGGTTTGAAATTTTCTCTCGTTGGTATCCAAGGTGCATCCCAAATATCAGTCGTGAGGCCATTATTGATCTGAAGGCATCTCCCTTTCCTGAGTGTATCTCTTGTTTGTAAGATTCCTTTCCATAAGTAAGAGTCTAATTTTGTTTGTGTTGCTTACCATCTGAGTTGCTGAGATATTTTGTAGCTAGTAGATTGTACCAAAGACCATTCTTGCTTTCACTCATGTCTTGTCATGTTTTTGTGATTAGTGCTTGGTTCATGTTTGTCATATGCCTTATTCCAAGACCCTTGTATATTTTTGGTTGCCATATTGATTTCCATGACTTGAGAGTCAAGTTATGGGTCTTATCTTTTGGGAAGCCCCACCAGAAATTTTTGAATTTTGTATCTAATGTCTTGCACACTGTTTTGGGGAGCTGAAAAGTAGACATGAAATAAGTTGGGATAGTGCTCGCTACAGTTCTGATCAGCATTATTTGGCCTGCTTGGGAGAGTAATTTAAATTTCCACCCTTCTAGTTTTTTCTCCACTCTGTTTAATAATTCTTGGAAGTTTTCTTTTTTGTTTATGCTAATAGACATTGGGAGGCCTAGATATTTCATTTTTTCTAAAGAGACTTTGTATGGAAGCCATTGGTGGATTTCTGACTTTATGGCTGGGTTTACATTCCTTGTGATGAAGATGGTGGATTTTTGCATATTAATCTTTTGTCCTGACTACTGTTTGAATTTTGCTAGGCTTTTAGAGATTACTTGGGCACTCTCTGTGGTTGCTTTTGCAAATATGATCGTGTCGTATGCAAATAGAAGATGAGGGATTGGCGGGCTGTGTCTTCTAATTTTTATCCCTTCTATTTTCCCTCTTGCTTCCTCTTTTAAAAGAATTCTAGGTAACACTTCAGTAACTAGAATAAAGAGGAAAGGAGAGATTGAATCTCCTTGCCTTAGTCCTCTTTGTGCTTTGAAGATTCCACGGGGTGAACTATTGATGAGGATGGAAAAAGTTGCTGTGGTAATGCATTCTTTGATCAAATTTATCCACCCTAAGCTATATCCCACTTGCTTCATTACAGAATAAGAAATCTCATTCGACCAAATCAAAGGCTTTTTCCATATCGAGCTTTATTGCCATTCGAGCTCTTTTGCCTTTTTTCCTCTTGAGATGATGGATTAGTTCGTGCGCAATTATAGTGTTCTCCTTGACATTGCGTCCTGGAACAAAGGTTGTTTGAAGAGGAGATATAATGGAATCTAATGTTACTTTAAAGCAATTGGCCATGATTTTGGTAATGATTTTGTAAATGACATTTGAGAGGCTAATTGGGCGGTAGTGGCTCAGATTATTTGGGTTTTGAATTTTTGGAATAAGAGCTATATTGGTATGGTTAATTTGCTTTAGCAATTTACCACTCCTGAAAAATTCTGCACTGCTCCGACCACCTCTTTTTTTAAAATATTCCAATAATGCCTATAGAATAGTGTTGTCCTATCGTCTAGGCCAGGTGCTTTATGGTTTGAGATTTGTTTCAGACCACCAAAACTTTCTATCCCACTTGGCACTGCTTAGAGGTTCTTATTCTCTTGATCAGTAATTTGCTTCTCAAATAAATTTTCCAAATTTTCTAGGAAGCTTGGGTTTGTAGAAGTATATATGGACCGAAAATGATTAATGAAAACATTCTCTATAAGAGTTGGATCTGAACACCAATTACCTGGATTTAGCTTAATGGTGTCAATTGAGTTTCTTCTTCTTCTGATCGTTGTTGATAAATATAAGAATTTGGTATTGAGGTCTGTTGAGGTGAGCCATGCTAACCTTAACTTTTGGCGCCATAGTGATTCTTCATATTCTCTTTGCTTGTGGAGGTTGTGTTGAAGGTACTTTTCTCTTTCCTTGTTGAATTTGCTCATGGATTTGCTCTGCACCTCTAGCAACTCTGCTTCCAGGTTATGTTTATTATTTTGAATTCGCCCAAAATGATTTTTGTTCTAGAGTTTGAGAGCTTCTTTTGTTGCTTGGATTTTTCGGCATAGTATATCAGCTGGGTTTCCTTGAAAAGGTTTACTCTAGGCTTCTCGAATGATATTCTGACTGAGAGGTTCATGGATCTAGAATTCTTCAAATTTCAAAGAGATGACAGATTTCTAATTGTTGGACATTCATAGCAATAAAGGATGATGATCTAAGGCTGACAACGCTAGATGTTGCAACGATGCATCAGGAAACAGTAATCTCCAGTCTTGATTTGCAATCACTCTATCTAATCTTTCTCTGAAGAGTGTCATACCACTCCTGTTGTTTGTCCATGTGTATTTTGGGCCTCAATAACCAATGTCTATGAGACCATGTCTATCCATTATAGCTTTGAGACCAAGGTTTTGATTATTAAGAAACGGGCGCCCCCCATATTTCTCTTGTTGATTGATCGCATCATAGAAATCTCTCATACAAATCCAAGGGTCTAGAAAGGCTTGTTGGATTGAGTCCAAATGACTCCAAAAGTTGGCTTTGAGGTTTTGTTGCGCTGGGGCATAAACGTACGTCATTAGCCAAGGGTGATGAGAGGGATCCGAGTACATCAAAACAGATATTGCATTCATATTAATATTGACCAATTCTATATCTATACTCGGTCTCCACATAAGAAGTAGTCTCCCTTTATAGCTGGAGAGCTTACAAAAAGATGGAAACCTATGCTATTTACAATAGATATGGTGTGCTCTTCCATCACCATAGTTTATGACAAAAAGATTACTTCAGGGTTATATTTCCTAATATTGGCCCTTAAATTTCTGATTGCTTTGGGTCGATCCAAACCCCTACAATTGCATACTAGTGTTCTCATTTGGCTTGTGGAGACATTTTGAAGCCTGCCTCGCTGGCTATTTTGGACTTTCCTTATGGATATGAAGTCGGCCTATTGTAGGGATTGACTCTTGCTTTCCCTTTCGATTTTTTCTCTTTGCCCATCTTTCCTAAGTGCATTTCCAGAAGAGTAAGATGTGACGCCCCCAAATCCCCACGCACGGACACGGGGAAGTCGAGACGTTCGGATGGTAACATCACGGGTCACCACCCTAATGACATGTGCCAAGTGTGTGTATAAAAAACAAATGTGCACGAAGAAACACGCAGCGGATAGCAAAGTCATATAACTAAATACCAGAATTTTTCTTAGTTTAATACAAAACTGTTCAAAACATACATAATAAAATATTAAACAACACAAATATTGTTTTAAAACCAACTACAAAGCATAGACTTTAACTCAGCACTCCGGCAGAGCCGCATCCTCGGGCTCAGCCTCCTCCCCTTCCTCGAACTCTGCACCAAAATCTACGGTACCAAAAATGGTGCCACAGGTAAGTAAAATTCAAACACCACTAGATAAAAACATAATAAACTCCACAATATGCAGGAAAGAATGCAAATGCTCACATCCCATAAAATCACATTTTTCCACGCACGCCAAAATCTCATTTGGCCCCAAAAACGTATTCCTCACCAACTCACGCCAAGAGTCTCATTTGGCCCAAAGTATATCCTTTAAATATAAGCTCGCCATTATCCCCGATAATGGCCCAAAAACCAGACCGTCAGAGCACTGTAGGCGGGAATCACAGGCGGGACTCTACCGTCATCCCTGCTCACCACCGTCCCTACGCGAGCACCGTAGGCGGGAATCACAGGCGGGACTCTACCACCATCCCTGCTTGCCACCATCCCTACACGTGCCTCTGACTCAAACCAGTCAGTTCAACCGTTCACATATACCATAAATCATTTCTCGCTTACAAGCCCAGCTTTCATTTTTCAAACACATGTTCATGCATGCAACTACACGAAAAACCCGGTTTTTCCCTTTCTAAACATGAACATGCATGCACTATACAAAGCAAACATCAAGGCACAAATATCTCAAACAAACATCAACATCAACCCAACAACTCCGTCCTCAATCCATCCGACCCCCGAACTCCTCGGACTCAGTCTGGAATCAACCAACCAATCCAATAATTATTGTAAGAGTAAAATATGTTTAAATCTAAAAGTAGAGTTTGGAAAATACTTACAGCGCTATACGGTATTTTTTTAAAGCTCGCGGCATTGCAAACGGCAAAGGAAAAGTAACGTAACAGTGTAATTTTACACTGTGGCCGTGGGTAATAAATTACCCACTTTCGAACAGGGACAAACCAAGGCATGAAATTGATAGGTAATGGTCTTGAGATATTTATGAAGTTAAGGGAAACGAGTTTTGGCCATGGGTGGTGGTGGAAACGGCGGTGGAAGACCAAAAAGGGGCTAAACGGAGTTGAGCTCGTGGGAGCTGCTCCGGACATGGATCAAGGCTGAAATTAGGTGGGTTAGGTCGGCAAGAGGTAGGGGAAGAAGCTGTGAAGAGATGGTGGCCGGAGGTGGTGCGACGGCGCCGAAAACGGTGAAAAACCGTGTGGCTTGGAGGAGCTCGTGGTGGCTAACGGTGGCTCAGATGAAGGTGAAACTTGATGGGGATGTTCATCGGTGAGAGGGGAAGAAAACTGCGTGGGTGGTGTAGGCCACACCGCCGGCGAGCGGCGGTTCTGGACTGCGAAAGCAACCGACGACAGGGGGGAAAAACAGGGCTGGTGCCGTGACTTCCAGCCGTGCGTAGCGGCTAACGGCTAGTCCGATAACTCTGAAAATTGGTGGAGATGATCTTTGGTGGGAGGGGAAGAGAATGGTGGGGGTGGTTCACTACACGGTGGCCAGATGGCGGAGAACCGAGCGGTCAAAGGGGCGGCGACGAAAAGGAGAGGAAGAAGAGAGCAGCTCGCGGGGAGAGAGAAAACGAGAAGAAAAGAAGAAAAAAAAGAAAGAAAAGAAGAAAAAGAAAAGGAAAATGGGAAAAAGAAAAAGAGAAAAGAAAATAAATAAGGTCCAATCTTCACTCCGGAAACCAAAAACTGATCCGCCGAAAACGATTTTAAAAACCATAAAATGACTAAATAAATTAAACACCGCATCAAATAAAATAAAATAAAACAATTTAAAATACAATAATTTAAAATAAATAAACCAATATATTAATTAAATTAAAAACAACCCTTTAGTGAAAATACACGTAAAAGCGGGTCATCACATAAGAGGCATTAATGATTCCTCTAATTGTGATTTTTTTTTTCCATGCTATCCAAGTTCTCTCTTTTTTCTATTTTTAAGATACATTGAGATTTCCTTGTTGGGGCTTCAAAAAATTCTACCTCTTTATGTCTTTTGGATGGGAGGAATGCTTTAGTCTGATTTTGAAGTTGAAGTTTGAAACCCTCTGGAGGATAACTTGTTTGAGTGAGGCTCTTTACTCTTGGGGATTTTTCTTTTTCTTTTAATGGTTCCTGAGTTGGTGCAGCATATTCTTCATGCATGGGACTAATTTCACATTAGGGGCCAAAATCTTCAATGAGTTGGATGGTTAACTGAGAATGGCTCTGATCTGAGTTGATGTATGGAGGTATGTATGGAGCAGCCATGATCGTTGGGTTACCTGGGTTGAAGTCAACTGAAGCTTTTATCTTTTGAAATTTGTATGGGCTACTTTCGGTTGGGATATGAAGTGGATTTTGTCCCACATTGATGGGCTTCAGTTTGTAGGTGAGTGCTTCAGGCCTTGTATCTATGGCTAATCTGTTTGCATGAATGTCTTGTAGGCTCATGAAGAAAGGCCTTGTTTCCGTTTGGCTTGTAGAGTTGAAAGTGGGTTCACTTAAATGGGCCGATTGAAAGCCAAGTCCATGCTTTTGTTGGGGTTTAAATCCCTTCATTGTCGCGTTTATCTGATGCCATTGAGTGTGCCACGGTGGTTGACTGGTTTCAGCTGAAGGACTGCATTTATGAATATCTGTACCATTGCTTTTGTACCCCTTGTTGACTAAATTTCTATGCTTGAAGACAAAAGAGAAATCTAACTACAGTAGGAGGGAAGGTTGTTGGATTCGGTTGGTGGTTCTACAGTGAAAATATTAACTTTTCTTGGTGGGGAATTAACTGCGTTTTGTTCACTATAGCTGAATAGTGTCTAAGAATTTGTAAGGGCCAGGCCATTTACATGGAGTTTTCTCCTGGACTTGAGATGCTTACTTGGAGTTTTCAGCTGGAGCTTTCACCTGGAGTTACTGCCCATTCTCTATTCTCTTTCGGTTGGACTTGGATCCATTCATTTGGAGGTTTCACTTGGCTACAAAGGCCTTGCTCAGTTGCCTAGTTTCTTTCGGTTTGCCTGCTGGTAGTGTTTTGTTGACCCTTTATCACAAACTGGTTTATTTCCGAGTGTGTGCTTGCAAAGCTTGCTTGTTTTCCTTGATTTAAATTTCCATATAACAGATTCATTCGGGCATTGTTTTCCATTGGTTTCGCTTCTTCATGTTGCCCTTTGTTTGTTGGTTGAAAAGCTTGATTTATTCCTTGGCTGCTATTGTTTTCAGCTCTAATCCATGGCCATATATGAGTCTTGTAGGGGTTGAACTTAGAAAACCACAGAAAACTTGACAGTGGCCGAGTCTTCCGCAAGCGTAACAAAAGTCTGTCAGTTTTTCATATTTGATGGCTACCCATATTTCTAGATTTTCTTCTCTTGGCATCATAAAACCTTGCTGGAGAGGTTTAGTGACGTCTATCTCGACCTTAATTCTAATGTATTTTCTAAAAGCTAAACCATAAAGGGGGTCTTCTTCCACTTTGATCAAGTTACCAAGTGCATTCCCAATTTCAACAACATTTTCAAGAGTTATATAATCAAGTGGTAGACCATATATTTTGCACATAAAAAGTTGCATGGTTTAGATTGATCTCTTGAAGAGTGGCCTCTAGAGACCAAGATTTTAGAACTAACAGATGCCCTTTGAAATTCCAAGGGGCTTGGTTTAGAACTCGAAATTTATCTTGGAGAGATCTAGAGGTGAAAATAAACTTGTTTGTCTCCATGTCTTCAATGAGAAAATTTTGTATGAAATTCCATGATGCTTTGATACAAGAGTGAATAGCAAATTGGTTTAAGGGTCTATCTGCTACTAACCTCCCTACCAGGATTTTGTTTGAGATGACTTTTGCAGTGCAGGCTGAAGGTTGAGATCATGCCACGACAAGGCTTCAGTTTGAGTGATGAGAGAGAGTCCATGTCCATCGGTAACTGCAGCTATTGTGGAGATGGCTGAAGATCAAGGTTGAAGTTCTTGTGTTCTGAAGCAGTTCGATTTAGACTACGAACGTAAACGTAGCATCAATAAGTGCAGGGAAATGGGACACCTCCTAGAGAGAGAAGCAGACTTCTTACTGGCCGGTTTTTTTGGTGCCAAACGACTCTAATGATTTGCCTTTCTAATCGCCCATTGAGAGAGAGAGAGAGAGAGAGAGGTGCAATTACGGCCTTCCATTCTAATCAAATGTACATGTTTTGGAATCCTATACTGACTTGTCATTATTTACACTTTTGGGTTTCTACTTCATTTATTCCCGTGCATTGGGTGAGCCAACCACTACAATTTAAATTGACAAATTTATAATAAAATAAAAAAAATTCTAAAAATCATCCCCCACATCACACACTAGCATGTGATGTCATTTTTGTCATTATATTTAAATACACTTATTGATGTATAAATATGTATTTAAATAAAATGACAAATCACAAATTAATTTATGGTATAGAAATGATAAGTAGTATTTTCTCATTTATAAATCCTTGCAATTTCTCATCTTGCATAAGTTTGATACGTAACCGTGAAACAACCTTATATTTTCCTCCTTACTACCATCTCAAGGCAAACAAATTCTTTTCCGTCAACAGATAGCAACCTAGTGAGGAACAATAACTACCATTGGTGTCAGTACTTCACTTGGGCAAGCTGGCCTCATTTTCAAATGTGCGCTCGTGCTAGAACCAGCAAAGATAACTGGCAAGACATTTTGGTTAAAGGATGCACTAGCATAGCAACACAAGAAACAAATTACACAAGATACGATGTAAAACGTAATCCGGCATGTCTCATGTTCTTGAACAATTCGTTCCCACCAGGGCCATCCCTGATGAGCTTTCCCCAAGAAACCGAAATTCCATGTTGAGATTTCCAAAAAGCTTACAAACAAACATTAATTAATGACCGGCAAGTCCTCAAAGCATTACAGAAAACACACACGATCAAATGATTTTGTAAGATAATTATTTCCTGCATAATCTACGAAAAATTAAATTGTTAGTCCCTTCCGTTGAAAACAAACAAAGAGACTGATCTAAATTGAAAAAGATCGTAAGACTGGGTTATGCTATTTAATATTAAAAACACAAACTTGCTGCCCTCACATGCACAAGACGTATGACCGAACTATGCCAAAAAGTACTGAAACCTTATTTTAGCAACTAAATAGGAAAAAATACACTTAAATTACAAGCACACTGTTGCTTCTATTGCATTGCGGAATATTTTAGAACAAAAGAACAAAACAAAATATTCTAAACAAGCTAACTAAGGTCAAATTGGCATAGTGCATTTCTTTTGTGAATGCCCTAACATATGGCAGCGACCACATTGAACAACTCTCTTTGGGCGCTTAAAGTTCTCAACACGAAGAACCTTCTTTTTGGGCCTTCCCGGTGGGCGGCGAGTCTTCGGTGGGTGTATTGTTATATCAACCTTGGCACCTCCACCCTCTGCACCCTCGCCCAGTTCTCTCCATTGGCTTTTATCTGAAATAGGATTTATCATCTGTGAATAGGTCTCCCGGTAACTTGCTACCGTGAAGCAAGGCTCGGCAAATAGATGGGCATTTTGCCCGCAAGAAATAAGGGCAGCAGCAGCATGCGCACAAGGTAAACCATATAGCTGCCAACGACGACACGAGCAAATACGACTTCTTATATCCACAATATTTGTCCGCTCAGTTGACACAATCTCAAACTCAACTTCATTTGCACGAAGTACTTGATAGCAACGAGCATCTGCAATGGCCTCCAAAATCCGCTTCTCAGCGGATGGCACAAGAATAGAGGTCCACCTCATGCCAATATCTCGACGATCATTAAACCAAGATGTCAACTGATGGCGAATATGCTCCATCATTTGCACAATAGGAAGCTCATGACATTCAAGGGCCCAATTATACAATAATTCTGTGACCCCAAGTGTAAAATGGCCATATCGCACGCCCTCAAAATATGCTACAGCCCAAAGCTGAGGAGGGAAGAGCTGAAACCATGGAATCACATCTTGTGAAATTTCTACCATCTCAGCAATCTTGCTTTCAAATTCAACTGCAGTGAGGGCATAAACAGCATTCCAGAAGATGTTCACCAATTTTGTATTTTTAAATGTGTCACGAAAATTTTCACTAACATAACGTAGACAAAAACCATGAAAAGCACTTGGAAAATGAGTTTCCACTGCCTCAACAATACCACTTTGTCTTTCGGATAGTATCGTCAGTCTAGGCATGTTGTCAGTATTTACTCCAAGAAGCTTTCGTAATTCTGACATAAACCACATCCAGTTTTCATCACTTTCCACATCAACAATGGCAATAGCCAATGGAAACAATGCATCATCTGCATCAACAGCTGCTGCACAAAGTAATGTACCCAAGTATTTCCCTTTAAGATGTGCTCTGTCAAGTTCTAGTAGCGGCCTACAAGCATTTATAAACCCATAGATTGATGCACGATAAGAAATAAAGAGGCAACGGAAGCAATTCTCTTGTCCGGCAGCAACAACAGTAGCAATGCTTCCCAAATTAGTTTTCCTTATTTGCTCACAGTATGCTGGAAGTAGGCGGTACCCTTCTTCAAATGTTCCATGAAGAGCCGCCATGCTCCTCTCCTTCCCACGCCAAGCTTGCATATAAGAAACTGCAACTCCATGCTGATCATGGATATCTTGCAGAATTTCTTTTGGCTTGTATTGGGGATTATCCCGAATGCGTGCTTCTACGGACCTAGCAACCCAACCAACTGATGCTTGCTGATGATGATGGTTGCGAACTCCTTCACAGGTGTGCTCTCCATGTAGGGTTCTAATTGTAAAGGTTGGAACTCCAGGACATTTGGCTACATGGACACGCCATGGACAACCTTCTTTATTGCACTTGGCTATAAACCGGCTACGATCTGATTTTACTATTCGGAGATCAAAGTGCAGTGCTATGGCAATATCTTTCAACATTCTTCGGCATGTTTCCACATCAGCAAATTCTTGCCCAATGACTAATGGATGCTCTATTACACTACGAGAACCCGTGGATATAATTAAAGAATTATCAGCCATGTATCCACTTAAACAAGAAGAAATCCCGCTCATATGATTCTAAGAACTTCCCCTATGCTGCATACATAATAGTGGTTCTCAATGGTACATTTAAAATTCTGCCATCACCCAAGAAAAGGGAAAAAAGAACTCCAGTCAGATGCAGATTCTGCAGGAGAAGGAAAAGAGGAAACAATTATAAACACGATGAATAACACTGGCAGAAAACGAGCCAATCAAATGGAAAGAGATGTGCCAGTGTGAAATAACAAATATCAATAAGGTTCAGAAGCTTTTCCCATACAAGAATAGCATTCCAAGTTAAATGGTGCTGGTTTATTCACTGGGACAAATGAACAACACACCTGTATCACAAAAGGAAATACCCATGAGCAGATGCTACAAGACATAATTTCCCAATTGAACTGAACTTAAACATCTGGAGAATTAAGAGAATTAATTAGAGTTTCCAATGTTGATGAAGGGACATGCAAAGGAATGGAACTTGAGAGAGAACACAGACAAGAGGGAAAAGCTAATTGTTCAAAACTTCTGTTTATTCCCACTATATATATATACTAAACATATAATTGACAATTATACCCTCATTAGTTATACTTATTACGATAATGCCCTCCAACACTACCCCTCAAGTTGGGGCATATATATCATATATAACCAGCTTGGAACAAACAAACTTTAACCATGACACGAGGACTTAGTAAACGCATCTGCAAGTTGATTGGCATACTTCACAAAAGGTGTAGAAAAGTCACCACTCAATATCTTATATTGAATGAACTGACAATCAATCTATATGTATTTAGTCCTCTCATGAAACATATGATTAGAGGCAATATGCATTGCAACTTTATTATCACAAAATAAGATAAGAGGAATATGTATTACAGCATACAAATGCTAGACGCTTGGTGTTTCTAGAAATTGACTCACTACACTCACTTGTGATAACCCAAGTTTTTGACCAAGACTGCATCCTTGTTTGATTTCATTGACTTAGTGATATTTTAGGACTTTGGGATTTATTTAGCTGGATTTAGGCCTTGGTTTTATAGATTAGCAACCCAAGCCCAAAAGAAGGCCATCTAAGCCATGAGAATTTTGGTCACCATAGGAAGGCCAAGCCCAAAAAGCCTAGATGCTTTGGCCCATGATCCAAACCTTTGCCACTAGTGCCACGTGTCACACATGAAAGGCACTATGTAGCTAAGCTAGTCTTGATAGTGGACTAGGGGGGAGAGAAGAGTGTTTGGGAAGATCAAGGCGCATTCAGCCAAGCCCCATTTGCATGCCTATCATGCCACTTGGCACAAATTTTAGTTCCAAGGTGAATTGAATGGAGAAGTGGTGCCTAGGAAAGACCAAGGAGATTTCCAAGAGGGATTTGCATGGGGAAGGCCTAGGGACAAAAGGTATAGTTCAGTTTTCCACCCCCACATGCCTATCCAAAGGTTTTCCTCAGAATTTGAGACATGTCAAGCATGCAAAGGCCTTCTAGAAGGTATGTAAGGAGGCAACCACACAAAAAGACAAGTCTACCCTCACCTTTTTTCAGTCACCACACCCACTCGCTTGTTACATGTCACATTAAGAGTTTTTAGGAGGCCTAGAGAAGTGGGAGAGTCACCTAGGGAATACGGATGGGAAGATGAAGGTTCTTGCATGGGGAAGAGGAGGAGACACCATGGGGAAGAGGAAAGATCCTCAAGGGGAAAAGAGAGAGGGGGGCGAGGGACTCCATACGCCAATGCCACTTCGCATGCATGCACCCCCATCTTCTTGGGAAAATGAAGAGGCATTGAGGCAAATTACACAAATGTACAAAGGATTCGTTGAACCTAGACATAGGAGAAGGGTTTAGAGGACATAAGGGTTTCAGCAAAGGGAAGAATAGGAAGGGCCACGCCACATGTCCAACATGCATTGGCTCTTTATTGACCAATTAGTTTCAAGAAGAAGACTATATAAAGACCACATGCCACATGACCACACATTTTCTTCTTGCTCATTTTCGGATTTCTAAGGGCATGTTCTATGCTCCACCTTTCTCTCATGCCGTTTAGAGGATTCTCCAAGTCCAAACATCATTGCCCCACTTTCCTTCTAACCAAACAACACCATACTCATCACTATTTTTGTAAATCACCAAGGAATCACCCTCCACACTTTGAGTATGAGTTTAGCTCGTGAAGGTAAGAATCTTTCCCCCCCTTCCTTTGTTGTTCATGCACGACCCAAGTGGAGAAATTTCCTTTCTTCATTTTCGGGTTTAGGGCTTGTGAACACACTCACCCACTTTCATGCTAGAAACTAGGGTTTCTCTTCTAGAAAGATGGAACCCTAAGCATTTCCTCATAGAATAATCACATGAATACAAGTTTGGAGTTAGATGTGATTCGGTTTCTAACTTGGAAGGCAAACTAGGGTTTTGATCTTCAAAGGCTTCAGCCATAAGCAGCCTCAAAAGGTGTCTCTTTAATGGTTCGATTCACCGAATTATTATAAACAAACTCCGCTTGTGGTAAAATTTCATCCCAAGTCTTCACACGATCTACTACAATGCACCTTAGTAAGTTACCCAAGCTTCTATTTACCACTTCAGTTTGGCCATCTGTTTGAGGGTGACGTGCTAGAATACTTCAACTTTGTGCCCTAGGGTGGTTTTGAGTTGAGAAAAGATTTCCAAACTTTCACTCACTCACCCACTTTTCCAGATCTAGAATGTTAGTAATGACTCCTAATATGTTATATTGTAATTTTCAGATTTTTGCTTTTGTTTCCGAAGTGATTTTTGTAAGTATACATTCAACCTAGTTTGGTTAGCATATGTATATACTTGTGTAAATCTTCTACTTGTTTCATCTTTGATGGTTGTTCTATATTGTTGCTTGGATGAACCTATTGCTATGACTTGCATAATGCCATGAGAAGATGTTGCATGTTTCGGATCTATGATGAAAATGCCATGAATCACATGTTTATGTTTCGGATTAAGCTTGTGTTTGTGTTAATATGTCATTCATCTTGAAGCTCGGCTAGTGTGATGTGCTATGTCTCGGATTTCTCTGATATGGTCAGGATTTTATGTTAAACCCACCCATGCCACGACTAGGGTTGATATGATTTGAGTTTGGAACATGTTAAATGAAGATTTTTCTATACCACATCTCTAATGTTTCAGACTTGGCCATTGTTTAACAAAGCTTCAATTATGAAACATGCTACGTGAAGATTTCCCATGACTTTAAGCTTTGGATGTTTCGGCCATGACATGTTTGTGTATGCTCATGAAGTTGTTTGGATGTTTCACACGCCCATGTCAACATGCCATGTTTTAGAGATGTTATGATTCATGAGTTCATGTACAACATCTCTTATGTTGTAAAAGGGTTACATCTTAGGCACTCAGGAACCTTGGCAAGGACCGGTTCCTTGAGAAAAAAGTAAAGTCGAAAAGGCCATGAAGACTTTCATTTTTTTTTTTTTTTTGAAGGGATACAAAATGAAGCTTTTTGTGGAACAATACTTTGTTTTGACTAGGTCCCATGTTTTGGGAAAAGAACATATTCACTTTTTGGGAGTACTTAATGAAATGAAACTTTATGATGATGGCAATGTTGGATTCTACTTAGTTTGCAGTACCATGTGCTAAGGCAATTGCTTTAGGCATTGTCTCGTTTCACACAAACCATTTATATTCCACTGCATAGTTTATTGCATACTGCTAGTATATCTAGAAGCATTGCATGTTATATGTGTCGTGTATGAGGGGTATGAAACCATCTATTACATGTCCCAGCGTTTCAATCACCGTCCAATCCCATGCGGGGGTTGAGGCACCACATCACAACATAAGAGATGTCAGCTCTAGTGATAGTAAGATAATTCAATTTCTTAACAAGTCATCAATACCTACCTGGATCTTCAAACAACTCCCCCTTCATCCTTCAAGAGTTTACAATTCGGATACATAAGAGTGTCAATAAGTCGTGCACCCAACAAGTCAATTTCTTCCAAAATGTCAAGTACATATTTCCTCTGAGATAGGGTAATACCCATTTTAGACATGCTAACTTCAATCCCAAGAAAATATCTAAGCTTGCCCAAATCTTTTGTTTGAAACTGATCGTGCAAAAATTGTTTCGGCCTACCAATCCTAGCTTAGTTACTCCCAATAATTACAATGTCATCCACATATGACCTACATCACTATGTGGGTGAAATACCAAAATCGTTTGTTTGACATCTATAAAGATCAAATGCCAATACATCATTAGAAAACCATCCCAACCATATGGTGCCTTTTTAACTTGCATACAACACCACAATACTCTCCTTGAGCAACAAACCTAGGTGGTTACTCCATATAAACTTCCTCAAGCAAGTCACCGTGTAGAAATGCATTTTTAACAGCCAACTGAAATAAGGGCTAGCCTAGATTTGCGCCAAGAGAGATCAACACTCAAATAGATGAGATTTTAGCAACCGAGGAGAAAGTCTCCTCGTAATCAATGTCATAAGTTTGAATGTAACCCTTACCGACCAAGCGTGCTTTCAGACTTTCCACAAAAGTATTAGGATGGAATTTGACTATATACACACATTTACAGCAAACAGATTGTTTACCAGGTGATAGTGGAACAAAATCCCATGTCTCATTATGGTGAAGGGCATCCATTTCATTCTTCATAGCTGTCCACCACCCTGAATCAGATAAAGCATCATGGACTATTTTAGGAACAAAAAGCTTTGAAAATTAAGAAGTAGAATATGAGAATGAAGAAGATAGTCATGGCAAGAGAAAAACAGGCTAATTAGGTAGACTAACACAATAAGAAGTACCTTTTCTAAGAACAATAGGTTGAGAATCTGAAGTACTAGACAACTCAAAATCTGAAGAAAGAGACAAGGTTGGTAAAGGCATGAGAGCCAGCGGCCGCGAGCAATGTGGATAAACCTGTAAGAGTATAGTGAAAGGAGCGGCGTAAGAGTGGGTGAGGGTGAGGAATGAAGAGTAAGAGTAAGTAATGGTAGAAGTCACACTCACCAATCGAAGATATGTTCGAGAAATTGGGTATGGACTAAAAAAATGTGGCATTAGCACTATGGGTGTAAAAATAAACCGAAAAACCCGCCCGGACAGGACCAGGCAGGTTGGTTCAGTCTGGAATAGATTCATTCATTTTAAAAACTAGTCAAATCCGGTCCAGAATCGGTTTTACGTTTTCCAACACTGGACCGGACCGGTTCATATATTATATATATTTTATTAATTTTTAATATTATATATATAATCTTTTATATATAACATATGATCAAATAAATATTCATGTTTAAGATTAAAATGTTGTTATAAATTATAATATATTATTTAATACATAATTATATATGTTTAAATATAAAATATATATATTAAATACATTTTATTGCCTAATAAATTTTCAACATATTTTTTTTTATAAATACATTAGTAATACTAATATACTTAACATATTAAATCGGAAAGCCGGACCAAACTGAAACATAACTGATAAAACCAAAAGTACCAGTTTAGGGAGGTAACCAGTACATAATCGATTTTAAAAAATGCAAAACCGATGTTATCGGTTTGGTCCTAGATTTTGTCCAAAACCGAAGCAAACTGGACCAGTTACACCCCTAATTAGCACTAGTGAAGTATCATCTAAGAACGGGATTGTAGCAATGATATTCTCAATGTTTAGAAATATAACCAACAAAAATACTTTTTGTAGCACATGGATCAAGTTTATCAAAAACTGGGTCAAGGTTATGAACATAACAAACAAACACAGAGAATTTTTGACGAAGAGAAAATGAAGGAGATGAACAAAATAGAGAAATGAGAGGCACCATCGAGAACTGATGAAAGCATACAGTTAATAAGGTGACATGCAATATTGACGCCATCACTTCAAAAACGTTTATGGAACATGCATGTGCAATAAAAGTGCTCAAGTTGATCTAATAAATGATGATTTTTACATTCAGCCACACTGTTCTGTTGGGGGTATAAGAACATGGGGTTAGATGAACAATTCCTTTATTAATCAAGTAGCAAAGAAACTAGGTTGATATTCTTTAACATTGTCAAAACACAAAACTGGGATTTTCTGTCCAAATTGGATTTTAATTTATCTTCAAAACATTTGAAATATGAAAAGAAGTTCAAATAGTGCCTTCATAAAAAACAACCATGTCATACGAGATTAATCATCCACAAATGTAACAAAACACTGAATTTTATTTGATTGAATATTGATTGGTCCTCATACATCAGAGTGATTCAATTCAAAATTACTCCTGGCTCGATTACCAACTCAAGGTACTAAATACACAAAATTGACACACTTCACAAGGAAAGGAAGGTACATTTCCAAGATTCCTAATCTGACATTTCAAAAGGGCAATGGAAGGGTGACCAAGGCGATAATGCCATCCAAAAGTGGATGATGATGAGGACGTGAAAGCTCGAGTGGGTGAATGCTGGAAATCAAGATAATACAGGCCACCAGTTTCATATGCCCTGTACCAATCTTTTTCCTCGTATTGAGATCCTGAAAGATATATAAAGAGGGTAAAAACCCACTGAGCAATAGAGATTTTGAGTAATCTTACTACGGACAACAAACTAAAGGAAAAGCCAAGAGCATATATAACAAATGACAAGGATATAGGGTCAATGATCTTAGTAGATCCAATGTTTGTAACTTTAGCTAGAGAACTATTAGTAAGAGTAACGTTCTTTGGAAATTTCACAGTTTCTAAATTAGATCAAGAATAAGACAAACTGGTCATATGTTCATTAGCTCCCAAATTCGATGATCCATAGATCTTGAGTGGATGAAAAAATACATGCGGATGGTGTACCTGATCGGGCAAAAGTAGCTATGGAAGTTGACTCATCAAGATTTTGAATACCGTTCCAGTGATCGTTTCGGTTAAGGCACTGGAACAAAATACTTCGATATCGGTACCATTTTGAGATTGTCTATATGTAGATAAATTAATTATATATGTATAAATTATATTTCAAAATAACATTAATGAAAGTTCTAAAAAGTTAAAAACACAAACTTATCCCTAAAAAAAAAAAAAAAGTTAAAACACATATAAGAATATTCAGATGTGAGAATTTGAGTGAAAATTACAAAAAATGTAAGGATTTTTACATTAATTACAAAAATACCACAACCAGCTAATATTGATCGAAACACATCGAAATGGCCGGTACATCGAAAACCTACTGATATTGACCTAAACTCACCGAAACAGCCGGTATTTGACCCGGTACACCTATCTCCCCCGTGCCGATTACTATTCTAGCACAGTAAATTCCAGTTGTACTGGCCAATACGGTATGGTATTCAAAACATTAACACTCATCCCTTAGTATGGTGATCATATCAAGGTAGTATCTTGACAAATGGCCTGATTAGCGGACCCAGATGGTCGTCTACCATGTAAATCCCAACAACAGTCTAATCATAAGACAACTGATCTCTCACTAAATCCCAACAATAGTCTGATAATAAGAAAACTGATCCCAATTCCTGTCGGGAGGAACATTGTGACTCCCATAAGAAACAACTAAAGTAGATCTCTCACTACTCTAATGATAAGATAATTGAGATCCATGTGCAGACAACGTGGCATGTTGAAGCTGAGAGAACACATTAGAAAATGCAGGAATCTATGGACTAGCAAAATATTCAGAACGAACAGACTCATATTTTGACTTCCAAGGAATCAAACAACATTTAACCCTTCAAATTGTTGCACACATGAAACATCAAAGGTAATAGGTTGATACATTTTGAGCTCCTCACATATACTCATCACCCAAGAATAATACTCTTCAAGACCCAAAGTACTTTGTTTCAACCAAAAAATTGCTTACACAACTCATAAATGCAGGTGATGTTCCCAACAACTGAATACATCTGCTTGAGATGCCCCCACAATTCATGAGCAGTGTCAAGATGCATCAAACTAGAACAAATATTCGGCTCAATGTCAAACAACATCAAGGACAAGATTTGAGCATCTTCTTGTTCCCATTAAGCAATGTAGGACTAGTTGAGTTGGGTTTTGTATAAACCAAGTGGCTACGAAAACCCTTGTCCTTCAAAAACACTTCAACAAATTTTGAACAAAGCACATAGTTCTTTCCATTCAAATTTACCGAAGTCATAGACACATTAAAGCTTAATGTAAAAGACAATGACTCAATTTTGGTACACATGGTGGCTGAAAAATACAACACAATCCAACACAGGTAGCAGACCAATACAAAATGTGAAAAAATATGGATGAAAACCAAAGAACCCAACTGAAAAGTATAAACTTAGCTGAAGTCGTGTAAAATATATGCAAAGTACATGAGAGACAGACCTGAATGACCGGATTTCAGCTTGTACCGGTTGATTAACTGCAAATATCGCTGAAAATAAATGAATATCGACTTGAACCAGTCTGTGTCAACTACAAACCGGTCTGTATCCACAACGAACAGATCTGTATCAGCTCGAACCGGTATATATCAGGTCAAAACCGATATCAACAGGCCACTATCATATATGAACCAGTATCAAACAGGTGTGTAGCAGTACGGATGGCCTTGCATCGGATTCGGCCTTAAACCCAAATTTAATTTATGTTAAACAAGAATAACTAGGCTGTGGGTTATTCTCGTTACCAAATAGGTGCTATTCAACATAGAGCAGACACTTAATCCAGGTTAAGGACATCCTCACCCCAAGGCCAAATACCTAAGCACCACAACCATACAATCTCTCGGCTTCAACGTTGCAGACGACTGGTGGCCCTACTGGTCGCCTCTAAAGACGACAATGAGCTCAAATTCAGCAGCCAATACCAGATATGACTCCGGAAAACACTGGAAACGGCGTAAACCCAAGTATTGCGTTGTAAAGTCTGTTCCGGCCACACCCAACGGCACCGCTACACCACCAACCACCACCCAAAAGTGACTCAGTTCGCTTCTTTTCATTTTTTTTTTTTTTAATATATGCAAACAAACAAGGGTGAAATCAAATGGAATCAGCAACAATGTAGAAAGCACTCTCTAATACCATGTTGTAAAGCATAAAGAGAACACAAACATGAGGGAAAAACCATTTGTTCAAAACTTGTGTTTATTCATTACTGTTCCACGATATATACTAAACAAGCAATTGACGATTATAACCTCATGAGTTATGCTTATTACAATAATGCCCTCTAACAAAACTCATGTATAATATTGTCATCCTGCGCTACTTCTTAGGGCCGGTTTGGAAGTAAGATGAGATACAAAAATCTCATCTCATCATTACAACCTTCCCAACTTCCCCCCCAAAATATCATAAACAATTTAACTTTTTCAAATCTCAATTCAACTTTTTCAAATCTCAAAATAATAATAATAATATTAAAAAATAATATTTCAAATTTTTATCTCAAACTAAAAATGCTCATCTTACTTCCAAACCTCCCCTTAGTTGACAAAAAATTATTGGCAAGTAATCAGAGTGAAACCCAAGATGAATAATGTCACACCCTAGACCTTTGGCCCATAAGTTGGGAAACTTTCGAAGCCAATTATAGAGTTAGGTGTTTATTGTATTGCATGTATTTTTAAGAATTTTATTAATTATTTGATATTAATTATTTGATTTCATTAAGGCTGAGAGATTCATTTACTGTAGCAACAGTCATTTGAGGCATGCTTTCAAAGAGAAAACTTGCCCAAGACAACCCTCTAAAGTTTCCTAACCTGTCATAGCTATATTGACTAAACAAAATAGCAATGCAAGATACAGTCTTATAGACTGTGCAAGCCTCGTGCACTCCCTTTGAAAAAAAGTGGGGCCCCACTTTTTTAAGGTGGCCCCAAATTTGTACCATTCCTTTACAAATCATCTCCCCTTAACAAAAACCCCATAAAATCACACCTTTTGATCCTGCCGACACAGGAATAAATTAGGAAGGGCTTATGATTTAGGGTTACAGAAATTACCTGTAAATCACCAAGAATCAGAACTGCATAATTAGGGAATTTCCTAATCTGTCAGTCAGCAATTTTTTCCTTTTGGCAGAAGTTGCCTTGGATAGCAAGCTGTCACAACCAGAAAATCCCCATTAAGATGCTGCTGAGATTTCAGGTTAGGATTAAATTAGGAAAGAACTTCCTTTAATGGCAGAAGTTGACCAGAGTTTGGAAACTTTCACAGCTGTGTGCTGCGCAGCACTCAAACCAGAATAGGAAACTTTCTGCATGCATTTAGGCATAGGAAACCTCCTAGGAAGCTTGAAAAGTATGCAGCCAGCTAGACCCAAAAATGGTATTGACTTATATGCCAACATGGGCAACACCATGCAAGCCTAAAGTATATAATCGTCCTCATCATATAGCATAGGACCATCATCATTTTCATCATCTACTTGTCAAATTTCTCATCTACTTCATTTAAATTAAAGGTCCAAGCACACAAAATAGATAGTTCAAATTACAAAAGCGAACTTTTTGCGCTTTAATCACACTGAAAGAAGTGCATAAAGTGCGCTTAATCTGCGCCTTTGTAAATGCGCCTTGCTTTTGTTAAGCAGGGCATGCCAGCCTTGGAACTTTGCGCTTTACACTTAAGTACACTTTTACCAACACTCATACCAGCGCACAAGAAATCCCTTTAAAGCTTCTCTATGCACGTTTTGTCACACTTGCTGTGATGGAGAACGATGACAAGTAATAAGTTGGGTAGATTGGAAAGAGTGTTTTTCATCAAGGTGAGCGGGCACCATTGGATAGGTAATCACTTCAACCCATCCAATCAATGTGTAATCTTCACCACAATACATCCAAGATTATCTGGGCCTTAAGGTAGTCCCAAGTATTTCCTAGGTAACGCCACCACTCTACACCCCAGCAACGAAGGCCAAATTGCCTTCTCTACAACATCCCCAATTGGAACCAATACAGATTTAGCTAGATTAATTTTCAAACCTGGAAAAACTTCAAAATAAAAGAAAGGACATTGGGAGTGTTGGAAAAATGATCAAGGTTAGCCTCACAAAGAATAAAGTATAACCAGCGTAGGAGGTGTGAGACTTGCAGCCAATCAAGGCTACTATGGCTGACCAGGAATTGTGACAACAAACCAAAATCCAAAATAGCCGCCAACATCATGGTTATGGACTACATGACAATAATACCTACAAACAATAGGAGAGGGATAAAAGGATCCCCTTGTCTTGATCCACGTGAGCTGCTGCCAAAGGCTGAACCACGAGCACAAAAAAACACTTAATAGATGTTTTGCACTATCCATCCAAAGCATTTTTCTCCAAACTGCTCCTTCGTAACATGTAGAACAAAAAGTCCCAATTGACGTGAGTGAAACACGAAACACCTTTTCTAAATCCAGCTAACAAAAGCACTTCTGATACACCTGATCAAAATCAACTTCCAAGGCACACATTGGCCATGGGAACTTGGTTGAGGATCTGTCATCCCTAATGAAGGCACTTACTGTACAAAATAAAACTTTTCCCAATACTACCTTCATTCTTTTCACAAGATCTTTGAAGATAAGTTTGTAACACCTCCAATGGTGGAATTGCTCTTTTTGGGACGAGGACAATGAAAGTGGCATTGAGACGTTTTTTGAACTTCCCTCACTAATAGAACTCCCAAAAGACATTCATCAAGTCAACTTTGATGATCACCTGGCAACTTTGAAAGAATGTCAAAGAGAACCCATCTGAACCTAGAGCCTTGTTGCCATGGAAACCTAGTCTCATAAGGAGTTGAAACCCTCATTTTTGTCAGCTTTCATGCTGTCCATGAAAACCTAAAATTGTTCAAAAAGGACCATAAACCTCATTATTTCAACTCATCCTTAATTCTCCATTGTCGTTGCCTCCTTCCAGCCTCAAAATCTTAAAAGTTTTACAAAATAACACTCTTTTTCTTACTCAATATATAAGTCTAGTTGTAAACCCATCTTTGGTGATTTGGGAGGGTTTCTTTCAAGTTTTCTCAGTTCTTTTAATCACAATTAAAGTTTAGTCTCTAAAAATAACCTTCTAATGTATGTTCATATAATTTTTGAATGGTTTCATCATCAAAATCACTGCTAATGTTACTCTTTTATGCTGTTTACCGATCAAAAACATGCAATTCTTTTATGTAAGTAACATGTTGTTAAGAGAGAAACGGATGCTATACAAGTACACGTAATTAATCTACTCTCTCTATGCCAAATTTGCCAACTTACTTTATGATGCCGTTCACCCTACCAGCTCACATAGCTAACTGCGTTGAAAGGGGGGAGCAAAAATCTCACTTGGTTCATGCTTAGAAGTTGGAATAAAGAGTTCCTCAAAACTTTTGGGCTTTTAATTATGCATAATAAATCTATGATCACCCTCCAAAAAGCTCCCCTTTCTTTGTGATATCTCCATAATCATTTACCCAATAAAGCCTTGTTGAAGACCAACAAATTCTGAATTCCCAACCCGCCTTTGCATATAGGGGTACAAACCGTAGCCCAATTCACCAAATGAAAAACTTGAATTCTTCATCTATTCCCCCCTAATAGGAAATCTCATTGCAATTTCTCTAACCAGTGAACCACCTTGCATGGTATTGGAAATAATGATAAGAAGCAAGAAAGCAAGCTGGAGAGAGTACTTTTGACCAATGTAACTCTACCACCTTTGGATAGATAAAACCTTTTCCAACTTGCTAGTTTGTGCTCGATTTTTTCCACCACCCCATCTCAAATAGACTGCAACTTAAAGGAGGCACCCAATGGAAGACCGAGATACTTCATTCGTAGAGCAGCAACTTTGCATCCCAAGATATTAGCCAAACTGAAGAAGATGGGAACATTTCCATTGGAACTAATTCTAACTTGATAATATTCACTTTCAAGCCCGATGCCACTTCAAAGCAAAGTAAAAGAGCCCGCAAAACTTGAATGTGATTATGATTAGCCCCATATAATACAAGAGTGTCATCTCAAGTGTGCCGATTCTTGCATCCTCAACAATAAAGCTAAATAGAAAGCCCCCTTCCACGAGATCTGTGATCATTTTACTAAAAGCTTCCATTATGAAAACAAATAATAATGGAGATAAGGGATCACTTTGGCTCACACCCCTAAAAAAAAACCCATTGGGGTACCACTTACCAAAAGAGAGAAATAAACAGTGGAGATGCAAAATTTGATCCAAGAACACCATCTTGATCCAAGTCCACACCTCTCAAGCATTTGTGACAAAAAATTCCAGTTTACACAATCATATACCTTCTCCATGTTAAGTTTGCATAATAATCCTGGTTCACCTAACTTGATGCAACTCTCCAAATATTCATTGGAAATGAGCACCATGTCAAGAATTTGCAGACCTCGTATGAATGCATTTTGGGGCTTGAATATAATCTTCTCCAATATCATACTCAATCTATTAGCCAATACCTTCGAAAGGATTTTGTTCATACCGCTAACCAAGCTAATAGGATGAAACTCCTTAATCTCCACCACCCCTGGCTTCTTTGGAATAAGAGCAATGAAGGTAACATTTAAACTTTTTTCAAACTTACCTCGTTCATGAAACTCATGAAAGAAGCTCCAAGAGCGGCATTATACTTGGGCCAAGAAAGGGAAAGCCCCAACCCAGCCCAAAAGCTGGCAGGCTAAACAACTGAGGCCTCCAGAAAAGGGTTGTATGCCTATTATCGACAACGATACGCCGTCATCCTCCAAATGACAACAAACGATCACATAGAACTCGCCGATGGGAGAAGGCAAACCGGTGGGTGAAGCCACAGACGATGGGTTGTCTAAGATGATGATGCCGGTGGAGCTCATAGTTGAGATAGTATGTATCAGAGGTATGTAAGGCTCACCAATAACGAAAAAGGGCCAGGAGGAGACAGTGACAACCCAGAATCCACCACCAGGAGCAAGAGATCTGGTGAGTGGACCAAAGGTTGACGGCTTACAAGAGGTGACACTGCCAATAGAGATTGAAGCCAGGACTGTTCATTTTGAAAGTAACAAGGGCTCTCAGATAGAGGAAGGGGTCCGCAATGAGCTAGCTGTACTTGCACGAGAGCTTCAACTAGACATTGAGATGCCACTAAATAACAATGCTGAGAGAGTGGGTGTTGAGGATTTCCAAACCGATGCTGGCATCTTGGTTTTATTCAAGCCCGAAGCCTCAGAAAACGAGGGGGAGTATCTAAACACAACAATAAACTAGAACATTTGTGCTGATTATCATTGGGATGAGCTGACCCCAAAGAATTCAATGTCACCACTGCAAGACCAGATACTAGCATCAAACTAGGTTCTACGTAAAGCCAAGGAGATTCAATTGTGCGTTGGAATTCCATGTATTGGTTATTAAGATCAGTTCTTGGCCTTGTTGCCATCGAAGATGGGCAGCCCAACTCAAACATGAAGAGCCATTTAGCCAAGAAATGGTGAAGGGAATTAAAGCAACTTACAAGTTCAATTAATTACAAAGGAAGTGTGAGTCATGGCGGTACAAAGGGTAGGGAAAAATTGATGTCTTTATGAAGCTCAAAATAGTCTTGTGAACATCAAGGGGTTGAATGAGTTAGAGAAGCACACCAAAAAACGAAATCAGCTTCACGGATGGCAAGTCGATGTTGTATGTCCACAAGAGACAAAACTAGAAGTCATCTCCCTTAATACCACACAAAATTTATGGCATCGTCGTCATGTGGGGTGGGTATATTTGCCATCTAAGGGGGCTTCAGTAGGCATCTTGGTAATGTGGGATACAAGGGCGGTGGAAAAGATGGATGAACGTGTGGGGGAATATACGGCGTCCACTTCTTTCAAGAATGTGGAAGATAGTTATCGATGGTCCTTTGTCTGTGTTTATGGACCCAACTCTAATATAGTGAGAAGAGGCATGTGGGATGAACTGGCTGGACTTTGTAGCTTATGGAGTCTTCCTTGGTGTATTGGGGGAGATTTTAATGTCACTCGCTTTCCAAGCGAACATATAGGAAGACCTAGCCCTAGCTCAGCAATGACGGATTTTGCAAAATTTATTTGTGAGCAAGAACTTTTGGACATTCCTCTAGTGGGTGCCACATTCACATGGTCCAGTAATAGAGAACATCCAGCTTCGTCAAGACTTGATAGATTCCTTATTTTGCCCGATTGCGAAGTACACTTTCTGGGCCTAATCAAAAAACGGCTTCCAAGGCTATATTCAGATCACTTCCCCATTCTCATTGATTGTGGAGGCATCCAGGGAGGTAAAAGATAATTTTAAGTTTCAAAACATGTGGTTGAAATCAAAAGGCTTCGTTGAGCGAGTTAGGCAATGGTGGCCTTCATATCTCATACAAGGCAACCAGAGTTATGTGCTGGCTTGCACGCTAAAGGCTCTCAAAGTGAACTTGAAAAAGTGGTATGAACAAATTTTCAAGAATGTGGAACACCGAAAAAAGTCCCTCCTCGACGAATTACAGGGCTTGGAAGACCTGGAGGAGAGGGGGCTTTTAGAAGAAGAAAAGGCTCACAAAAAGCATCTCATCTTGGATATTGAGGTGGCTCTAATGGAAGAGACTTCATGGAAACAAAAATTGAGGGCTTTACAGTTAAAAGAAGGGGATAAATGCACCAAGTTCTTCCATCACATGCTAATTCGCATAGAAGACAATATCATTGAGTCCCTGTTGGTAGATGGGAGGATTACATTGAATCCGATTGAGATCACGAATCACATTACCAATTACTATGCACAACTACTTTCGAAGCAATTTTCTTGGAGGCCATGTCTAGATGGTCTTGTTTTTTAGTCGATTGACCAGCAAGAAGTAAGTTGGCTAGAGAGGCCATTTGAGGAGGTGGAGATTCGTAAGGTGGTGAGAAGTATGGCAGACGACAAAGCTCCAAGTCCATATGGGTTCACTATGGCCTTCTTTAAGGCATGTTGCGATATATAGTTAAAGATGGGGCATATGGTGAATTGCAGGGAGGATGGTGCTCGAATGAGGTGAATGGACCACATGGGGTGGAGCTTTGAAAACACATAAGAAGGGGCTGGACCAATCTCCATCGATCAACACATTTTGTAGCTAGGGATGGTTTTAGAATTAAATTCTGGAATAACTTATGGTGTGGAGATAGAATCCTCAAAGAAGCCTACCCAGTACCATACAACATTGCACAAAGAAAGGCGGCCTCAGTAGTAAAGCTTATGGATCTCTCTAGTGGTTCACCCCAATGGAACATAATTTTCCGTACAGCTGCCCAAGATTGGGAAATTGACACATTTACAAATTTTTTCAATCTTTTACACACTTTTAGAATGTTTGAAGAAGCAGATAAGATGATATGGTCACCGTCCAAGAATGGGAGATACACCATAGTCATTCTATAAGTCTCTTATGACACACTCTACAAGAACATTCCCATGGAAGAACATATGGAAGTCTAAGGCCCCCTTAAAAGCTTCTTTTTTTTGTATGGACAGCTGCGTTAGGGAAGATTCTCACCTTAGATAATCTAAGGAAACGCTGCTCATTGTATTGGATTGGTGCTACATGTGTAAAAAAAGTGGTGATTCTGTGGATCATCTATTATTACATTGTAATGTAGCCATGCGTTTATGGAACGATATCTTTGCTAGAGTGGGACTCATTTGGGTAATGCCAAGAAGGGTTGTTGAATTTTTGACCAGTTGGCAAGGAATCTGCGGTAATTCTCAAATTGCAGTTATGTGGAAGATGATTTTTTTGATAAATAAATAATTATATTGATCAAAGAATGGCAACGCCTGAGTTACAACTCTGATGCCCCACCTAAGTGGGCACATTAGAGGCAAGAAAATCTCGAAGGGCTATGCCATTAAAATCTACAGCTATAGCCCATCTACAAAGAGTTCTAAAAAATAAAAATTTAAACTCCTCTAAAGATCTTTCGTGGTCTTCGAAAGTCCGCTCATTGCGCTCCCGCCACAAACTCCACAAGATGCAAATAGGGATCATCTTCCACATAGCTTTAATCGGTTGCCTACCTCTTATGCTTGGCCAACTGGCCAACGCTGCCTCCGCCATTTTTGGCATCACCCGACCATTGCCGAACGAACGAACACCTCATTCCATAAAGTCCTTGCTACATCACAACGTAACAGAAGATGAACTACCGACTCTCCCCCTCCTTTACACATACAACACCAGTCTGCGATAATGATCCTTCTTTTCCTTAGATTATCAATGGTAAGAATCTTACCCAAGGATGCTGTCCAAACAAAGAATGAGGCTTTTGGAGGTGCCTTGTGACTCCAGATCTTTCTCCAAGGGAAATGAGAGTTGGACTCTGGGGTGAGAGCCTTATAGAAAGACTTAACAGAGAAGATACATTTTCTTGCTGGCATCCACCACATGACATCTTTTTGCTGGTTGTTTACTCTTATGGAGTATATAAGGCTGTAAAAATCTGCAATGCTGCTTATCTCACAATCCTGTATTGCTCTACCGAAATTAATATTCCAAGTAATCCATCCCCCCAACACCTCCATGGCATCCGCCACTGATAAATCCTTTACACTCGCCAATTGGAAGAGTGAGGGATACAAATCTTTTAAATCCCTACTATCACACCACACGTCGCTCCAGAACTTAATCCTGGCTCCTGTATCCACCTGGAGCTTAACAAAGCGGTTAAACACCTCCCAGCCTCTTCCAATGTGTTTCCACAATCCAACTCCATAAGCCCAACTTCCCTAGTGCACCAATCTCCCCATAAGCCTCCATATTTCTTTTCAATACCCAATTTTCATAGAGAGTCTGGTTCCCTGGCAAATCTCCATAACCATTTGCCTAATAATGTCCGATTAAATACCCTTAGGTTTCTAACTCCCAGTCCTCCCCCCGGGATAGAGCGGCACACCTGTTTCCATTTAACCAAATGAAACTTGAATTCATCCCCCAAACCCCCTCACAGAAAATCTCGTTGGAGCTTCTCAATATGGATTGCCACACTTGCTGGTATTGGGAATAGAGATAAGAAATAGGTGGGTAGGTTAGATAATGTACTTTTTATCAGAGTGATTCTACCACCTTTGGACAAGTACATTCTTTTCCACTCCACCAAACGCCGCTCTATTTTCTCGATCACTGTATCCCATATCGAAGAAGCCCTCGAAGCACTCCCCAAAGGAAGTCCCAAGTAAGTCATAAGGAAAGAAGCTATCTTGCACCCCAACGTTTTTGCCAAGAGGCGAGTATTAGGAACTAGCCCAATTGGCACCAGTTCTAATTTGTCTAGATTTACCTTCAAACCAAAGACTGCCTCAAAGCAAAAAAGTAGGGCCTTTAGCGCTTGAACCTGCCTTTGGTCAGCTTCGCACATAATCAGAGTATCATCTGCAAATAATAAGTGGGAAATATTAATAATAACCCTATTCGGGGCTCCGATCAAGAAACCTGTTATAACACCATTTACAACCAATGCCAATAGCAACCTACTTAGCGCCTCCATGACTATGACGAATAACAAGGGAGATAATGGGTCCCCTTGTCTCAATCCTCATGAGCTATGGAAGAAACCCAATGACACTCCATTCAACAGTACAGAGAATTTTGCCAAAGAAATGCACCAATGGATCCAAGTCCTCCACCTCTCCCCAAAACCACACCTCCTTAGTAAATGAAGGAGGAAATCCTAGTTGACATGATCATACGCCTTTTTCCCTGATCATATTTCTAATCCGCAAGCGCTTATCCACATCATTAAGCCCACGGACGTTCCAAGCCACTATTTTTGGTTTCATGGAGGAACGGTCTACCCCTTCCCTTTTACCCTACCCCTGCTAGCACTACCCTCCATATTCATTGACCAAGTCAGTCTTTTGAGCTCCCGGTGCTTCTTTAATCCTCCCTTATTTTTTTGCTTTGCCCTGCTTCAATTGCTGTGAACAAGGCCATGAACTACTCCTCATACCCCTCGCATTCAAACCCCACTATTTTCAGTATTTCTTTTTTTTGATAAATAAATAATTTTATTAATCAAAAGAATGGCAAACGCCTGTGTCACAACTCTAATGCCCCACCTAAGTAGGTGCATTAGAGGCTAGAAAGTCCCGAAAGGCCATACCATTAAAATCAACAGCTATGGCCCAACTACAAAGAGTTCTAAAAAATAAAAGTTTAAGCTCCTCTATAGATCTTTCCTGGTCTTCAAACGTCCTTTCATTGCGCTCCCGCCACAAACTCCACACAATGCAAATCGGAATCATTTTCCACATAGCTTTAATCGGCCGCCTTCCTCTTATGCTTGGCCAGCTAGCCAATGCTGCCTCAACCGTTCTTGGCATCACCCATACCATTGTCGAGCGAGCAAAAACCTCGTTCCATAAAGTCCTTGCTACCCCACAATGTAACAGAAAGTGATCGACTGACTCTCCTCCACTTTTGCACATACAACACCAGTCTGCAATGATAATCCTTCTTTTCCTTAGATTATCAGTGGTAAGAATCTTACCCAATACTGCTGTCCAGACGAAAAAAGAGGCTTTTGGAGGTGCACTGTGATGCCATATCTTCCTCCACGGGAAAAGAGAAGTAGACTCTGGGGTGAGAACCTTATAGAAAGATTTAACCGAGAAAATACCTTTTCTTGTTGGCTTCCACCACATGACATCCTCTTGCTGGCTGTCTAGATTTATAGAGTATATATAAAGCTGTAAAAATCTGCAATGCTACTCATCTCCCAATCCTGTAGCGCCCTACCGAAGTGAATATTCCAAACAATCCGTCCCTCCATCACCTCCATAGCATCCGCCACTGAAATATTCTTTGCACTCGCCAGTTGGAAGAGAGATGGGTACACATCTTTTAAGGCCCGACAATCACACCACACATCGCTCCAAAATTTAATCCTTAATCCTGTACCCACCTGAAACTTAACAAAACGGTTAAAAACCTCCCATCCTCTTCTAATGTTTTTTCCACAAAACCAACTCCATAAGCCCCCCTTACTTCTCTCGTGCTCCACTCTCCCCATAAGCCGCCATACTTTTTTTCTATAACCATTTTCCATAGCGCATCTGGTTCTCTGGGGTATCTCCATAACCATTTGCCTAATAATGCCCGATTAAACACCCTTAGGTTTCTAACACCCAAACCTCCCCCCTGGATAGACTTACATACCTGTTTCCACTTGACCAAGTGAAACTTGAACTCATCTCCCAAGCCTCCCCACAGAAAATCTCGTTGAAGCTTCTCAATACGGACTGCTACACTTGCTGGAATTGGAAAAAGAGATAAGAAATATGTGGGTAGATTAGAAAGTGTGCTTTTTATCAAGGTGATCCTACCGCCTTTAGACAAGTACATTCTTTTCCACCCTGTCAGTCGCCGCTCAATTTTTCTCAAACACCATATCCCATATAGAAGTAGCCCTTGAAGCACTCCCCAAAGGCAGTCCCAGATAGGTCATAGGAAGAGAAGCAACCTTACAACCAGCGTTCGTGCCAATAGGCGGGTGTTTGGAACCAACCCAATTGGCACCAATTCTGATTTATCCAGATTCACCTTCAGCCCAGAGACAGCCTCAAAACAGAACAGTACAGCCTTTAGCACTTGAACCTGCCTATGCTCAGCTTCACACATGATCAAAGTATCATCTGCAAATAATAAGTGGGAAATATCAATGATGCCCCTGCTTGGGGTTCCAATCGGGAAACCTGCAATAACACCATTCACAACCAGTGCCGATATCATCCTGCTTAGCGCCTCCATGACCATGACAAACAGCAGAGGAGACAATGGATCCCCTTGCCTCAAACCACGTGAACTCTGGAAAAATCCCACTGAGGTTCCGTTCAATAGTACCGAAAATTTTGCCGAAGAAATACACCAATGAATCCAGGCCCTCCACCTCTCCCCAAAACCACACCTCCTTAATAAGTGTAAAAGGAAATCTCAGTTAACATGATCATACGCCTTCTCCATGTCAAGTTTGCACATGATTCCTGTTTTCCTGGCGATAGTCGACTGTCGAGGCATTCATTGGCAATTAACACTGCATCTAAGATCTGTCTTCCTTTAACAAAAGCATTTTGGGGTTGAGTAACAATCTTACCCATCACCTCACTTAGTCTATTCGCAAGTACCTTGGATATTATCTTATACACCCCACTCACTAGACTGATAGGCCTAAAATCCTTAATCTCCGTCGCTCCCACCTTCTTAGGTATCAAAGCTAAAAAAGTGGCGTTAAGGCTTTTTTCAAATCTTCCCACCCTGAAGAACTCCTGGAAGACTTTCATTAGATCTTCCTTAATAACACCCCAACAGTCTTGGAAGAAACCCATAGAGAATCCATCCGGTCCTGGTGCCTTATCCTTAGCCATTTTCCTCACAACTTCATAGATCTCTCTCTCTTCAAAATCCCTTTCTAAATGTGATGCGTCACTCAAACCAATGGTATTAAAATCCAACCCATTCAGAGGAGGCCGCCATCCCGCCTGTTCCTTTAGCAGGTTCTCATAATAACCTACAACATGATTGTGAATTTCCTGTTCATCTCTGCACTCCATTCCATCCACCTTCAACATCTCAATGTTGTTATATCTCCTGTGTGAGTTTGCTATTCTGTGGAAAAAGCCCGTGCACCGATCCCCTTCCCTCAACCATAAAGCTCTTGATTTTTGACGCCACGACACCTCCTCTAATAGGATCAACCTTTCAATTTCTGCACCCAACTCAACCTTTCTATCTTTTTCTGCCTGTGTGAGGTGTTGTACCTCTTGAAGTCTCTCAAGCGCCTGAAGTTCCGCCAGCTTTGCTTTTTTGGTTTCCCCTACATTGCCAAACGATTCCAAGTTCCAAGTTTGGATATCCTTTTTAAGAGCTTTCAATTTTGCCGCAAAAATGAAACTCGGGGTTCCTTGAAGCTGATAGGAGGACCACCATTGTTTAACCCTATCCACGAAACCTTCTGATTTTAGCCACATATTCTCAAATTTAAACGGCCGACGACCCTTCCGAATACCTCCACAGTCTATCATAATTGGCCAATGGTCCGAGCCAATACGGGCTAGCCTCTTCTGCCAAACCTCCGGAAAGTGACTTTCCCATTCCGGTGAAATGAGAAAACGATCCAGTCGGGACCAGGACTGATTATTCGACCAGGTAGCGATACCCCCAGCTATAGGCAGATCTACCAAATTCAAGTCAAAAATGCACTCTGAGAAAGCCTCCATTGCTGGTCGTAATCTTCTGCTTCCCGATGCTTCACTTGGGAATCTCACGACATTGAAATCCCCCCCTATACACCAGGGGAGATCCCACACACTGTGAATCCCCGCAAGTTCATCCCATAGCAGGTTTCTTTCAGAATATGAATTGGCACCATAAACACCTGCAAAAGCCCAACGATAGTTATCAGCTATACTCTGAAACGAGCATGCCACCGTATAATTACCAATAAATTCCTCCACCCTTTCTCCCACACGTCTGTCCCACAAAACCACAATTCCTCCTGAAGCTCCATTAGAGGCCAAATAAGCCCAATCTACATGTACACCACTCCATAAACTTCGCACTATTTCTCTATCCATACCTTTCAATTTAGTTTCTTGCAAACACACAATATCCGCTTTCCATTCCCTAATCATATTTCTAATCCGCAGGCGCTTATCCCCCTCATTAAGCCCACGAACGTTCCATGACACAATTTTTGGTTTCATGGAGAAACATTCTGCCCCTTCCCTTTTACCCTACCCCTACTAGCGCTACCCTCCATGTTCATCGACCAAGTCAATCTTTGGAGTTCCCGATGCTTTTTTGATTTTCCTTTGTCCTTTTGTTTGTGCCCTGCTTCGATGGTTGTAAACAACGCCACAAACTGCTCCTCATACCCATCACACTCAAGCCCCACTATTTTTTGAATTTCTTTCACTTTATGATAAACCCAATCTGTTACAAACGGTTGGGAAGGGAGGCAGAAATTTAATGGGGTAGGTTCCTCTAATCTACTTAGCAGAATTTCGTGACTGACTCCATCCAGATCAATATCATCCAAACCCACTTGTTTTTCTTCATTAGGAAGCACACAATCACCCTCCACCGAGTAGCTACAATCATCAGGCCCCTCTCCTTCCGCTTCCTCAAACTCCGAATCACTGCCTGATTGGATTATGAGCTCCATACCATCTTCCCCATTGATTCTAGAGGAGATCGGCATTTTCTAGCCATTACACAGAGAGAAAAAATTTCCTTCACTCATCGGCGTTGAATGGGGTTGGACCGAGGTTGGGCTGGGTACATCTATAGTCGCCGTGACCTTGCCGGAGTGTCCCCCTGTCCCCGTCGGCAGCTTCTGTGGACTCGCCGGCGTCATCTGACTCAACTGCGTGCACAAAACATGCGATGGTGTCTCGGTGATGAGCGACGGATCAGCGGGTCGGGGTAACCGGTTCGAAAGGCTCGGGTCAGGGCCGGCAGGACTTAAATTTGGGATGGGCTGGGATGGCCCAGGCCCAGGCCCACAGCCAATTAAAAACTTCGACGGCCCTGATTCCTCTAAAACAGCCACATGGGCCGTGCCAGGCCCAGGCCCAAGTCCATGCCCACCTCCATTTAAATCAGAAACCCACGTCCCCGCTCCCTGACTTTCTTCTCCTAACATCAACTCCTTCCCTTTTATTTCCTTTTTCATCCCGACATAGGCACGTAATTCTTCCAGCTCCCTCTGCATTCTCCTCACCTGTCCCTGCAGCTCTAACAGTCTCCTACTACTCACCCATGTCTCTTGTCCCACCTTAGGCCTGCCGAAAATTGACCTCTGTACCGTTTTAGTGGCTCGAGACACACCCCCTTGCCGGACAGCCTCTGTTTTCTGCTCACCGTTTACTTGCTTTGCCGCCGTGAGAGCCTCTGCATATGTGACGGTATGAGGTTTCCATGATCTTCTATACAACTGATTCCCATCTCCTTTTACCACCGGCACCTTTTTGTGTGTCATCTCCTCGACCATCTCCTTAAGGCTTTTCCATTCCCATCCACCATACCCTTCTGGAAAACAGAGTAGAGATGCTCTTCCCTCACGCCCATACTCTGCCATCAACAGATATCGCCCACGGTGGTTTGCACAGCGTTGTGCAATAAAACTCCTATAACCTTCTCGGACCACCGAATACATCTCCTTGTTTCCTCCCCTCAAGCATTCCTCTAACGCACGTACCAGCCATAGTAATGTGTTACGACAGACCACCACCTCGTATTTTTCTTTCCACCCCCTTTCCGTTAACCGGAAGTTTACTCCCTCGCTTGCGATAGTCATTCTCTTAGATTCTACCACTAACTCCCTAAACTGAGACATAACTCCGTCGCATCAACAAGGTTTAACCATGACCCTAACACCCCATGGATGCTCTGAATAATGATTTTTTATCTTTTGTACTTTATCCAGTATTTCTTTTACCTTGTGAAAAACCCAATCCGATACAATCGGTTGAGGTGGGAAGCAGAAATTCAGCGGGGTGGGTTCCACCAATCTACTTAACTAGTTTCCCTGAAAAATTCCATCCAGAGATATATCTTCCAAACCCATCTGTTCACCATCATTAGGTAGCTCAAAAACCCCCTCCACCGAATGGTTACAGTCATCGGGCCACTCCCCCTGCTCTTCTTCCATCTCCGAATCACTATCTGAATGGATTGAGAGTTCCAATCCGCCTGCAAATTTATCTCCTACATAAATCGGCGTCGTCTAGCCACCATAGAGTGGGAAAAAATTTTCTACACTCGCCGGTGTTGACACGCTTAGATTCGGCATAGAGTACTGTAGACCCATGGCCGCTGGCACCTTGCCAGAGTCTCCCCCTGCTCCCGTCGGCGACTTCTGTGGACTCGCCGTTGGCAAGACAGTTGCCGATGAGCATTGCACGAGCTCAGGAGTTGTCGAAGTCCCATTGCTGGACGACGGGTCATGCAAATGGCACAACGAGTTCTTGGGTGAGCCGGCCAAAGGGCTCAAACTTGGTGTGGGCTGGGACTGCCCAAGCCCAAGCCCTAGTCCCCGATCTTTAGACACAATGTTGGGCCGAGCCTTATCCACGAAGCCCGGCCTTTCTGCTTCATGGGAACTTACTGTTTGGGGCTAAGGCCCACTTTTAGACCTTTGTGGCCCTTGATCACACAGCCCCGAGCCCAATAAACCTTCACTAGACTTCATCTCCCCCTTCCCCTTTATTTCCTTTCTCATCCCGACATACATACATAACTCCTCCATCTCCTTCTGCACTTTCCTCAACTGCCCCTACAATTCCAACAATCGCCTGCTACTCACCCACGTCTCCTGACCAACCTTAGGCATGCCATAGCTTGACCCCCGTACAGCTTGAGGGGCTCGAAAAACACCCCCATCCCACCCATAGTCACCTGGTTTCTTCTCGCCGTGTACTGGTCTCACCGCCGTGAGGGCCTCTACGTACGTAAGGTTGGATGGTCTTACTGCCTTCTGTTCGCCTGAGCCCCGACAACTTTAACTACCGGCTCATCTCCTCAGCAAGCTCCTTTAGGCTCTTCCATCCCCAACCACCTGAACCTTCAGGAAAACAGAATAAAGAAACTCTTCCCTCACATCCGTACTCTGCAACCGACAAATAACGTCCACGGTGGTTTGTCCACCGTTGTGCGACAAAACTCCTATAGCCTTCCCTTACCACTGAGTACACCTCCTTGCTCCCCCCTCTCAGGCATTCCTCCAACACACGCACAAGCCATAACATTGTGTTACGGCACACAACCATCTCATACTTTTCCTTCCATCCCCTTTCAGATATGCGAATGTTTACTCCTTCTCTCACAAGCGCGATCCTTTTTTATTCTACCACTAACTCTCTAGACAGAATCATACTCCTCCGTATAAACTACACCACCGTCAAACGTTGTTTACACCTGCCGGCATAAAAACTTGCATGTGTACGGAGAGGGTTTTTAGCTTGTGGAAGATGATACCAACCTGTCTATGGTAGTGCATATGGATGGAGAGGAACAATTGGAGCTTTGAGGATCATGACGGACGATGGATGAGCTTAAAACTTTTTTCTACACACTTTATTCCATTGGTCCATAGTAATACTTTAATGGCATAAACGCACATGATTTTCTTGTATTTTTAGACATGCCTAGGTGTGGCTCTTGTATGTGTCCCATGTACTTGGCTTCACCTATTATCAATAAAATACTTATTTACTGATAGAAAAAAATTATGCATAATAGTGAGTGTATTGGGGTTAGTGGGCTTGCTGTCCAACCCACTGGACAGCTAATGGCGCCAGCTTTGTGCCCAAGCTAAGTTAGATATTTGACACATATTTAAGGAATGATTTCCCCCACTCAAAAGTCAGATTTTGTACATATTTACAGGACTGCTAAGAGTCCAAAGCTCTCAGACTTTCCTTACTTAAATAAGGAAGGTATTATGTGATTTATTGCTAGATATAGGACCTGGGGAGTTTTGAAATCTGTTGGGCAGCAGGATTTCGGATTTCGGAAATGCATTAGGCAAAATTTTATTCTGATTAGCACAGGAATAAATTAGATAAGAGGCTACCAAGATTTTAGGACTAACTATTCAGGAAGTTGACTATTGAAAAAGCTGACAAGCCAGCATTAACAGCTCCAGCAATCAATCCCAACCCATTATAGCAAGTCTAAGAGATCCTTCCTCATACAACTCACATGGAAATTTCTAGAATTGGGAAGCCAGCTTAGAAACCCAGTATTTACTCAATCAAAACTCCTAATAAGAAATTGCCAGGATTATAGCAGCAGCCCCTATGCCCATGCAGCCCTTAGATACAGAAACCCTAAATTATTTTCCACCTAAGTTAAACCCTAATCCTAGCAGCCTCCTAAGCCTATTAGCAAACAAAAGGCAGCCCCATACACGTGCAGCCCCTCTTCCCTTGAGTAAACTCTATACACTCCACTCAGTTTCATACCATCAAAGTGTTAAGGTATTCGCAAAGCTGCTACCGCCATTGTGCTGCCACTCTCTGCCACCCTAGGCTGCCAAAATCAGGAAAACATTAAGCCTATCAAATAGGCATGATGATGGCAATTTCAAGTGAGTATCTCTTACTCTTTTTAGGTAATTCGAACCCAATGCTGTTCATAGTATATTGCCTTTCCACAGCACTCTTTCTGCAGTTCCCTCCACCAAAACTCTTTTTTTAATAGGTAACAAAAAAGACAAACTGATGTGCCAGTATTAAAAAGGACCTGAGAAATCAAAGAAGAGATTAGGATAAAGTTCTGGCAAGTGATACCGGCGTATTCAATCTCGCAAGGTTGTGTTCCCTCCACCAAAACTCTTAGAGGGAACCTCCTAAACTCTCCTTCAAGGTAGGTAAGGGGTTCTGTTTCATACATCAAAACTTCCATGTCCTAAGCATTAGAAACGTCCCTATGTTATATTATGGAAGTTTGAACTTAGAACTCACGCTATAGTGGCATTGCAAGGAAATAGCTACTGTTGAGGCAGCCAAGAACTTCCTCCAACTCCGCCTCAGGTTGGAAAATGTGAGAAACCACCCAACTTCTAGGAGCACTAAGAATCTAGGTTGCTGCCAGCAACCTAGACAGCACCTAGAACCCTACCCTTGCCTAGTTTATGATTCAATAAATGCAGTACTTTTATGATGTTGAATCTCTTTACTAGGCACAAAGTTACAAATGGAAGTAACATTCTAGACCTACGGGAAGGGGTGCTACAATGCTAAATGCATGACTCCATTCAAGTTCGGAAAATCTTTCACTAAGAAATAAGCATGATTTCTTTTAGTACTGAGGCAGCTAGGTACATGAGCTCATCTAAGCATATCAAATTTGAGAGAAGAAAAAAGGTTGAAAACAATTACAATTAAAAATTAAAATAATCCTTTTAAGCTTGGAGTTTTCTTTAGACTCACCACATACAGGATGTCATACAAACCAAAACCAACTATACTAAAGTGTATGTGGAAGGAATTGAAGACAGCAAAGGGTCTGGAGCTTGTGATCGAGAAAGGAAGAAATGAAGAAGATGTGATAAAACGGTGCCCTCAATATTAATGAGACGGGGTGTTTAATACAAACAGAAGGTTTAGTCATTTGGGGAAGTTAATAAAACAGGGTGTTTTTGTATCATAGTTATACGGTGCGTTTTGATCTTTACCGTTGTATATAAATAGTGAGAAGAATAGGATGGGAACTATTTGAAGAATATAGTATGTTATAATTCATGGAGGTGGGATTTTTCCTCACAATAAAATCCATCCGTGTGATTCTTGAATTCAATTATTCTTTCCTTTTTCTTGTTTATTGTTCTTCTCTTGCAACCCAGAAAACCCATAACAATTTATATCAGAAAGGTTGATCCTCTCATGGAAGACTACACCAAATCAACACTACGCCAAGAAAATTTTCAAAGGCAACAGGTGAAAATCCAGAGGCAACTTGATATTCATCAAGAAGACATACAAGAAATTAATGAATGTTTGGATAATATTTCCGGTATGTTGTAGACATGGGGCAGAAATTAAAATCAAAATCGGTATTCTAAGTTACAATGGCAATTGTTTGATTTAATGGCACGTCAAAGATCATGGAGGCTTAGAGAAGAGATTTTTATAATGAAGGAAGAAAAGGAAACAATTGAACTTGCTCCTGGTGATGATCTTGAAGGTCTTGAAGTTACGAATGAATGTTCGACAAAGGCGAATAAGCTCGATTTATTTCTATTGATGAGAAGGTAAAGTCCAACTTGTTGGTTGACTTAACTTATTCTTTAGAAGGGAATAAGCATGAAGAAGCATAAATGTTCCTACTTACGGCCACAATTTTGGAGGATGCACCAAGTTCATCCCCTGCTCAAAATATTGATGATGCTCCAAAGTCATTTGAAGAAAATAGTTTCACTAAAAATAAATTTGAAAATATGGGAAGCAAGCAAGAATGTGAGAAGTAAGAAAAACAACACATGGAGAAAGAAGAAACAGAAGTTTAGGAAAAGGTGTTCCAAGTATTTAAAATGGTAATAACTCAGGTATTGTACTTCAAAACGCTGGAAATTCATGTTCATGCAGAGATTCTTGGTTTTCACAAGATTCCCCAGAGCTTCAATTGCATATTCTTAAATCTGTGCTTGCTTTTGACTTGTATTTGGGCAATACTATATTTGACATCTGTGCGAAATGCAAGTCTTGGAAACTTGGCTGCAAAGTGTTTGACGCAATGGCTGAATGGGTTATGGCCCTTCACACTAGAACAAAGACTTATGCTGTGATTTTGTTTGTTTTTCCATTTAAGTTCTTTGAAATACCTACTTGCTGGCCCATTGACAGAGGAAAACAATATCATGAGGAATTAAGTTGTCAAAGATATATTTCAGTGGCCACTTTAGCTTTAATCTCTTTTCCTACTCCCTTGTTGCAGGTCCAGCCTTGTAGTCAAGGCTTTTGAAGGAGGGGAGAATGTTAGGAGTATACTGAAGTGTATGTGGAAGGAACTAAAGACAGCAAAGGGTCTGGAGCTTGTGATCGAGAAAGGAAGAAATGAAGAAGATGTGATAAAAAGGTACCCTCAATATTAAAGAGACGGGGTGTTTAATACAAACAGAAGGTTTAGTCATTTGGGGAAGTTAATAAAACAGGGAATGTTTTTGTATCATAGTCATACGGTGCATTTCGATCTTTACCATTGTATATAAATGGTGAGAAGAATAGGATGGGAACTATCTGAAGAGTCTAGTATGTTATAATTCATGGAGGTGGGATTTTTCCTCAAAATAAAATCCATCCATGTGTGATTCTTGTATTCAATTCTTCTTTCTTTTTTCTTGTTTATTCTTCTTCTCTTGCAACCAAGAAAACCTCATAACACACTAGTTCTAATTCCAAGAGAAACTGGCATTCATTTAATTATCCTAGGAACATCAAGATTGTAACGGCTAAGCTTGTAAGCAGCAAGATTAATAAAACCCATTGAATACAATGAGGCTCTAAATACATCTCTACCATAGGGTCAAAACATCCAAACCAGAATCGATCAATATTCAATGTAGGAGGGCAGAGAGCCAGTTTTCTTCCTATAAGTGCTAGACTAGATGGATTTTACATTTTGGTGCCAGTAGCAAAATTCACTCACAACGCTCTATAAGCTAAAATTATCCAAACATAATAACTACAAATCAGTCCCATTCTATTGAAAACAGGTCCGAATGAAATGAAAAATATTAGATCCTAAGAAAAACTATAAAGCTAATTAGAAATAAACCTAAACCTCACAATTCGCAAACCAAAAAAAAACGCAAATAACAAACGCAAAAGTGGGAAACTAAAGGTCTAGGTATATACAGGTGAAAATGCTATCTTGAATTCTTGTGGATTCTTGGAACATATACAGAGACGTTATAATTATTTCTGACTAATATATTTTATCTTCCTCCCCCCAGAAATAGATTTTATACAGAGGAGATATGTGAGCGTGGGCACGCATCCGATGTTTTATTTATGAACCAATTGTGTGTGTTTGCAATATAAATGAGAATCGGGAAATAACATTTCCATATATAAACAGAAATATATGTGAAGAACAAGGTAAACGAATAGAAGGAGGATAACCTCGTTGTAATGGCGAGTGGCTGCTACTACTCCTGCCGCGGTTGCTGCTTTCAGGTCACTGTGTCGTTTAGGGTCCAGCAATTGAAGGAGATGGTAGACCGAAAGTGTACAAAGTCCCCTTTGTTTTGAGTTCTTTTACCCTTTTCCAGTGTTTTATTTAATTCTTTTTATTATTATTATAATTCTTAAAAGAGATTAAAATATCAATACTTTTATATCAAGTCAAGAACCAAAGAAGACGGTATGGATACCTTTTTTCCAGTTTAGATCATTTTTATCGCTTCTCATCATTTTTAATTAATTTTATTAATATAAAACTTCTAAAGGGCAAAAATACAAAATAAAAAATAAAAAGGGGCACAATTTAGTTTAAACAAGGGGTTTGGATAATAAGATAATATTTAACTCATATTATCTCATTTAATTACTGTAATTTTTTTAAATTTTTAAATAAATTATAATAAATAATTTAATTTTTTAAAATATAAGTTCCTATTTAAATAGTAAATTAAAATAAAATGAATTAAGATAAAAGTTCAATGTTGAATAAATATTATTAGAATATTAATTTTTAAAATTACTGTTATTTTAGAATTTAAAAAAATTGAATTAGATAATAAAAGTGTTTCATCTCATCTCATCATTATAACTTTCTCAAATTCTCACATAAAATATAATAAATAATTTAACTTTTTCAAATTTCAAAATAATAATAATATTAAAAAATTATTTTTTAACAATATTATATTTAACTTTCAACTTTCATCTCATCTCAACTCACTATCTAAACCGTACAAATTAATTACCTTAGGATCCATTTTCAGGTTATCAAAACTATTCAGTTTCTAAATTATCAAAACTATTCAATTGAAAGGTTATTAAAATAACTGGATAACCATATTAGTATTTATTTATTTCTTTACAACCAATCCACTTAAAGTTACGAATAATGTGAATTTCATAAAATAGAGAGATCGGTGTGCTACTAACCTTTAAAATAAATATTCTTTAACGAATTGCCCAATACAAAAGATTACTTTCAGAAAAATAACACGTACTTTATAAGATTAAAAGAAAGTCTGCAGAAGTATTTATAAAAAATTATTTCAACTATTTTTCTATCAAAGTATAAAATAAAAACAATCATACATTATTTATGCCCGTCTCTCCATAAGCCCAGCCCTGTCCCATAGTCTCAAAGCTCACTTTAAACATCTTCTAGGACAATCAGACATTTAAAACAAAAATGAGTTGAATAGTCAATAATGACTACTTATTGACTAATTCATATCGTAAACATATAAGAATATAGGTTTTCAATCATACAATCACATTCACATTCATGCACATTTATACATGTCTACATTCCTCAGTCATATAGTTCATTAACATCAAGAGATGTTTGAATAGTGAGTGGTAAAGTGTCAAAAATTGTATGATTTGGCTGTTAAATTAAATAAATTGTTTAACAAAAAGTGAATTAAGCACTTAATTACGCAGTGATTTCTAATAATTGACTCATTGATAAAATTCTAATGTTTATGTACTTAAAAAAAATTTATACTACAGCTGATAATTCACATCAGATTTAATATCTCAATTTTACCATTCTTGATGCTAACACAAATATTTCACCTATAGGTTAGGGTGTATTTTTGGAAAAGACATGAACCAAACTTGAAAGGAGTTTTTAGCCTCAACTCAATATGCACACTCACGCACAGAAAGGGAAAGCAACAACAGGAGCATGACACAGTGCAAGAACACGCAGCCAGAAGCTGGGATGCAGATCGTGGCTTCAATGGACAGCAGGAGGTGCGCAGGGATTCATTTAATTTTTTGGATTTATTCGGTGCAGATGGGCACGAGTTTTGCTTTTGGACTCTGGGATATTATTATTCTTCTTGTTTTTAGTTTAAAGGAAACGACGTGGGACAGGGCACTCTCTCATACTGGGTTATTTCTTTTTTTTCTTGTTTTTACTTTTGGTAGGAGACGGCGTGGGTTTAATTCTCTCGGCATCAGCTTGGTTTTTCCAGATGTTGGGGTTTTCAGCTGATTTCATATTTATTTTGCTTGTAGTTTTCATTTTAGACCTTTTGGTGAAGAGCTTTTCGGCATTTGATTATTTTCTGCACTTGCTTCCTGCGCAGCAGCTTCTTCTTGGCTATTTCTTTTGTTTACTTTTCCTTAGTTTATTTTTACTTCAGTTTTTCAATAGATTCACAAATGTTTAGAGAATACATTCACTTTGAGATGTTAGGCTAAATTTCTAAGCTTAAATTTTAGGGAGTAACCCATATTTAAATTAGAGTTAATTTCTCACATTTCATCCTTGATTTCTTTTTCATACTCTATTGTTTTGTGAAACAAGTTATATTTGTGAAAGTTTAGAGTACTTCTTGCTGATCTTAATTTGTTGTTGTTGTAAAGCACAGCTAATACTTGATTGTGACTTAAGATTCCATAGATTTCTTTCCTCTTACATTGACTAAACTTGTTTTGCAACTCGATAGGAAATTTTGGATAAACTATAAACCGAACTTGAATTGTTTTAACTTCGAATATATATCTCTTTGAATGAGTGAATGATTGAGTAAAAAATAAACGTGAGGAATGTTCAATTCTAACTTATGAATGGGTGAAATCTGAAGTTTAGGTGTTTGATAAATTGTGTCTTAGAATCCCCTTATGAAATCCCAAGTATTTTTAGTTTAGATTTTTGCCACATTTATTTTTCTTACACTTATTTCTCTAGCATTTATTTCTTTACTCACTTCTTTTAATTTTACAAACTTTTAGAAAATTATTCCGAAAAAAAAATAGAGAAAAGATCCAAAAAAAATTTCATTAATGCAACCTACATCAATACATAAATTCCATTTTCTTGTTTCTTTTCTTAATTGTGTAAATAGCCCATTTTACAAACACGCCCCTCATACAAACACGACTCATTATTTTCTTGCTCTTCATGAACATTGTTGTCCCTCTAGAAATGACCTTGGAACTCATCTATGTACTACTTTGATAGCTTCTGCACTTTGAAAAAAGATTTGGCAAGCCACCAGTGAGTTGAGTTGAGATAAGATTATATGATAGTTGAAATTTGATTAAAATATTGTTATAGGATAATTTTTCATTATTATTTTTATTTTAAAATTTGAAAAAAATGAATTGTTTATTATATTTTATTTGAAAGTTTGAGAAAGTTTTAATGATGTGATAAGATAAGTTGAGATATTTTTTAATCCAAACAATGCTACAATAACATTCAACCTCATAAGAGCATTCTCATCTCATTCCCTATCCTAAATTTTAACTAGAAATCATTCTTCCTATAATTATCATCTAAATTTTACTTATTTTTAAAAAACTTCATGCATCTCATTTCCTATTATTTCTCTATTAAAATAATCTTTCTCTTTTCTTTTTTTATTATTTCTTTCTCTCACCTCCATTTACAATCTTAACTACTCACTCTTTTGTATTTTCTCTCTGTTGAGCATTTCCAACTTCTACATAAATCTTAAACATGAAACTGATTTTTTATCTTGATACGTGAATAGTTTTGAAATTAATACAAATAATAAATATTCGTCTTTTTGAATGATTTTTTATTTGTAATAGAGAAATACAAAATTGAAAATTGAAAAATACATTCATATTATTTTATCAATTCTAGATACAAGTACTAGTATTGCCTATTCAAATTAGCTCCAAAATACAAATGTCATGTGCAAACAATAAAAGCGAATTATAATTACAACTATTGAAATGCCCATATATTGGGCACAAAAGCCATGTACATGTCGCCATAATCAGAATTTTCCAAAATAAATAACCGAAATAAGTAACCACAATATCAAAATCAGAATAATGAAATTAGTTTTCTCCAATTTGTGCTTACACCTCTCTAAATTAATTTCTAGTCGATGTCTACTGGTTTAGATGTCTATTGAGGTCTGTATCTTATAAAGTTCGGTTTTTAATCGATTAATTGTCTTATGCCCATATTCTGGTACTTCTGGGTCATACCAACAAAAAAATCTGCAAATCTGCCTAGCCTACACAATTGACAAGTATTGAAATTTGTAAGCACACCAGTACAACTACATATATTGCAAATAAGACAACTAACAAAGCTTGTAAAATTCCCTCATAGTTTTGGTAATCGAAAAATTGCCGCTCTCATTATCCTCAATATAAGCAGCTCGTCGACTTGCTTTGATACCACAATAATATACTGGGTATTTATTGGGATGATTGTTTGATTGTGAGATATTGATAGTACTACTACTCGACCCAGGTATTGGGTAGCATTATCTTTTGTTTTGCTTCAAGTTTGTAGACAAACAATGAGCTTTTCCATTCAAGTGTGTCTAGTTATTTTGGTAGCCAGCTCAAGAACCGAATGGTAACATGCATGAAATTTAGCACCCTCCCTTGAATGGCTGCAACAATCGGTTGCCATTATTTATTAGATGGTTGGATTACCATGAGATGAGGTTGTGTGCCAAATTTCCAATGTCCCCACTTAACTTTGTCATCATCATAGTCGAGATTGTTAGAGAAGGAAAATCCAATGACAACAATACTCAATGCCAAAAAAAAAAAATCTATGAATGCATTGAAATCCCCAAAGAATGTGTGTTACATAGAGCTTAGAATGGTCTTATTATTTACATTATGTATAAGATACGAGTCCAACTAAGAAAATGGCTACAAAATCAAAAACCCTAGTTGTCTTTTGTGAAAACGATCACAAAATAGTTTGTGGTCATTTGGGTTCAGATTACCTTGCCATATCGATGGAGTTCTATTAAAAACACCTGTGAATTAAACCCTTCCATGGAGTAATTAGAACCATCATCACAGCCTTGCACTAAACACGAAGCCCCAAAAAATAGGCCTAAAATCAATACCAAAAGCTACAAAAGACAAAAGTAGAACTAAACATCAACATAATGAAAGCAAGAGATGCAGTAGAGAGAATGCATTGAAAGTGTGCCCTCATCAGTCTATAAAGTGGTTACTAAATAGTGTATGAATGCATACAAAGGCCCAAAGAATTCAATATAACAATAGCTCATTTAGTCCAAACTAGGTAATTGGAAATAGCAAGTCAATCCATGGTAACAATAGAAGAGATACCACCAAATCAATTAATAGCAAGGTATAATCAACTTCATACATGAAGTCCATGTCGTGAAAGAAGCAAGCTACCTCACAATGTCATGATAATTAATAATGATGCACAGCTGAGCACAAGTTCATGCACAAACTGATCACAAGTACATGCCCAAACTGATCCATGAATACATGCCCAAATTGAGCACAAAGTTCATGCCCAAACAAAGCTAACAAACCAATGATACCACAAACAAAAAGTCCATGTCGTGAAATAAGCAAGTTGTAAAAAAAAAAAAAGATTTTTCTAATTAATAACGATGCACAACTGAGCACAAGTCCATGCACAAACTGATAACAAGTCTATGCCCAAACTGAGCAAGAGTCCATGCCCAAACACTAAGCACAAAGTACATGCCTAAACAAAGCTAAAAAAAATCAATGATACCACAAACAAGAACTCCATGTCGTGAAAGAAGCAAGTTGCCTCACATGAAGATTTTTCTAATTAATAATGTTGCACAACTAAGCAAAAGTCTATGCACAAATTGATCATAAGTCCATGCTCAAACTGAGCACAAGTTCAAGCCCAAACTAAGCACAAAGTCCATGCCCAAACAAAGCTAAACAAACCAATGATATCACAAACAATAAGTCCAAACTGAGCACATGTCCATGCCCAAACAAAGCTAAACAAACCAATTCTCCATCTCCAAACATCCAAGAAATCCAAATTGAGCACAAATCCAACATTCAACCATGGCAAATTCGAGTGAGTCCTAAATCATACAAAAATCCAACATGAAAAAAAGGTTTGAAATTACTCACAGCAGCTTAAAGAACAAACAATTTCCTCAAGCTAACGTTCAAACCCTAGAGCACTCAATAATAAAATGTCAAGCTTTCAAATTGAAGTGGCCAAGCAAATCGAGATACATACAACCAAGAAGTTGAAAAGGTAACACAGATGAAAGCCATGGCAGATACATGCATAAAAGTTCCCATGAAAATGCCAACCACAAATCCATGAATATTCCAAACCCTAGAGCACTGATTTAAATCTAGGGTTCTCAAATTTTAGTGGCCAAAGTTACAAAAAGGCTCAGAAAAATTATACTAAAAAATGTATCAAATTCAGCCATGGGAGAGGGGCTCAGTGTGTAAAATCGTGTAGAGAGAGGACAGAGTCCAGCCATGGAGAGAAGAAGAGGGAATGTGCGAGAGAGAAGATATGAGTATAAACTTACATATATTTGGGCTGATGAAGAGAAGCCACCATCAAAAGTGGCAAACGACACAAGAGAAGGCAATCGAGAGTGGAGAGAGAGGAACACACAGGACCAACAATAGGAAAGGAAAGAGATGGACGATTAGGGATGTACAGTGGTTCTCCATATTCCCCTAAATGAAATCCCTAATTTAAGGAATAAGATGCGAGGGGGTTTTTCAGCTTCCCCCAAAATTCAGAGATAACAATAGTTTAGGATACTGGATGGGAATGCTCTAAAGCCTTATTTAGCCTAATAAAACCTAATCATGCCTTAACATTCTTTCCTCTTTAACCTAATGGCTAGTACACATTGTTAACCCCTGTGTGTTAGGGTTAGCGACTGGGTCATGGCTCTTTTCGTGGCTAGTGGATAAGAACCTAGCATCCTAAAAAATAGGTTATCACTAGGCGCACCATCAAAAATGCATTTCAGCATTGTCATCTGCCCTATCCTCACAATATCGTCTTCACTATCATAGCTCTTTAAGTATTATACCTCAAACATTCATTTTAGTCATTTTCCTTTCCTTTTCATTCATCTTTTTTTTTTCATTCATTCAATACATCTATTATATTATAATAAGTGGTTATCTAACTGCTACAATAACTTTTCTTGTTTTTCCATTAATTTTTCTTGTTTTTCCATTAATTTTTGTTTTCCTATTAATTTTCTACCTATTATTGGCCTTAATTATTTTATTTGCAATAGATCAAGGTTGTTTGTTGTATTGGGAGAAGAGAAAGATGGATGCATGCACATGGTTAAAATTGAGAAAAAATATCTTTTCAATCGAAGCTGATGGCCAATGGGTAATAAAAAATAATAAAAAATTTCTAAGGATCTCATGAATATGTTCTCTTGTACGCCGGGTCTGCATGCTTTGTGGACAGACAAGTCTTTCTTTCTGATCACTATGTTTTTAATAAAATATGCTATTACTCTTTCAAAACTATAATTTTTAGATTAAGGCATTTATTAGATAGATAGGTCGTAGGTGTATTATATGCAACTTTTTCTTTCAAAGTTAATCAATGTGCATGTTGAATGCATGATGCAGAAAAGAGGTAGAAAATAAAATGGACAAGAATGAAAGCTGACTCACTCTCTATACTACTCATCAATAATACTCATGAAGTTGACAACAATTTATCTCATAATTAAGCAAACAGTTCCACCAATGAAAGAATTAATTTGAATAAAAAAACTTATTAAAGAATTAATCACATTTTTTTTATGTCTGTAATGTGGTATATAGTTGTGATCTCTTAAAAATATATTAGCTTGGAATAATTAAAATAGTCTGGTAAGTAAGAGCAATAATATATGTTCTATTCAACTTTTAATCAAATGGAAAAGTTAAAGTATAAATTATAGTTTTGAGATCAAAGTAATTTTATTTTTTGAAATTGACTAGACTAGCTTATATATGCGACAAATTTTGTCGAGAATTTTGTTAAATATTATTGATTTTATTGGGTTCCAAGGTTTTGTGATTTCTCCATAAATTCATACACATAATTAATGTCAGAATTGATTAGTTTTGGCATTCAATAGAAATCAATATGTAATTCATGTACGTGCATGACACCCATTTATGATGTGTACGTGACTCAACTTGGTGCATTAATTAATTTTTTGTAAAATCATATTATTTTTATTAAAAACCTTATCTCATCTAACTAGGCAAACGTGTTTTGCACATTGTTCTGATCTAGTATATATATATATACACGCACACAATCATAAACATGCAGTTCATTTCCATTCATGCATCAGATGTAATGATACGGGTACATCATAAGGGCCGATCAAAGAACGTTCTATAAACATAAATCCTTAAAGTATTTACATATAACATAGTTTGCAAAAATGACATTTATTACATAAAACGATAAGAAGGGTATGAACATAATCACTTAACTCAAGCCTTATACAAACATCATCTTTATGTAGAAAACATATTTCATGCATTCAAATTACATTCATGTCAATTAGCACCTACATTGAACATGTCATTTTGTCAATTTCCTTCTTAAGTGCACTATTAAATTAATGATTTAGAACTTCATTTAATAAGACTACCCATGTGTGAGGACTGCGCCAATGCAAGGAGACTGATTACGCCCAAAGAATAAAACGGTAGTTGTAGTACAATTTTGGAGTATCGATTCTATAGGGAGACAAATTAAAAGAATAGTAGAAGGAACAAGGAAACTAAATAAAGATATTAAATGATTAATGGAAAATAAAGATTAATTTTAAATGTAAATTAAAGTGAAGCAAAGTCAGTAATGGAAGAAGTACTCAAAATTGATGAATAGTAGAGCGTCGAGACTCCCTTGCACAAATCCGGTATTTTAATTATTCTTAATTAATTAAATAACTCAATTGGGAACTCAATTTTTGAAATTTCCAATCGGGATGTATAAATTTATAAACCAAAATTAAACCAAATGTAACCATTTGAAAAATCATTTACCACTTTTAAAATACGTAAATTATTATTCACATTGAGAAAATCCAACAATGACAATATACTCAAGGAACAATATTACAGTAAAGAACTAAATCAATATAGATAAATAATTGATCCAAATATAATCAAAGAACCAATCCATTCAATAGAAAAAACATGATTGAATCTATAAACTGAATAAATTTTATGATTATTCGGAGAAGAAAATATCAACAATGAATTGAGAATAATAAAATAAAAGAGTTTTAGTAATTAAAAATCAAATACATAAATTAAAAATAAATGAGAAATACTATCTAATGTGCAAGGTCATCCCTAACTCTACTTGAGAATTTAGTTATCCATAAATATAGTGGACAACAAAAATCTCCAGAGAAAGATAAAGTAAACGGCGGTCATGGAAGTGATTTTTTTCTCTCTTAAAATCTACCTCTTGTGCTTCTCATCCTCATCTATTTCGTGCTAATGATATGATTATATAGGGTAGGAAACACACACTAATGTCTTCATAATTTCCGCATAGAAAAATCGCCTAAATTTTATGACTGATCTTGGAAGCCACGTACATGCTTCAGGAGTTTGAATTTGAAAATTATTATTATAGAAAACTTTATATACCTTTAAGATAGCTTTCTAATGCATCAAGAATTGCATCAATCTAATATGTGAGAAGAAAGTTATAGTCAAAATATTAAAATATATCCAAGCTGTTTTCTACCAAATTTTAGATTTGGACTTATTGCAGTTTTCTTTTGTGATTTTTTTCCTTGATCCAAATTGCTCTTAAACCTCATGAATGTCCTCCCTTGAATTTGACGGGACTTTGACTTGCTCTTTAATAAACTCTAAAATTAAACGTAAAAAAAACTACTTATGAGTATCCCAACGTAAATAGAAACTCAACACATTAATTCCGATAATTTCTATTCACATTTTAGCATTTTGATCTAATAATAAGGTATTTGGAGTACACTTTCACACACTCATCAAGGATAGACCACCAATTAAGTGTGTGTGGAAAGAAAATATAAAAAACACTCCATTAGTTTGGTAAAAAGTAGCTGCGAGTGCTATAGAGTGCAGCTAGTCTAACATGTGAGCAAATGACATTGTTTATAAAGCCTAGTTGAGACATCTCAGCGGAAGGTGATGAGCTAGAAAACCTGCCTAACGCATGAGGACGGGAATGAGGAGTTGAGGAGGCTGGTACCTCGGGTGAGAGAAAAGTTGGGGGATAGTTGGGAATAAGATGATATGAGAATTTTGTGAATAGTAGTAAGATAGTTTGAGTTAAATATATATTGAGTTTCAAAAAAGAAAAGAGAAAAAATTGAATAAAAATATTATAAAATTAAAATATTGTTAAAATATAATTTTTAATACTATTTGTGTTTTTGGATTTGAAAAAGTTAACGTAACGTCCCCAAATTCCGCTTGGGATCGGACGGACATTTGAAGCGTCGAGACATATAATATAAGGTTATCTGCCTCTGTTCATAACATATAAAGATGCAATGTTCCTAACATGCATTTAGTATTATGGAATATTCATAGCGGATAATTTTTTTCTTTGAACAACACTATGAACCAAACTAATAATACCTCAAATACTTAAAATATAATCTATCAATACTTGGCAAAATAAACATTCATGATAACAGTGCGGTCTCAGAAGACTATAATCTCAAAAGTATGGGAGACCAAGCTCCATAATTATAACATCAAAATAATATATTGGGCTAGTTCGTTGAGCAATTCGCGTAACTCGACTAACGATGCCAAAATACTATCTAAAAATCTAATTATGGAGGTTGTAAGCTCCGCATTGCATTGGCGGTGTTTAGTCAACGTCCTCTAGTCTGCTAAGCTGCCCTCCCTATCCTGGTATTGATTCATCTCCTACCATTCAAATAGAATGGTAGTTGAGACTTTCACGATGAGATGTGAGTATAAATCTCAGTAAATCAATAAAGAACTTCTATACAGGTTAATGATGCATACATGGCAGTAAATGTATGAATGCATAATCAAAGTTATAAGTAAGCATAACATAGCTTGACATGTAATATGCCATGAACTAACATAACTTAAACTGAAACGTAAATTGAACTTGAAACTTGACATGACATAAACTTGATCTAAATAACATGAACTTAAAACATGACATGAACGTGAACGTGAACATAACATGGACATGAACTTGAACATAGCATGAACGTGAACTTGAAACATGATTAAATGTGAAATACATGAACTTGAAATCTTGTTCAATAAGCTTGATAAAATTGACCATGTGGGTGCTATACGAGTCCTCTTAGACCATGTGTCCCTACCGATTACCACATCACAGCATAGGTATTTACACCAGTTGTGAGTGCGTTAACATACATGCTAGTTCACAAGTATCTACACTTACTGTGGACACACATGAAATTGAAGCATGGTGTCATCAACGTTAGTGCCTGCTGCGCTTTGATGACCAGTTAATTAGGTCTCATTCACAACCTATTGACTTTACTTTGTCAACCTAGGAAATTTCACACTAATTTAGACACTTCAGTATGAACAAAAGAGTTTCACTAGGATATTGCCCCATCCAAGCACTTAGGGTCATGATAGGCATAAACAGACTCAAGATGACTTGAAAGGCTATTCCTAAGACATAAAAATTGTACTCGAGATGAAACACGACATGAAACGAAAGGAAAGAAGTCTTGACGTAGCATAACATAGCATGGACATAAATCAAAAGACATGACGTACTTTGAGACAGAAAATATTTCATAGTATGACATAAAATGTAATAGACAATATTTTATAACATGACATAACATGTAACAGACAATATTTTGCAACATGACATAAAATGAAATAGACAATATTTCATAACATTGTATAACATGTAATAGAAAATATTACGTGATATGACATACTTGCAACCAATAGCAATACATGAAGAATAGATTGTGTAACATATGAGTATTTCGTGACATAATAAATCATGTGTAATAGATAAATATGTAATGACATGGCATAACATGGCAAATATGATACCATACATATTTAATTGTAGTTTTCTTACCCATCACATATATGCAGTAAACTAATAGTAAGTTGAGAACTACCTTGTAGCGATCATCGTGTTTACGAGAAATCGAGCACGAAACACGAGAAATTGTAAGTAGGGATTCTAAAAGTTTATCACTAACAATCAAAACATGAAAAATTCTAAATTAGAGTAAAATTACCATTTTACCCTCTATATATGAAAAAATAACCATTTTACCTATAACTTAAAGACCTCATCCTAATTCCAAAAATTACCAAAATTTATATTCATCATGTAAATTTGTCCTAAAATCAAATATCAAATTAGATAAATTTTAAAAAAATCATAAGCATGAAAAACACATTATGGTGGAAACATTCACAAGCCATTTCTCTTGATTTTTGTTACAATTCTTCCAACTTCAAAACTCATGATTAAACCAAAATTTGTTAACAAAGATCCTCTTATCCTAAGTTTAAAAATATATTTAAAACATCTAATAAAAATATACTAATCATCAGTACAAAATGTTTTATTAAAAAAATCTAAACTTTTTAACTAAAAATACAAACCATTGAATCACAAGATTTGACCTATTTCAAAACATCTTCAAGAAATCCAAAACGTCCAAATCTTTCTTCTAACATATTCATAACATATTCCCTAAAACTAACATTTTTTGAATCATCACACAAGAGTCGCCAAAAATTACAAAACATGACTTGAAGTACTCGGCTCCATACTTAGTCCAGAAACAGAATATTTCTCTTAACTAGTTTTGCTCAAACACTCGATCCTTGGCATAAAATAAAGAGATCTTCAAACCAAGAACATAAAATGGTTTAAAAATGTGTCCTAAGGCAGATCCAATTATTAAACTTAAAATCACATGGCTAAAAATAAACCAAAATATGAATCTAGCAAAAAACATCAAACCTTTGGCCTAACCGAGTATTCTTTGGCATAAAAACTCATATCTTTGAAACTAACACAAAAACTCTTCAATATAACATCCTAACATGTATATAAGTGGCTTTGGATCATCAAATAAATATATCAAAGCCATTGGAGTAAGATTAAGCTACAAATGATCCAAACTTTCTTAAAACTGAAAATGTTTTTCCTCTTCTAGTTTCTAAATTTCTAGATCTAAGAAAGTATTTCATAAAAAGCTTTATTTATGTGACAAATTCTCAACCAATATTCATATAAATATGTTGAAAACACTCCATAAAAATATCAGACCAAGATCTATCCATTAGCTTGGTCAAAAATTTCAAAATATAACACTTTCTAGATTATCGCCTAGACTGACCTTTCTATGGTTACAACAACTTTTAACCAAATAAATGACCATGAAATAAAATAAAAAGATACCCACAGAAACTAGACTCAAATAAGAAGAACTTTAATGGAGGACAATTTGTGAGAAAATACTTACAAAAGCTTTAAAAAAGGTGTGCAATGTGATTTAGAAAAACTGTCTGAGAGAACTTTTTGGTTTCTTTACAAGAAAAGTGTGAAAGAGGGACAGAATGAAAGGGAAATAGGTGACTCACTAAAAAATGAGTAGCATAAAGGTTATCCCAAGTGCAGGAGGATGTCATGTAACAATTAGGAATAAATTCCTAGATCGTCTCTTCAGGGAAAGTTACTTAAAATCAAACTCGTTTAAAATTGTGGAAATATTCACAAAGAGAAAAATAAAAATGATGGTATGTGCAATGGATGAAGAGTGCAACAAGAATAAAAAATGGCACTAGTCATAGACTAGATTCATATTTTTAGATTTTTGAATGTTGAAATGAAATGTAAAAGACTACAAATTGAAATTATTAATCAAAAAGTCAACTAAACTGAACAATCTTAATTAATCTAACAATTAAACAATGAAACTGAAATTATTTAAGTCCTATTTAAACTTTAATCAATCTAATATGCAATTGTACTAAGAAATTAATAAAACTAAGTTAAGATTAAACTAGATTAGAAAGTAATTGATAAAATACAAACTGCAAATTGAAAAGTCCCAAAATCAAGATTCTAGAATTCATCCTTATATTCAAATCACAAATTATCAAAATTAATTCATAACAATTGTAATCAATACTATTAAATGAAAGCTTAAAGAAGTGAGAAAAATAAATAACACGAAATAAGTAAATAGTAAATAAATTGTCCAAACTTCTAAGCCAAAAAAATCTCAAAATTATTTCATAAACTTTAAACTAAAGTTAAATAAAAATAGAGAATGAAAATTCTAGACGAAAACTCCCCTTCACCATTCAATTGAAATCCAAAGCAAAAAGAACCAACTTCTCACGTATCACTCTTGAAAATTAATCTCCAAACCTTTAATGAAAACTTTAGAACAACTCCTCTACTCCCCACGTATGATGTTTCAGAAAAATCAAAAATAAAAGCTCTCAACCGAACCCTTCTTGCAATAAATTAAGGTAGCACACTTAATGAAAACTTCTAAAACAATTCCTTTGTTTCATTAAACCAACTAGCACACTTAATTAAAACTTCTAAAACAATTCTTTTGTTGCATGAAACCAACTAGCACACTCGCAAGAAATTAATGTATTACACTTAATGAAATAAAATTATAGAATAATTCTTAGCACACTTAATAAAAATTCTAAAACAACAAAGCATTGCAGCAAAAAAAAAAAAAAACCTGTCCAACACAACTAAATATTTCAGGCAAAAACTGCCGAACATGAGTAGTATTTCAACCCCCTCTTCCTTTCTTTTTTTTTTCTTTGTTCTTTAAGGTCTTTTTATAGCCGTGTGTCTCAACCATCCAGCTGTCTTCCTTCTCCAATATTATCCAATTCAGTGGAAAGGCAGCAGCCTTTAATGACTTCCATGTCAAATTCGGTGGAGAGGCAGTCTACTTCTTCAATGTCAAATTCGGTGGAGAGGCAACCTACTTCTTCAATGTCAAATTCGGTGGAGAGGCAGCAACCTTCAATGACTTTCAGCTCATTGATTTTCAGCCTCTCCCACGTGATTATGCAGCTCAAATGGACCATCTTTTTCTTCATTTAATAACCGGACCACTTTCCAGCTTTGCACATGTTTATGCAGCTCAAATGCACCGGTTCTCTTAACTTTAATGGGATCATGTTTCAGCCAACAACTTCCCTTTAATTATGCCAATTTTTCAGCTTCCAACCTTGCACATGTTTCAGCCAACTCATATGCATCAACTTCCTCTTCATTTGGATCACCATGCACATCACAATTGGAACACTTTCCCTCTTTTTCTTTCGTGGGATCCAGCTTGCCATGTGAGGTTGTTGCCATGTGAGGTTGTTACCGTGTGAATGGATTAAATTCATGTGATATGCAGCCACTTAGAAGACAATTTCTTTCCAAAAGAGGTACTTTTTCATGGGCTATTGGATAGGAATCGGTGGATTTATTTGAGTGGAGAAATGGACCACTTATTGGGTTGAGTAGGTGGGAGTGTGAATGGAAGAGGTGGTGGGGAAAGGGATCACTTCTCATTAATTATCATCATCCACATCACAATTAACTTTCCTCCCCTCACCAAATGACTTAGTGCGTGCCTTTCCTCTTGAAGATGCAATTCTATTGTCCAAAAGAATTAATACAATGGGTCCATATATTTCCCACCATTTCATCTTTTGTCAATAGAAAATACCAATGTCCCCACATGTTGCTTAGTCCATGTGAATGTGCTTTCCTCCCCACGTATTGCTAATTTTGAAGTGGAACCTTGATACAACATGAAGAGAGGTATGGTGATGAATGTGCATGTCAAGAATTATTGCATAATTATGTCATAATTGTAAAATTAAGCATAAACATGATATTAATTATTTAAAAATCACAACTCGTATTTATTCTTATTAACCATTTTTTCATCTAAAACCAATAATAATGTCACGAAAAATTTAAAATACATTGGTTTTAAATAGCTAAAATATGCAATATTTCAGCTCAATCAATGGGCTAGAAGCCTTCTTACACAACCAATGGGTGATGAGAGGGCTATAAATAACCTTGAGTGACCATTGTGTCCAGCCAAAAAAGGTGGCAAAACCAGCCTATGATATTGCTGTCTAGAGGTGTTGTATAAGAGGTGATGAGTGAGGTGGCTTTAGTCTTAACATCAAGTACAAATTAGGGCTATTTTGGGTAGAGGTTGGTATACCATGAGGAGGAAGAAAACTTACCCAAGAAGTTTTTACCAAGGTGGCCAAAATTCATTGGCCTTAATGGGCCTTGACTGAGTGAGCTTTAATTTAGGGTTTAAAGAGGGTTTGAAATGCTATCAAACCCAAATCTAATTTTTATAAGCCCAATCAAATTTTTAAAGTTTAAAAGGTTGAATAATGATGTCATAACATGAATTTGAAGAAATATTAGCATGTGAAAGTGATTTAATTAAGTGATTAAACACAATGCTAGAAATCAATCAATTAGGGTTTGGAGGTCAACTTTAGAGTTTTGGGGAAAACTGTTTAGGGCTTGGTTTCAACCAAGCTTTTGGAATTTTAGTTGGATTCTAATCATTTAGGATTTTACTATGATTGAAATCCTCTTTACTTTGACACAATTTGGTTGGTCGGATGGAAATAGGGTGTCCCACACAAGGGGATATCATCACCAGTTGTAAAAAATAGTTAAAATCATCGAAAACATTCAAAGTATCAGAAATTAACGTGTAAATATGGTTAGAAACATAGTGCTTGAAATATTTATTTATACTTGCAAAAAGAAGGGAAAAATATTTGAGAAATACATTGCCTTTTACGCACAACATTCCATCCCACATTACCCAACATTGTCTTATAAGCTAACCTACATTCCTACGTTGGAAGTCCTCTTGTTGCCTCTCTGCTTGTGATAACCTGGGACTTTATTAGAATTGCATCCTTATTTATTTTCTTTGCCTTAGTGATATTTTAGGGCTGTGAGAGTATTTAGTTGGACTTAGGCCAATTAAGCTATGAGAGGTTTGGCCACTAGTGCCATGTGCACATATGAAAGGCACTATGTATCTAGACTTGATAATAAGCTAAGAAAGAGAGAAGAGTGTTTGAGAAGCCGAAGGAAGAGCTTGCACACCTACCCTAGTGGGCATGCCACTTGCACGCCCATCCAAGATTTTTATTCAGAAATTGACATATGTCACCACACAAAGATCTTCTAGAAGAAATGTGAAGAGACAACTACACCCAAGAGCACACCCACTCATGCCACTTGTCAACTTAGGATCACAAAAAGGCTCTTGGGAAGGAAAGAGTCACCTAGGGTAGAGGCATTGGAAGATAAAGGAGCACAAGGAATTTTGGAAAGGGATGGATGGCTAGGGCAAGGCTCACGCCCTTGCCAAGTGTCATGCATGCAAAGCCTCGTGTTGGGAGATGAAAAGACACAAAGAGAGAATTAATTTTCTACCGTACATATACATTGTGTTTAGATAAAGCAAGAGGGGCATAAAAAGACAATTTTGGCTAGGACAAAAAGGGAACCACATGCCCAAGAAGATTTCCCACCTTCCCAAGGCAAATCCAAGAGTGTGGAAGAGGACAGAATTTTCAGTTAGAGGGAAGAGAAGGAGTAACACTTGTCCTACATGCATTGGTTGGTGAAAAACATAGAGAGACACTATATATACATGTAGTCAAAATTGGGGGAAATCCTTTTTGCCAAAAAGCTGTCTTGTTTCCTTAGAGTATTTTGGTCACCACCTTTTCTCTCTCAAGTTTCCACTTTCTCACATTTTTTCACTAGCTAAACAACACCATACTCATCACCATTTTCATACATCACCAAGAAATCATTCTTCATATTTTGAGTAAGAGCTTAGCATGTAGAGGTAAGGATCTTTTCACATTTTCATGTTGTTTATGCACGGCCAAAGTGGAGGAACTCGTTTTTTCATTTTTTCAGTTTTAGGGTTTTAACACAACCACCTACTTTCATGCTAGAACGTGGGTTTTCTCTTCAAGGAAGATGGAATCCAAAGCGTTCTTGATATTCTAAACACATGAACATGAGATGTAGTCTGATATATGATTCAATTTTAACTTAGAAGGAAAACTAGGGTTTTAATCTTCAAAGGTTTTGGTCCTAGGGTTTTTAGTTTGAGAAAAAGATTTCAAAATTTCTGCAACACTCTCACTCACTCACGTTTTTGAATCTAGAAGTTTGTTGATGATTCCTATTATGTTATGTTACATTTTCAAACTTTTGCTAATATTATCGTTAGACTTTTTGTAAGCATACACTCAACCTAGTTTGGTTAACTTACATATATGCTTGTGTAAATCTTTTATTTCGCCCTCATCTTTGAAAGTTATTCTATATCTTTGCTCGAATGATTCTATTACTTCGACTTGTATGATGTCATGAGAGCATGTCATACGTTTTGGATCCATGATGAAAATGCCATGAATCACATGCTTATGTTTCAGTTTTTGCTTGTTGTTGTGTTGATATGTCATTCATTTTGAAGTTTCAGCTATGGTGATATTGTATGCTATAGATTTCTATGATATGGCCATGATTTTATGTTAAATCCACCCATGCCATGATTATGGTCAATGTGATTCAAGTATGGAGCATGTGAAGTAAAGAATTCCTATGATTTCATGCCTTCGATGTTTCGGTCATGACATATTTACTCAAAAGCTCATGAAGTTGTTTTGGTTGATGCACATGCCATGATTTGAAGATGTTATGATCAAGGAGTTCATGTCAGGCATCACATGTGTCCCATGTCTAGTATGTAAAGGGTAACGTCTTAAGTCTCATGTCACATGTATTTGGATACAAATTCTTTTTGCAAAGGAAAAAAATGAGTTAAAAATGTTTTATCACGACCCCAAATGCTAGGATGTGGGATTGTCCTAGTAGAACTCATCTGTCCACTATAGATTGCTTAAAAATAGAGTGGTAATCCCTAGGTTGACAAAGAACTGTCAGCGTGCCTCGAATGGATCTTTTTGAAAAGGTCGCCGAAGCGAGATAGCACATAGGGTTAGTGTGTGCTATGAATAAGGCAAATAACTCAATAAAGTATTGTCATCTTATTATGATATGAATATGTGTAAAACGTATTCACCACGATGTACAGGCCATTGGTGGTGCAGTAACTAGCAGGAATATGTAGTTAGGAGCCGTGATGTATCAACATGTGTTATAAGAACAAGGCAATGTGCGTACATGATATGATATGGATCAGATGATATGTATCATGTGATATGATACGATACGATATGATATAAATCACATGATATGAATCATGTGATATGATATGATATATTTCGGATCACATGATTAAACAAAATATGAATGATGATAAAAGTACATTTTTTCAAAAAGTCAAAGAATTATATTACATGTCTTTTGAAAAAGGCTAAGTGTATAAGTCAAGTCTTCAGTCACGTCATGTATCAAGTACATGTGCATGTATGCATTCCACGGTTTGCCACTTGTATGCTTATGTTAATCATTATTTTTGTGTGCTTACTTGTTGAGATTTCTTGAAATCTCATTGTGGTAGTCTTTACTACCATTTCCCAATCGGAATGGTAGAACTTGTGATAGGCATAGATGATGAAGCGAAAGAGGACATCACTCCCTCTAGTTAGGACAATGCCTAAGATAGTAGTGAGCTTTTCTGAGCCCTCTATCCAGAAAGAGTTAGAGACTATTGACCAGACTATTATCGAAGTACTCCACCTTATTGATGAGTTAAAGCGACTCGAGAACTGTGGCAAGGACCAGCTCCTAGAGAAGAAAGCAAAGCTTGAGGGTCCATGAAAATTGAGATATTTTGTGGATCAATATTTTGATTAGTCCCATGTTTTGGGAAAATGAACATATTCATCCTTTTGGGTGTTTTATGAAATGAAGTCTTTTGATAATGACAGTGTTTGGGTTATGCATAGTTTACAATATCATGTGCTAAGGCGATTGCTTTAGGCCTAGTTTCATACGAACCATTTATATTGTTCCATTTTAACTGTCATGTATGAGGGGTATGTAGCCATATATTACATGTCCCGACATTTCAGTCACCATCTGATTCCAAGTGAGCTTGGGGCGCCACATTGCTCCTTACATTCCGCAGTAGTCGCCTTCTCAAGCTCTTTAATGAATAAGATCTCAAAAGTGAGATCTTGTCCCGCGTCTCGATCCTTTAAATAATGTGGAAATTCAAATATCTTTTTTGACATATCACAAACTCTAGATATGTTTGGATATGAGTCTTTCATTCTTATCTTGTCATAATGCAAGATGACAGAGACAGTTCACTAGGGCATGGTCTGCATGCCCTACAATCTGCCAACTCCTTAGCTCTCCTTTGAACGATGGTCCACCATGTGTCGTTGGGCCATACTTTGCCATACTTCTGGATTCTAACAACACTACTCACCTTCACCTTTAATTGCAAAGCCACTCTGCAGTAGCTTTTAGATGGAATGTGAACTTTTGTGTACGTTGCTGACACTTCTTTGAATTCTTCCGTGTTATCCTAGAAAGTCCCATGTCTAGTTTTGTAAGTTGTTGTTAATAATTCCTCTATGGCGAGTGGTCCTTTCTCGTCTTGGGCAGTTAGTTCATAACTAGCCTGAGCTCATTCTTCCCTTCAGCTCCTCATTATTATCCTCACGAAAGACAACTTTTCTAACTCATTTGTTGTGATCAAGTCCCTCATCTCCACCTTGCTCTAGGACATGTCAGTTGGATTACCATATGGTGCATGCTCACCTAGATGTTGGACTAGCTGCACTCTGCGTCTTCTAATGCTAGTTCCTAATTAAGACCATTGGAGTGCTCCTCTCTTTTTCCTTTCCTTCAACTCTATAAATGATTTGTCCCCTTTCACATTAAGAGTATTGGCATTGGCTTAGCCAAATACTAGTGAGGCTAAAAATATGGTTCATTTTATGTTAAAATTGCCGCGTTGGATTAGCTAAAAGGCTCCATGTATTTTGAGTTGCAGTAAATCAAAAGGAAAGGTCATATTTGGTGTGATACTATACAAAGACCAAAGGTATATTTTATTCAAAAATAAATCATGTCCAACTATAGTAAATGTACTTTCCCTTGTATTTGTTAGCCTGAGACTCTCTTTCTCTCTTCCCTCTGACATTTTTTTAAAAGAATTCATCTGAGACACGTTGACGATTCTTTGTCAACCTAGAGGTTACACTCCATTCTTAAGCACTCCAGAGTGGATAGAGAAGTTCCACTAAGACATTCCCCAGCCTTAGCATTTGGGGTCATGATAAAACTTTTTAAAACATTACTTCATTTCCAAAAACCCTTTTTGTTCTTTGAAAACACTTTTCCCAAATGCATGTAACATGAGACTTAAGACATGTATGCTAGTACTTGACATATGCCATATGAGATACCATGCATGAAATAACCAAGTATAACATGTTTAATTCATGGCATGATAACATAGAACTCATAAGATATTGAAACACAAAGATGGAACTAGGTAAACTAGCCTTGGCCAAAACATACATGCATAAGAACATGGAAAATCATCACTTAAACACGCTTCAAACTTCATCTAAGATGCTTAGAAATCATGGCATAGTAAAGCAAGACATGAAATCATGACATTTGAACAAGATCCGAGTCACTCAAAGTATTGTAAAACTGAATCATCACAAGTCTTAAAACATCAGTATCCTTTTCCTCAAAACCGAAACATGTGAGGAATCTTATCACCATTTTTCATCATAAATCGATTCTCATCAGTCAGAACTTATCACGAGATTTTCATAAAGTGATCTATAACATATGAGCTTTTTTACTTATTCAGAGGGCAGAAACAATATGATTCCCCTTTGCATCACGTGCTCCTACTAGTTACCGCACCATCACCGGTCTGCGCACCTTGATGAATACATCTTAAACCAAAACATAACTTATTAACACAACAATACTTCGTCGCGTTACATGCCTTATGCAACCCTAACTTTATGCACTACATTGCTCCAGCATTCTTTGAAAAGAATCCATTCAAGACACGTCGATGGTTTTTTGTTGATCCAAGAGTTATCACTCCATTCTTAAACACTCCAAAGTAGACAAAGGAGTTCTACTAGGACATTCCCCCACCCTAGCACTTGGGCTCGTGATATAACTTTTAGACTCATTTTATTTCAAAACATTTTTTAAAAACACTTCTCTTTGAAATCACTTCTCCCAATGCATGTGACATGAGACTTAAGACATGCATGCTTATACTTAACATATGCCTTATGAGATATCATGTATAAAATAACCAAGCATAGCATGTTCAATTCATGGCATAATAACATAGAACTCATAAGATATAAAAACACAAACATGGAACCATGAAATCTAGCCTTGGCTGAAACTTAAGCATACTCCAAACTTCAACCATATTGCTTAGAAATCAAGGCATAGCAAAAAAAAACTTAAAATCATAGCATTTGTACAAGATCCAAAACTACCAAGACATGTTATGTTCGAATCATCAAGTATCTCAAATTAACAATATTGTTTTCCTTAAAACTGAAATATGCAAAGAACATTCTTAACATTTTTATCATGAACTGAATCATACTATTCATTCTATATTCATATTCCAAGTTCATGTAAGAGTATTCAAGCAAGCAAACAAGAAATAACAACCAAAGCAATAGAAATAAACAAAAAGGATCCACACAAGTATATACACATTAACTGAGAGCAAGTTGAGCGTATACTTACAAAATCCACGAAATGAAATGAAAAGTAAGCTGTAATTTAAAATAAAACCCATTAAAATAAGTATCTAGAAACCCTAATTCATGTTCTTAAGTGTGTGAGGGTTTTTCTAGGGTTACAACTTTCAGCTTCTAGGGTTTTTCACCAAGAAATCCTTCATTTCACTCCTAAACTTGAACCAAAATCAAGATGAGACAAGAATATATGATGGGGGTCGAAAATAGGAAGGATATACACCTTCCATCAATCAGCTTAATGGATTTCCAAGAAACCCTAATTTAGTTTTTGAGAAAAAGTGAAGGAAACGTGTGTGCTTCATCATTTTTTAACTCCCTTGATATTTTGGAACTCATCTTTGAGTTAGATTGATGAAGAGTGGGTGTAAAACTAAGAAAAACCAAACCTTACCTTGGTCTCTCCCTTGAAGATGCCGAAACCACTCTTGAATAAGCTCCCCTTATTTGGATAGAAAGAAAACATGAGAAAGTATGGAAACCTTAAAGTGAAAGGGTGAGAATGGTTTGGAGAGGGAGAGGGCTCATGCAAAAATTGAAAATGGCAAGAGGAAAAATACCCTTAGGCATGTACTCCTCCCTTCTTATACTTGGTCCCTTCATCTCCCACTTGTTTGGCCCCAAATAGCATGAGTAGCAAGTGGCATCTCCTACTTCTTCCTTCTTCTCCAATGCTGAGATGGCCTCTTGATATTCTCTCCTTGGAGTACATTGGGAATGGGCAAGCATGGTTGGCAAGTTAGGGTTTCTTCCTTGGCCGAAAATCATCCCTTTTCCCTTTTTTGCCTTTGAACAGGTAAACTTCCTTCAATGGCACTTGGGTAAAAGGACTTGTGTCTCTTCCTTTTCCCTACAAGCAAACTCATGACATGGGTGATAAATGGCATAGACATGCCTTGTCATTACCGTCCACCATCTTTTCTTCTTCCTCCATTTTGTTGCTTCATCTTCCCAAGATGACTCTTCATGTGCCATTGGTCTAATTTGGAAACAACATGACAAGTGGCAAGTAAAGGTTGAAATTGGACTTGTAGTGGTTGAAATTTCAAGGGTATTGTAGTCCATTGTGCATGTCTTTTGATCAAATCTTCTAGAAACTCATGCATGTTTGATACTTGGCAAATTCTAACAACATTTTGTAAACTAAAAAATCAAATACCTTTGTGTTCCTTCAGTTTACCTATGCAACTCACTTAGAAAATCTACTTTTTTATTTTCCCTAGGCTCTCTTTTCCATAACATCAACATAGGAACTTGAAATTGTGTCAAACAAAAGGTGTAGGCATGTGGGAAGGGGTTTGGCCGAGTGTCTCTTAGTCTTCCCTAGTTCTCCTTGCCATTTGTTCCTTCTAGAAGCCTCATGCATGTAGAACAAGTGTCACTCCCACTAGAGTAGGCGTGCAAGCCATCCCTTGGCTTTTCCCATACTTTTCTCTCTCCCTTAGTCCACTAACTTGTCTAGATACATAGTGCCTCACATATAAGATACTTGGCACTAGTAACAAAGGTTTGGGTCATGGGCTTTGGGCAATTGGGCTTGGGTTTTCTTATGGGGGCTGAATTTCACTAGGGATTTTAGGGCTAGCTCTCTCTCTTGGGCTCAAGTTTCACAACTAAACTTCTAAGGCCTCTTATTCACTTAAAACACTAGAGTCACTAAAATAAGCTATAAACCATGCTCCGCTAGGTTTGGGTTATCACAATGAGTTCACCGTAGAAGCTCACCACCACTTCACCTTAGACCTGCTAAAGGTCATAGTCCAGTGACTCAAAAAAATTCTAGCGACCCTTAACAAGACAGATGTTGGGACCTTGCTTTTGGATCCTAGAAAGGTCTTACGATTTAAGGATGATATGAACTTCGTTTCAAGATACCTTAAGCAAGCCTAAGATTACAAAGTTGAAGCGAAAGAGGTCACTGCAGAATTAGGATTGTTGGAGCCAAACCCCCGACAGACGAGGGGAGTCTTCTTGAGTTTAACTAAAGATGGGACATTAGTTTTGGTACACATGACCTTATGTAAGATAGAATGTTTTGATGACAATGAAACGATTGGTCCCCTGTGTGTGGGAGTCTTTTGAAACAATTATCTTTTTGAACGATTTTATGAAATCTGCTATTTTGGAATTTTGTGCTTTGGTACCATGATATCTATGTTATTCTATTTGACCTAAGTAGAATTTCTACTGCGATATACTGCATACTACTAGATTAATAAGTGTATTGCATCTTAACTGTCATGTACTAGGGGTATGTAGCATTGTGTTACATGTCTTGAAGCTTCAGTCACCGTTTAATCCCAAATGAGGGTTGGGGACGTCACAACTAACATTTGTCTGTTTTTAAGCTACCACGCGCCATGCAATAAGGATGTCCACTATTGCTAGTATAGAAACTCTCTCTCAAGTAATGTGATGAGTGAAAAAAATTATAATCAAATCATAGCTTTTTTTCAAAAGAAGTTGAGTGTGCAGTTCAACATGTATATTGGTTCTCACTATGTATATCAAGTTTGGCACATCTTATCTTTGGGAGATGGCTTTTCCTTTAACTAGATATGGACTTATTATCACCATGGATGATAATGGTTGACAGTCTTCCAGATGATATTTCTTCCATATGGATTAAGTTCTTATCGTATAAAGTGGGTTTGATGTACAATGCACGGTTTCATTTCTACAGATGCAAGTTTCTGTATGTGGATGTATCGATTTTTGCAAGTCTATGTGCTGCTGATTGATTGATTGTTTTTTTTTTTTTTTTGTGGGCTGGTTGTTAATATGTGGAATTGTGGTTGAACATTGCTAGTAGATAGTTTATGGCATGTACCAGACTTTATGGTTGAACATTGCGGTTTAACGTTGGTGTCTTTCTTCAAAAAATTTGCATGGCATGTACCAGACTATATTGTTGTGAACCCCAATGACTGGCTTTGAGACCCAACAACAATATCGGAAAAACAAACCCATGAAAGCCAAACTCAAGTTTATGAATGGAGAATCTAAACCCGTTGAAATCTCGTTTCAAAAACCTAGATTATATTAAAATCTAGACCCGTTGAAGAACCTGTCTCAAGAATCCAGATTACAAGGAAGAACGCCACAAAGGTTGTGATTTATCTTTGATAAGTTCAGAAGTTTAATTAAGAACAAAAGGAGTAAACTTAACTTACAATGAAAATTCAATATTGTCTAACCTTCTCAAATAAGGCTACAAGTAGTTTAAATAAAAATCCCCAAAATCCCTAAGTGAATAGTATCTCGGGTACTATAGCGTGAACAGTGTCGAGCTACAGTACTTCTAAAACCCTAGTTCACTTTAAATAATAACTTTTCAAATATGCCCTTGGCCAAAACACAAGGCCTACCCAAAACTCTAGCTCATTATAAATATGACGTATGTGGGCTAAGCATCCTCAAGCTCACTTATTCTAAACTAATAATAAATTGAAAGCCTTAACAATAATAGGCCCTATTTCTAAATCATGTCTTCCACAGCTTGTATCAAGTGGATTAAAACTGGTTCTCCTTCCTTTAGGCCCATCTTGAGTGTTTGGCTCTTCCTAGTTTCATCCCAAGTGGTTTGCATCAATCCTTGCATTGCTTCATTGATCTTCTTGGCTCTTGATCTTGTAATTGGCCCATCTAGAACTTGGAAAGGATCTTTAAGGCTACCTCCACCTTGGTTCCCATCATTTCCCCTCTCCTCAAAAGGTATCAACCTCGAATCTTCACATACATCAAAATGAGAAAAATCAGAAACATTGAAGGTAGCAGAAACATTATACTCACTTGGAAGATCCACTTTATATGCATTGTCATTAATTTTCTCAAGAATTTAGAAAGGTTCATCTCCTCGAGGATGCAACTTAGTCTGTCTATGGGTTGGGAATCTTTCTTTGTGCATGTGAACCCAAACCTAATATCCTAGTTTAAAGATGGCATGTCTTCGTCCTTTATTGGCTTGGGAAGTAACTCTTTCATTCTTTTGGGCAATTTGAAACCGTACCCTCTCATAAAGTGACTTCACCAAATCTGCCTTCTTTTGTCCATCCAAGCTACTCCTGCCATCAACAGGTAAAGGCATCAAGTCTAAAGGAGTAAGTGGATTAAAATCATAAATAATTTCAAAATAAGAGTATGATATAATAGAATGCATGGTCCTATTATATGCAAACTCTATAAATGGCAAACAATCCTCCCAAGTCTTTAAATTCTTATGAACAATAGTGCGTAAAAGCTGAGTTAAAGTCCTATTAACTACTTCAGTCTGGCCATCAATCTGTGGGTGACAAGTAGTGGAAAATAATAGCTTAGTACCTAATTTCCCCCACAAAACCTTCCAAAAAGAGCTAAGGAATTTAACATTCCTATCAGAAACGATATTCTTGGGCACACCATGGAGTCGCACTATCTCTTTAAAAAACAAGTCAGCTATATTTGTGGCATCATTTATTTTATGGCATGGAATGAAATGTGCCATCTTGCTAAATCTATCTACAACCACAAAAATAGAATATCTACTCCTTTTTGTCCTAGGCAACCCCAAAACAAAGTCCATAGATATGTCTACCCATGGCTCACGAGGAATGGGTAAGGGTGTATACAATCCATGTGGCAAAACCTTAGATTTAGCCTTTCTATATGTAATGAACCTGCTACAAATGCGATTGACGTCTCTTTTCATCTTAGGCCAAAAGAAATGTTCATGCAATATGTCTAAGGTTTTCTTGACACCAAAGTGTCACATTAATCCCCCACCATGTGCCTCACACATCAATAACTCACGCATATAACAATTAGGCACACACAGTTTGTTTTCTTTAAACAAGTAACCATCATACTTGTAAAACTTACCAAGTGCCACCTTATCACATGCCATATACACATCAGAAAAGTCAGCATCATCGGCATACATGTCTTTCACATATTCAAACCCAAGCATTTTAGCACTCATAGAAGTAAGAAGTACATACCTCCGGGGATAAAACATCAGCAACAATATTCTCCTTACTTTACTTCTAACGGATGACATATGAAAATGTCTCAATGTATTCCATCCATTTAGCATGTCTCTTATTCAACTTACCTTGACCCTTGAGATGCTTCAATGATTCATGATCGGTGTGGATCAAAAATTCCCTAGGCCACAGGTAATGCTATCAAGTCTCTAATGCACGAACAAGAGCATAAAGCTCTTTGTCATAAGTAGGGTACTTTAGGGATGCCTCACTTAGCTTTTCACTGAAGAATGCGATGGGCTGCCTATCCTGCATCAAAACAGCTTCAATCCCTATTCTTGAGGCATCACATTCAATCTCAAAAGGTTTGCTAAAATCAGGTAATGCTAACATGGGTGTTGAGCACAACCTTTCTTTAATAGGAGCAAAAGCATTATCTTGATTAGCCCCCTAATGAAACCCAATATTCTTTTTAATGATTTCAGTGAGTGGTGCAGCAATGGTGTTAAAATCTTTAACAAAAAGCCGAAAAAACTTAGCTAAACCATGAAAAATCCTTACCTCAATGATGCTCTTTGGCATTGGCCATTCCTTGATGGCCTTGACTTTCTCTTCCTCCACTTCAATACCTTTTGTACTTACAACATAACCAAGAAAAACAACTTTCTCCATGCAAAAGGTACATTCCTTGAAATTAGCATAAGACTTTTCACATCTCAACACATCAAACACATATCTCAAATGCTCAATATGTTCATTTAAGTCCTTGTTGTACACTAAGATATCATCAAAGTACATAAACACAAACTTGCCTATGAACACATGTAGGACATGGTTCATTAATCTCATGAAAGTACTGGGCGCATTTGTAAGTCCAAATGGCATAACCAACCATTCATAAAACCTATACTTAGTCTTAAAAGAAGTTTTCCATTTATCACCCTCTTTCATTCTAATTTGATGGTACCCACTTTTAAGATCAATTTTACTGAAAATACATGAGTCATGTAATTCATCGAGCATATAATCTAATTTAGGAATGGGATGATGATACTTTACCGTAATATTGTTGACCGCTCTGCAATCAACGCACATCCTCCACATCCCATCCTTCTTAGCCACTAGTAGCACTGACACTGCACATGGGCTCATGCTCTCCCTCACGGACCCCTTGCTCATCAAATCCTCAACTTGCCTCAAAGGCTCTTTTGTCTTCTCCGGATTACTCCTTTAAGTTGGTCGGTTTGGAATAGCAACTCTGAGCACA